>NW_006793997.1:2795027-2801141 GCF_000442215.2 Lipotes vexillifer | reverse complement strand
TAGAAAACAATTATACCCCAAAAAAGATGTTAAAAAAAAAAAAAAAAAAACATAGTCATGGTTTCCATAAAACTTGTAGGCACCAAGATGGATTTTATTGCTGTCCTGTGTAATGATCCACATCATGCTTCCACTTCATGCTTGTTATAATTGACTGTTATGGTTTCTAGCTCTGCTGAAAGACTGATTTGAATATTCAAGGGCCTCACAAGGTGGTTTAACAGATTTGACACACTGATGGTGTTAGTTACAAACTAAAGGGGCCCTCAGAGACATGTTAGGAGCTAACTAATAGACCCTCAGCTGAAAAGAGGCCGAAGGAGAGTAGGAAGAGCTTAGGCTTTGGGACCTTGTATTAGTCACAGCACTTTTGTTCAGAAGTGAGAGAAATTCAGCTCAAATGGGCCCTAATGCTTCAGGAAATTGGGAAAGAAAAAGAACTTCATGCTTCATGAAGTTGGAAAGTTCAAGGATGTAGATTTAGCTTCAGGCATGGCTGAATCGGGTTGCTTGCTAAAGAAGTCTGTCTCCTTCACTAGAATATAAGCTTCGTAAGGACAGATACCTTCTCTGTTCTATTTGTTGCTGTATTCTCCATCATTTAGGGCAGTGCCTGGCACAGAGTAATAATAACAACAAATATTTACATAGCACTTTTGTAAGGAGATAGCAATATTCAAAGTGGTCTACACATACCAACTCATTTAATCCTCTCAACCCAATAAAGTAGATAAGCATTAATGATGTTCCTCATTTTTCTACATGGGAAACTGAGAACAACCCTCAGAATCCACTAACCCACTCCTGCAAATTCATCTAGCCTGGAGATTTTATGGCCTTGATCAAGACGTAGCTTCCCCTGGGGTCTTTTTTAAAAAAAAAAATTTATTTATTTATTTGGCCGTGTCAGATCTTAGTTGCAGCACATGGGATCTTTGTTGCCGTGTGAGGTATCTTTAGTTGTGGCATGAAGGATTTTTTAGTTGCGGCATGCGAACTCTTAGTTGCAGCATGTGGGATCTAGTTCCCTGACCAGGGATCGAACCCGGGCCCCCTGCATTGGGAGCGCAGAGTCTTAGCCACTGGACCACCAGGAAAGTCCTTCCCCTGGGGTCTTTAAAGTTAGACAATAGGATATTCAAAATCGAACCTGTCTTTGTAACAGAAAATTTGAGATGCTCAGAAATAACCAGGATTTCTCTGTAGATGTCATAAAAAATTTATCACTTTGGCAGAACTGGATCCAGGTTTTGTGGGGCCTGAAGCTTACACAATTTGGGGATCTCTCTGTAGGAAAAAGAATATAAAATTATGAGTATAAAATTAGACACAAAAGGGAATATTTGTTTGGAATGAGAAAATTAATCAAAAGACAGGTCTGGAGCCTTTGGATATTTAAATTCCATTCTTCTGAGTTCTCTGTAGGTAATGAATCAAAAGTATGGACCTGGAGGGGCTTTATGCTTGCAACCTGGCTTCCCCTCCCTCCTAGCGCCCTCCACAAGCCCAGCACGCACAGGGACCTGGGGAAGGAAAGGGCCTGAAGCCTCAGCTTCACTAGCTATATAGTAAATTCACCCCTTTCTCTGGAGAAGTGGACAACAGAGTCTTCTCTGAATATTGAGGAGAAGGGCATGTGTGTGTCCATGTGCATGAGATCCAAGTTGAGTACATGGGAGCCTAGTTTCAGTTTCCTTTGAGGGGAGCTTGAAGCTTTGGGTTGCTCCCTCTCAGACAATATGAAACCATTTCCCAAGGTTGTTGTATAATATTCTGTCCTAACCTTTTCCTCCATCATCTTGCCTGACCCCAGGGTTTGTCATCTTGTGCTTCACACACACACACACACAGAGCCAGCAGCCCTGCCAACAGAAAGCGGTCAGCTCCCCAGGGGCCAACCCTTGGCAAATCCTCTGCTAGTGTCTTAGTACATTTCTGTTCATTATCTGAAATCTTTCCATTTCTAGGCTGGTGTCCTTTTATTTTTGATTGTTTTTCTCTTTGCCAAGACTAATTAAAATGTGATGTAGAATCTTTTTTCCATACCAAAGTACGGATAGGGTGCCAGGTGTCAAACACCCTGTCTATATTTGATTTGGAAGCTTCTTCTGACTTCAGATGTGCACTGTTATAGCAGCAAGGGATTCATGCAAAGTGTTTCCTCAGCAGGTGTGAAGGGCCTGATGGGATGGGAACCAAAACCAAACCAGGTCCCCAGAGTGGACATCAATTACTCATGAACATCTATCAACATGGAAGCAGCATCCACTGATTCTGTATTCTAAAAATCCTTGTGTGCGTGTGTGTGTGCACCTACTGTGTGGCAGGGACTGATACAGTGGTGATGAGTTAGCATATACATTAGTTTTCTAGGGCTTATTTTCTTCACAGTTCTGGAGGCTGGAAGTCCAGGACCAAGACCAAGGGTTCAGGAGGTTTGGTTTCTTCTGAGGCCTCACTCTGGGCTTGCAGGTGGCCTCCTTCTTGCTGTGTCCTCACATGGTCTTTCCTTTGTGCATGCGAGCCCCTGGTGTCTCTCTGTGTGTCCAAACCTCGTCTTCCTAGAAGGACACCAGGCAGATTGGATTAGGATTCCACCCTAAAGGCCTCACTTTAACTTAATTGCTTCTTTAAAGGCCCCATCTCCAAATACAGTCACATTCTGAGGTAGTGAGGATTGGGCTTCAACATATGAATTTTGGAGGAACCTGTGTCATGTTCAGTCACTGACACCATGGATGGCTGGAGAGGGACCACCCTGCCACTGACCATGCTGAGAACTGGCTGAACTTGGACAGGTCCGCTGCCCCCCATGCCTTTGACCTTGTGAAGGGTGACCTGATTAGTGCTCACCTGAGCTCCTCGTCCTTCAGTCCCCGATTCTCCAACTTCCCCAGCACCACAAAAGGATAATATATCTGTGTTATAAGGCAGTGGTGAATAGTGTGGGTTCTGGGTTTAAATTTAGACTCTGCCTCTTATTAGCTGAGTGACCCTGGGCAAGTCATTTCACTTCCACTAACCCATTTTCCCTTTCTGTAAATTGGGGGTTAATATAAGCACTTACTACCCACATTGTAGAAGGACTTAGGTGGATTAATGGGCATAGCACCTTAAACACTCACTGAGTGCTAGCTATTATTAATAGGGTTATTTTGGTTGCGAAGGACAGAAACTCATTGGAAGTAATTTAGGCAATAAAAGGGGAATTTATTGACTCCAATAACCAAATCTGAGAAAGGTAGGGGTACAGTTGAACAGAAGGGCCACTGGAACCCTGCAGTAAACCATCCCCATGTCTCTCAGATCTGTTTTCACTGTGGTAGTTTTGTTTATTCAGATTGCCTTTCCATACTTGGCTAGAACCATGGCTCCAACAACCTTCCCTATTTCAGGATGGAAGAGACCTTCTTACATGTTTACCATGTGAAAAATCCTGGAGAAGGACTCTGATTGGCTCAGCTTAGGTCACATGGTCATGCGCCCATATGGCCAGGTCAGGGGCTAAAGTACAGGTCCCAGGGTGGAGTCAAGATGGCGGTGTGGAAAGATGTGGAGTTTGCATCTCTCCACAGCTAGGGCATCTGCCAGATGCTGGTGGGGGACCTCAATGCCCAAAGAGATGGGAGGAACCCCCAAGCGAACAGGTAGGACGTGGGGGGACTGAGAGGTGAGGAGAAGTGGAGGCTGGGGATAGGACCGGCACGCCTGAGGGGTGGCTAAGAGGGGTGAGGGGTTCCCACACCTGGAGGGACCTTTGTGGGCTCAGATCAGGGGGCATTGTGCCCAGAGTTTCCCTTGCCCAATTGCCTGGGGAAGTCTTCCCAGCTCTTGGTCTGGGTCCTACACCCTCAGAGACCCCCTCTGGGCTGCGTTGGTCCTGGAGACGTAGGAGGGAGGCCAGGGGAGAACAGGAGAGACAGTCGGGAGGGGCCCTCCAGGACCGGAGGGTGGAGGGCATTTGCCCTGCCCACTCCAGCCTGGGAAGCCTGCTGGGCTCCCAGGTGGGGTCCCCCACCCTCTGAGACCAGAGGCACTGAGGCATGCCTGGGCCCCTTCCGTTCCTTGAGCCTAAGCCCCACCCCCCACAGCCCCCAGAGTCTTTTCAAGCCCTGTGGGTCCTGGGCATAGGCCCCGCCCACTGCCCAAACCCTACCCCTGCTTAGTCACTACCCTCAACAGCCAAGGCCTTTTCCACCTTTCTTTTTTTTTTCCTTCTCTTCTTTATTACTATTGTGGTTCTGTTTTACCTTCCGGTGTTGTTTCATCTATATTTTTATTTTTATATTCTTTCTAACATATCTGTTAGTTTCCTATTGTTCCCCCGCCTTTTTTTTTCTGCCACCCTGCACGGCTTGCAGGATCGAGGTTCACGAGCCAGCGGTCAGGCCGAAGCTCCTGCAGTGGGAGCCCTGAGGCTGAACCACTGGACTAACAGAGCACCTCAGACCCCAGGGAATATTCATTGGCGTGAGGTCTCCCAGAGGTCCTCATCTTGTCACCAAGACCCAGCTCTACCCAACAGCCTACAAACTCCAGTGTTGGAAGCCTTAGGCCAAACAACCAGAAAGACTGGAACACAATCCCACCATTAAAAAAAGAGACAGCACAAAAATATGTCACAGATGAAGGAGCAAGGTAAAAACATAAATGAACAAATAAATGAAGAGGAAATAGTTAATCTACCCAAAAAAGAATTCAGAGTAATGATAGCAAAGATGTTCCAGAATCTTGAAAATAGAATGGAGGCACAGATTGAGAAAATACAAGAAATGTTTAACAAAGATCTAGAAGTACTAAAGAACAAACAAACAGAGATGAACAACACAATAACTTAAATGAAAAATACACTAGAAGGAATCAATAACAGAATAACTGAGGCAGAAAAATAAATAAGTGAGCTGGAAGACAAAATGGTGGAAATAACTGCCAAGGAGCAGAATAAAGAAGAAAGAATGAAAAGAAGACAATCTCAAAGACCTCTGGGACAACACTAAATGCACCAACATTCGAGTTATAGGGGTCCCAGAAGAAGAGGAGAAAAAGAAAGGGTCTGAGAAAATATTTGAAGAGATTATAGTAGAAAACTTCCCTAACATGGGAAAGGAAATAGTCACCCAAGTCCAGGAAGCACAGAGAGTCCCATACAGGATACACCCTAGGAGAAACTCACCAAGACACATATTAATCAAACTAACAAAAATTAAATTAAAAGAAAGAGTATTAAAAGCAGCAAGGGAAAAACAAAAAATAACATACAAAGGAATCCCCTTAAAGTTATCAGCTGATTTTTTAGCAGAAACTGTGCAGGCCAGAAGGGAGTGGCAGGATATACTAAAAGTTATGAAAGAGAAAAACCTCAACCAAGATTACTCTACCCAGCAAGGATCTCATTCAGATTTGATGGAGAAATCAAAAGCTTTTCAGACAAGCAAAAGCTAAGAGAATTCATCACCACCAAACCAGCTTTACAACAAATGCTAAAGAAACTTCTGTAGGTGGGAAACACGAGAAGAAAAAGACCCACAAGAACAAACCCAAAACAATTAAGTAAACAGTAATAGGAACATACATATCTATAATAACCTTAAATGTAAATGGATTAAGTGCCCCAACCAAAAGACACATACTGGCTGAATGGATACAAAAACAAGTCCCATATATATGCTGTCTACAAGAGACCCATTTCAGACCTAGGGACACATACAGACTGAAAGTGAAGGGGTGGAAAGAGATATTCCATGCAAATGGAAATCAAAAGAAAGCTGGAGTAGCAGTACTCACATCAGATAAAATAGACTTTAAAATAAAGATTGTTGGGCTTCCCTGGTGGCGCAGTGGTTGAGAGTCCGCCTGCCGATGCAGGGGACTCGGGGTCATGCCCCAGTCTGGGAAGATCCCACATGCCGTGGAGTGGCTAGGCCTGTGAGCCATGGCCGCTGTGCCTGCGCGTCCGGAGACTGTGCTCCGCAACGGAAGAGGCCACAGCAGTGAGAGGCTCATGTACCACAAAAAACATAAATAAATAAAAAATAAAAAATAAAGATTGTTTCAAGAGATAAGGAAGGTTACTACATAATGATCAGGGGATCAATCCAAGAAGAAGATATAACA
>NW_006793997.1:2779672-2794763 GCF_000442215.2 Lipotes vexillifer | reverse complement strand
GAACTCTTAGTTGCAGCATGTGGGATCTAGTTCCCTGACCAGGGATCGAACCCGGGCCCCCTGCATTGGGAGCGCAGAGTCTTAGCCACTGGACCACCAGGAAAGTCCTTCCCCTGGGGTCTTTAAAGTTAGACAATAGGATATTCAAAATCGAACCTGTCTTTGTAACAGAAAATTTGAGATGCTCAGAAATAACCAGGATTTCTCTGTAGATGTCATAAAAAATTTATCACTTTGGCAGAACTGGATCCAGGTTTTGTGGGGCCTGAAGCTTACACAATTTGGGGATCTCTCTGTAGGAAAAAGAATATAAAATTATGAGTATAAAATTAGACACAAAAGGGAATATTTGTTTGGAATGAGAAAATTAATCAAAAGACAGGTCTGGAGCCTTTGGATATTTAAATTCCATTCTTCTGAGTTCTCTGTAGGTAATGAATCAAAAGTATGGACCTGGAGGGGCTTTATGCTTGCAACCTGGCTTCCCCTCCCTCCTAGCGCCCTCCACAAGCCCAGCACGCACAGGGACCTGGGGAAGGAAAGGGCCTGAAGCCTCAGCTTCACTAGCTATATAGTAAATTCACCCCTTTCTCTGGAGAAGTGGACAACAGAGTCTTCTCTGAATATTGAGGAGAAGGGCATGTGTGTGTCCATGTGCATGAGATCCAAGTTGAGTACATGGGAGCCTAGTTTCAGTTTCCTTTGAGGGGAGCTTGAAGCTTTGGGTTGCTCCCTCTCAGACAATATGAAACCATTTCCCAAGGTTGTTGTATAATATTCTGTCCTAACCTTTTCCTCCATCATCTTGCCTGACCCCAGGGTTTGTCATCTTGTGCTTCACACACACACACACACAGAGCCAGCAGCCCTGCCAACAGAAAGCGGTCAGCTCCCCAGGGGCCAACCCTTGGCAAATCCTCTGCTAGTGTCTTAGTACATTTCTGTTCATTATCTGAAATCTTTCCATTTCTAGGCTGGTGTCCTTTTATTTTTGATTGTTTTTCTCTTTGCCAAGACTAATTAAAATGTGATGTAGAATCTTTTTTCCATACCAAAGTACGGATAGGGTGCCAGGTGTCAAACACCCTGTCTATATTTGATTTGGAAGCTTCTTCTGACTTCAGATGTGCACTGTTATAGCAGCAAGGGATTCATGCAAAGTGTTTCCTCAGCAGGTGTGAAGGGCCTGATGGGATGGGAACCAAAACCAAACCAGGTCCCCAGAGTGGACATCAATTACTCATGAACATCTATCAACATGGAAGCAGCATCCACTGATTCTGTATTCTAAAAATCCTTGTGTGCGTGTGTGTGTGCACCTACTGTGTGGCAGGGACTGATACAGTGGTGATGAGTTAGCATATACATTAGTTTTCTAGGGCTTATTTTCTTCACAGTTCTGGAGGCTGGAAGTCCAGGACCAAGACCAAGGGTTCAGGAGGTTTGGTTTCTTCTGAGGCCTCACTCTGGGCTTGCAGGTGGCCTCCTTCTTGCTGTGTCCTCACATGGTCTTTCCTTTGTGCATGCGAGCCCCTGGTGTCTCTCTGTGTGTCCAAACCTCGTCTTCCTAGAAGGACACCAGGCAGATTGGATTAGGATTCCACCCTAAAGGCCTCACTTTAACTTAATTGCTTCTTTAAAGGCCCCATCTCCAAATACAGTCACATTCTGAGGTAGTGAGGATTGGGCTTCAACATATGAATTTTGGAGGAACCTGTGTCATGTTCAGTCACTGACACCATGGATGGCTGGAGAGGGACCACCCTGCCACTGACCATGCTGAGAACTGGCTGAACTTGGACAGGTCCGCTGCCCCCCATGCCTTTGACCTTGTGAAGGGTGACCTGATTAGTGCTCACCTGAGCTCCTCGTCCTTCAGTCCCCGATTCTCCAACTTCCCCAGCACCACAAAAGGATAATATATCTGTGTTATAAGGCAGTGGTGAATAGTGTGGGTTCTGGGTTTAAATTTAGACTCTGCCTCTTATTAGCTGAGTGACCCTGGGCAAGTCATTTCACTTCCACTAACCCATTTTCCCTTTCTGTAAATTGGGGGTTAATATAAGCACTTACTACCCACATTGTAGAAGGACTTAGGTGGATTAATGGGCATAGCACCTTAAACACTCACTGAGTGCTAGCTATTATTAATAGGGTTATTTTGGTTGCGAAGGACAGAAACTCATTGGAAGTAATTTAGGCAATAAAAGGGGAATTTATTGACTCCAATAACCAAATCTGAGAAAGGTAGGGGTACAGTTGAACAGAAGGGCCACTGGAACCCTGCAGTAAACCATCCCCATGTCTCTCAGATCTGTTTTCACTGTGGTAGTTTTGTTTATTCAGATTGCCTTTCCATACTTGGCTAGAACCATGGCTCCAACAACCTTCCCTATTTCAGGATGGAAGAGACCTTCTTACATGTTTACCATGTGAAAAATCCTGGAGAAGGACTCTGATTGGCTCAGCTTAGGTCACATGGTCATGCGCCCATATGGCCAGGTCAGGGGCTAAAGTACAGGTCCCAGGGTGGAGTCAAGATGGCGGTGTGGAAAGATGTGGAGTTTGCATCTCTCCACAGCTAGGGCATCTGCCAGATGCTGGTGGGGGACCTCAATGCCCAAAGAGATGGGAGGAACCCCCAAGCGAACAGGTAGGACGTGGGGGGACTGAGAGGTGAGGAGAAGTGGAGGCTGGGGATAGGACCGGCACGCCTGAGGGGTGGCTAAGAGGGGTGAGGGGTTCCCACACCTGGAGGGACCTTTGTGGGCTCAGATCAGGGGGCATTGTGCCCAGAGTTTCCCTTGCCCAATTGCCTGGGGAAGTCTTCCCAGCTCTTGGTCTGGGTCCTACACCCTCAGAGACCCCCTCTGGGCTGCGTTGGTCCTGGAGACGTAGGAGGGAGGCCAGGGGAGAACAGGAGAGACAGTCGGGAGGGGCCCTCCAGGACCGGAGGGTGGAGGGCATTTGCCCTGCCCACTCCAGCCTGGGAAGCCTGCTGGGCTCCCAGGTGGGGTCCCCCACCCTCTGAGACCAGAGGCACTGAGGCATGCCTGGGCCCCTTCCGTTCCTTGAGCCTAAGCCCCACCCCCCACAGCCCCCAGAGTCTTTTCAAGCCCTGTGGGTCCTGGGCATAGGCCCCGCCCACTGCCCAAACCCTACCCCTGCTTAGTCACTACCCTCAACAGCCAAGGCCTTTTCCACCTTTCTTTTTTTTTTCCTTCTCTTCTTTATTACTATTGTGGTTCTGTTTTACCTTCCGGTGTTGTTTCATCTATATTTTTATTTTTATATTCTTTCTAACATATCTGTTAGTTTCCTATTGTTCCCCCGCCTTTTTTTTTCTGCCACCCTGCACGGCTTGCAGGATCGAGGTTCACGAGCCAGCGGTCAGGCCGAAGCTCCTGCAGTGGGAGCCCTGAGGCTGAACCACTGGACTAACAGAGCACCTCAGACCCCAGGGAATATTCATTGGCGTGAGGTCTCCCAGAGGTCCTCATCTTGTCACCAAGACCCAGCTCTACCCAACAGCCTACAAACTCCAGTGTTGGAAGCCTTAGGCCAAACAACCAGAAAGACTGGAACACAATCCCACCATTAAAAAAAGAGACAGCACAAAAATATGTCACAGATGAAGGAGCAAGGTAAAAACATAAATGAACAAATAAATGAAGAGGAAATAGTTAATCTACCCAAAAAAGAATTCAGAGTAATGATAGCAAAGATGTTCCAGAATCTTGAAAATAGAATGGAGGCACAGATTGAGAAAATACAAGAAATGTTTAACAAAGATCTAGAAGTACTAAAGAACAAACAAACAGAGATGAACAACACAATAACTTAAATGAAAAATACACTAGAAGGAATCAATAACAGAATAACTGAGGCAGAAAAATAAATAAGTGAGCTGGAAGACAAAATGGTGGAAATAACTGCCAAGGAGCAGAATAAAGAAGAAAGAATGAAAAGAAGACAATCTCAAAGACCTCTGGGACAACACTAAATGCACCAACATTCGAGTTATAGGGGTCCCAGAAGAAGAGGAGAAAAAGAAAGGGTCTGAGAAAATATTTGAAGAGATTATAGTAGAAAACTTCCCTAACATGGGAAAGGAAATAGTCACCCAAGTCCAGGAAGCACAGAGAGTCCCATACAGGATACACCCTAGGAGAAACTCACCAAGACACATATTAATCAAACTAACAAAAATTAAATTAAAAGAAAGAGTATTAAAAGCAGCAAGGGAAAAACAAAAAATAACATACAAAGGAATCCCCTTAAAGTTATCAGCTGATTTTTTAGCAGAAACTGTGCAGGCCAGAAGGGAGTGGCAGGATATACTAAAAGTTATGAAAGAGAAAAACCTCAACCAAGATTACTCTACCCAGCAAGGATCTCATTCAGATTTGATGGAGAAATCAAAAGCTTTTCAGACAAGCAAAAGCTAAGAGAATTCATCACCACCAAACCAGCTTTACAACAAATGCTAAAGAAACTTCTGTAGGTGGGAAACACGAGAAGAAAAAGACCCACAAGAACAAACCCAAAACAATTAAGTAAACAGTAATAGGAACATACATATCTATAATAACCTTAAATGTAAATGGATTAAGTGCCCCAACCAAAAGACACATACTGGCTGAATGGATACAAAAACAAGTCCCATATATATGCTGTCTACAAGAGACCCATTTCAGACCTAGGGACACATACAGACTGAAAGTGAAGGGGTGGAAAGAGATATTCCATGCAAATGGAAATCAAAAGAAAGCTGGAGTAGCAGTACTCACATCAGATAAAATAGACTTTAAAATAAAGATTGTTGGGCTTCCCTGGTGGCGCAGTGGTTGAGAGTCCGCCTGCCGATGCAGGGGACTCGGGGTCATGCCCCAGTCTGGGAAGATCCCACATGCCGTGGAGTGGCTAGGCCTGTGAGCCATGGCCGCTGTGCCTGCGCGTCCGGAGACTGTGCTCCGCAACGGAAGAGGCCACAGCAGTGAGAGGCTCATGTACCACAAAAAACATAAATAAATAAAAAATAAAAAATAAAGATTGTTTCAAGAGATAAGGAAGGTTACTACATAATGATCAGGGGATCAATCCAAGAAGAAGATATAACAGTTACAAATGTTTATGCACCTAACATAGGAGCACCTCAATACATAAGGCAAATGCTAACAACCATGAAAGGGGAAATCGACAGTAACACAATGATAGTAGGGGACTTTAACACCCCCACTTACACTAATGGACAGATCATCCAAACAGAAAATAAACAAGGAAACACAAGCTTTAGCTGACAGAACAGACCAGATAGATTTAATTGATATTTATAGAACATTCCACCTGAAAGTGGCAGAATACACTTTCTACTCAAGTGCTCATGGAACATTCTCCAGGATAGATCACATTTTGGGGCACAAATCAAGCTTCAGAAAATTTAAGAAATTGAAATGGTATCAAGCATCTTTTCTGACCACCGTGCTATGAGATTGGAAATCAATTACAGGAAAAAGACTGTAAAAATCACAAATACATGGAGGCTAAACAGTGTGCTATTAAATAACCAAGAGATCACTGAAGAAATCAAAGGAGAAGTAAAAAAAATACATAGAAACAAATGACAGTGAAAACACGATGACACAAAACCTATGGGACACAGCAAAAGCAGTTCAAAGAGGGAAGTTTATAGTAATTCAATCTCACCTCAAGAAACAAGAAAAATCTCAAATAAACAATCTAACCCTACACCTAAAGCAACTAGAGAAAGAAGAACAAAGACAACCCAAAATCAGTAGAAAGAAAGAAATCATAAAGATCAGAGCAGAAATAAATGAAATGGAAACGAAGAAAACAATAGCAAAGATCAATAAAACTAAAAGCTGGTTCTTTGAGAAGATTAACAAAATTGATAAACCCTTAGCCAGACTCATCAAGAAAAAAAGGGAGAGGACACAAATCAATAAAATTTGAAATGAAAAAGGAGAATCACAACTAACACCACAGAAATACAAAGGATTATAAGAGACTACTACAAACAACTATATGCCAATAAAACGGACAACCATGAAGAAATGGACAAATTCTCGGAAAGGTACAATTTTGCAAGACTGAACCGGGAAGAATTAGAAAATATAACCAGACCTATCACAAGTAATGAAATTGAAACTGTAATTAAAAATCTTCCAACAAACAAAAGTCCAGGACCAGTTGGCTTCACAGGTGAATTCTGTCAAACATTTAGAGAAGAGCTAACACTGATGCTTCTCAAACTCTTCCAGAAAATTGCAGAGGTAGGAGCACTTCCAGATTCATTCTACAATACCACCATCACCCTGATACCAAAACCAGAAAAAGATATCACACATAAAAAAAATTATAGACCAATATCACTGATGAACATAGATGCAAAAATCCTGAACAAAATACTAGCAGACAGAATCCAACAACATATTAAAAGGATCATACACCATGATCAAGTGGGATTTATCCCAGGGATGCAAGGATTCTTCAATATATGCAAATAAATCAATGTGATACACTGTATTACCAAATTAAGGAATAAAAACCATATGATCATCTCAATAGATGCAGAAAAAGCTTTTGACAAAATTCAACACCCATTTATGATAAAAACTGTCCAGAAAATGGGCATAGAGGGAACCTACCTCAACATAATAAAGACCATATATGACAAATCCACAGCAAACATCATACTCAGTGGTGAAAAACTGAAAGCATTTCCACTAAGATCAGGAACAAGACAAGGATGTCCACTCTCACCACTCTTATTCAACATAGTTTTGGAAGTCCTAGCCATGGCAATCAGAGAAGAAAAAGAAATAAAAGGAATACAACTTGGAAAGAAGAAGTAAACCTGTTAACTGTTTGCAGATGACATGATACTATACGTAGAAAATCCTAAAGATGCCACCAGAAAACTACTAGAACTAATCAATGAATTTCGTAAGGTTGCAGGATACAAAATTAATGCACAGAAATCTCTGGCACTCCGATACACTAACAACGAAAAATCAGAAAGAGAAATCAAGGAAACAATCCCATTTACCATCCCAACAAAAAGAATAAAATACCTAGGAATAAACCTACCTAAGAGGAAAAAGTCTTGGACTCAGAAAACTATAAGACACTGATGAAAGAAATCAAAGATGACATAAACAGATGGAGAAATATACCATGTTCTTGGATTGGAAGAATCAATACTGTGAAAATGACTATACTACCCAAAGCAAGCTACATATTCAATGCAGTCCCTATCAAACTACCAATGGCATTCTTCACAGAATTAGAACAAAAGATTTTACAATTCGTATGGAAACACAAAAACCCCTGAATAGCCAAAGCAATCTTGAGAAAGGAAGACAGAGCTGGAGGAATCAGGCTCCTTGACTTCAAACTATACTACAAAGCTACAGTAATCAAGACAGTATGGTACTGGCAGAAAACCAGAAATATAGATCAATGGTACAGGATAGAAAGCCCAGAGATAAACCCACACACATACAGGCACCTAATTTATGACAAAGGAGGCAAGAACATACATAATGGAGAAAAGACAGCCTCTTCAATAAGTGGTGCTGGGAAAACTGGACAGCTACACGTAAAAGAATGAAATTAGAACACTACCTAACACCATACACAAAAATAAACTCAAAATGGATTAAAGACCTAAATGTAAGACCAGACACTATAAAACTCTTAGAGGAAAATATAGGAAAAACACTCTTTGACCTAAACCACAGCAAGATCTTTTTTGACCCACCTCCTAGAGTAATGAAAATAAAAACAAAAATAAACAAGTGGGACATAATTAACTTAAAAGCTTTTGCAGAGCAAAGGAAACCATAAGCAAGATGAAAAGACAACTCTCAGAATGGTAGAAAATATTTGCAAATGAAAGAATGGACAAAGGATTAATTTCCAAAATATACAAACAGCTCATGGAGCTCAATATCAAAAAAACAAACAACCCAATTAAAAAATGGGCAGAAGACCTAAATAGACATTTCACCAAAGAAGACATACAGATGGACAAGAGGCACACGAAAAGGTGCTCAACATCACTAATTATTAGAGAAATGCAAATCAAAACTTCAATGAGGTATCACCTCACACTGGTCAGAATGGCCATTATCAAAAAATCTAGAAACAGTAAATGCTGGAAAGGGTGAAAAGGGAACCCTCCTGCACTGTTGGTGGGAATGTAAATTGATACAACCACTATGGAACAGTATGGAGGTTCCTTACGAAACTAAAAATAGAACTACCATATGATGCAGCAATCCCACTACTGGGCATATACCCTGAGAAAACTATAATCCAAAGACGTACTACAATGTTCACTGCAGCACTATTTACAATAGCGAGGACATGGAAGCAACCTAAATGTCCATCAACAGATGAATGAATCAAGATGTGGCACATATATACAATGGAATATTACTTAGCCATAAAAAGAGACGAAATTGAGTTATTTGTAGTGAGGTGGATGGACCTAGAGTCTATCATACAGAGTGAAGTAACTCAGAAAGAGAAAAACAAATACCGTATGCTAATACATATATATGGAATGTAAAAAAAAAAAAGAAATGGTGCCGATGAGCCTAGTGGCAGGGCAAGAATAAAGACATAGACACAGAGAATGGACTTGAGGACACTGACGGGGAGGGGGAAGCTGGGCCGAAGTGAGAGTAGCATTGACATATGTACACTACCAAATGTAAAATAGATAGCTAGTGGGAAGCAGCCACATAGCACAGGGAAATCAGCTCGGTGCTTTGCAACCACCTAGAGGGGTGGGAGGGAGACTCAAGAGGGAGGGGATATGGGGATATATGTATGCATATAGCTGATTCACTTTGTTGTACAACAGAAACTAAAGTATTGTAAAGCAATTAAAATGTATTAAAAAAATAAAGATGTATTAAAAAAAAATAAAGTACATGTCCCATTAAAGCTTCTTAGAGCAGGAGCTGCTTGGTAGATTAAAATAATGGGTTCTTCCCATGTCATCTCAAGTTTCTCTGTACTGTGTCTGGCAAGTGGTAGAAATTAAACAAATTCCCCCTTTCCCCTTTAATTCTGACCTTCATGCCCAACTTCTATTATACAAAAGAGTAATCCAGAAAAGAAAGCTCGACTGAAGGACCTGAATAGTGAGGAAAACTGCCTCTTACAGGACGTGAGGTAAGAATGATGGCCTAGGCTGGTGTGGGCTCCATATGAAATCTACCTGAAACTCAAGTCAGGCAGATATATTCCTTCCTGAAGACAAGATAAATTTTAGGCAATGATTCACGTTTACGTTTGGAGAGCTAATTGGAAATAGGTGTTAAGAGCCTTAGCAATTGTTCATGCCCTTTGACCCATCAAGTTCGCTTTTATGGTGTCAGGAACTGTGAAGGGTCTGAGCTATTATTGCCCTGTGTGCAGCTAACAAGTTATCTTGTTAGCTTGTTTCATGGATGTGGGCAGAAGACATGAGACTGCTTGGTCAGAGGCAAAAGACTTCATTGTTCATGGCCCAGCAGGAAGCGTGTGCTTCATGTTTGTGCCCATTCCCTGGACCCCAGAGTTCCTCAAGGGTGACATGGAGGTGGACCCTGGTGGCTGCCGTGCATGCAGTGGGTTTGCATCACAGCTGAGGCATCCCAGTCTCTTCATAAAGGGGCTGCCCAACCTTTGCTCTGGAGGGAGGCACTATCTTTACAGTTCTGGTCAGCCAGTGAATCTGCTTTTGGCCCCATTATCTCTCTCTTCCAATGCCGTTGGCTATACAGACATCCTTGTAAAGATAGGTGGGAACAAAGGCTGGTACAAGATGTGCAGAAATGTGAGAGATGCATGGATAATTGTCTCCCAATAAACAGAATCTTTCCTAAGAAAAATGTATATGAAACATAAGCAAAAATTTATTCATAAACCACTCAAAGATCCAACATTAGGTGGGAGGTTAGGCAGACTTTTGTTGGAAATATTATGCTGTTTCTGAAAATGTTCTGAAGCTTTTGGAATGGCAAGTGGAAATGTTCAACCTAAAATATAAAGTGAAAAGTTCAGGCTGCAAAATTGAGTATATGTTTTTGTTAGCTATGTAGAACAATCTATTATAGAAAGCAATTGGGAGGGAGATTTGCTAAAGTCTTGTTAGTCTTTCTCTGGTCAGTGAGTCTAGGGGTAACTGTTTTTTTTTCATTTTGAATTAAATTTTTTTTTCACTTTTCTATAATGAACATGAATTACTTTCATAATAGAAGGAAAAAAACCAAGGTAAATTATTTTTGAAAGCAGTGCCCAGCATTCACAATTTGACAAAAACAAGGGAAGAAAGCATGAAATAAGTGCGGAAAAAAAGGTTTCAGTTAAATTAGATGTCCAATTAAGCGATTTGCTTGTCTGCAAAATATCTTTTTGACAGACAATTAGTTCTGGGCAGTCAAATGTTTCAACAGTATGTTCTTATGGGGCAATTAAAGTAATTCATATTTGATGTGCAGAAGTGTTGTGGTAATTGGGAAACTTTCCCAAATGGCATTTGAAGCTGGGCTCATTGAACTTTATTTTTCTTTCTTGAAGTTGTCTTGACTGGAGAAGTTTAAGTCATTTCCTTGACAAGTCATCTAGCTGGGTATGCTAAGGAGGCTGGTGGATTGTAGGGCAGAATTTTCCATTGGTTATAGGAAGTTGTGTTGGGATCAGACTATAAGGATCAATGCTAACAGCATTTATTATAGTATCAACCATATAAATAGTATCAACAACAATTACACAATGCATATTTTGAGTGTTTATACTGTGCCAGATATTACAATAAGCACTCTGTATATTTGTTAATTTCTGCAACTGTCCTGTGCAATAGATGATTGGGGTTTCCCTATTACAGATGGGAAACTGAGGGCCAGAGAGGTTAGGTGACTTGTCCAAGGTCATACAGCCAGTAAGTTATGTTGCTAGAATCTGAATCCAGTCAGTCTGACCCTTAAGCCCTTGTTCATAAGCTCCTGGATGTATGTTTTGGAATTTCTTGGAAAATAATAATATTTTATACTTTTCTCTGTACTTCCCTGGATAAGGCAGTCTGACTTTCCTCTTTTTTTTTTTTTTTTTTTTGATGTTTAAAATATACTGTTCTGGGGCTTCCCTGGTGGCGCAGTGGTTGAGAGTCTGCCTGCTGATGTGGGGGACACGGGTTCGTGCCCCGGTCCGGGAAGATCCCACATGCCGCGGAGCGGCTGGGCCCGTGAGCCATGGCCGCTGAGCCTGCGCGTCCGGAGCCTGTGCTCTGCAACGGGAGAGGCCACAACAGTGAGAGGCCCGCGTATCGCAAAAAAAAACAAAATAAAAATAAATAAATAAAATATACTGTTCTTTTATTTAAACTTGGTTCAGTACATGGACAGAAATGTATGGAGACAAAAGTTTTATGTAAATACTTAATATGAGGTAAAGATTTTAGAAATCTAAGCATTGCAGTTAATTGTGATGGTTTCATGTAGTTCTTTATAAATAAGAAATAATATTTAAAAATGAATATCAGAACATGTCAAAGTAATCTATATATAATCAAATAACAATCAGACAATTTGAAGGCAAATTATTCTAAAGTGCTTCTAAGTTTCACCCACTCATGTGTCTGATATTTCTTTTCCTGTTATGAAATTTGACAAAAAGATCCTTGGAAAACGGAAGAAAAAAGATTAATAAAATTTTTTTTAAATTTAATTTAATTTTATTTTTATACAGCAGGTTCTTGTTAGTCATCAGTTTTATACACATCAGTGTATACATGTCAATCCCAATCGCCTGATTCATCACACCACCACCCCCACCCCTCCGCTGCTTTCCCCGCTTGGTGTCCATACGTTAGTTCTTTACATCTGTGTCTCAATTTCTGCCCTGTAAACTGGTTCATCTGTACCATTTTTCTAGGTTCCACATATATGTGTTAATATATGATATTTGTTTTTCTCTTTCTGACTTACTTCACTCTGTATGACAGTCTCTAGATCCATCCACGTCTCTACAAATGACCCAATTTCGTTCCTTTTTATGGCTGAGTAATATTCCATTGTATATATGTACCACATCTTCTTTATCCATTCGTCTGTCGATGGGCATTTAGGTTGCTTCCATGACCTGGCTATTGTAAATAGTGCTGCAATGAACATTGGGGTGCATGTGTCTTTTTGAATTATGGTTTTCTCTGGGTATATGCCCAGTAGTGGGATTGCTGGGTCATATGGTAATTCTATTTTTAGTTTTTTAAGGAACCTCCATACTGTTCTCCATAGTGGCTGTATCAATTTACATTCCCACCAGCAGTGCAAGAGGGTTCCCTTTTCTCCACACCCTCTCCAGCATTTGTTGTTTGTAGATTTTCTGATGATGCCCATTCGAACTGGTGTGAGGTGATACCTCATTGTAGTTTTGATTTGCATTTCTCTAATAATTAGTGATGTTGAGCAGCTTTTCATGTGCTTCTTGGCCATCTGTATGTCTTCTTTGGAGAAATGTCTCTTTAGGTCTTCTGCCCATTTTTGGATTGGCTTGTTTGTTTTTTGAATATTGAGCTGCATGAGCTGTTTATATATTTTGGAGATTAATCCTTTGTCCATTGACTCGTTCCCTTGTATGTTATTTGTCATTTTTCCCTTGCTGCTTTTAATAATTTTTCTTTGTCTTTAATTTTTGCCAGTTTGATTACTATGTGTTTCAGTGTGTTTCTCCTTGGGTTTATCCTGTATGGGACTCTCTGCACTTCCTGGACTTGGGTGGCTATTTCCTTTCCCTTGTTAGGGAAGTTTTTGACTATAATCTCTTCAAATATTTTCTCGTGTCCTTTCTCTCTCTCTTCTCCTTCTGGGACCCCTATAATGCGAATGTTGTTGAGTTTAATGTTGTCCCAGAGGTCTCTTAGGCTGTCTTCATTTCTTTTCATTCTTTTTTCCTTATTCTGTTCCGCAGCAGTGAATTCCACCATTCTGTCTTATCCGTTCTTCTGCCTCAGTTATTCTGCTATTGATTCCTTCTAGTGTAGTTTTCATTTCAGTTATTGTATTGTTTATCTCTGTTTGTTTGTTCTTTAATTTTTCTAGGTCTCTGTTAAATATTTCTTGCATCTTCTCGATCTTTGCCTCCATTCTTTTTCCGAGGTCCTGGATCATCTTCACTATCATTATTCTGAATTCTTTTTCTGTAAGGTTGCCTATCTCTACTTCATTTAGTTGTTTTTCTGGGGTTTTATCTTGTTCCTTCATCTGGTACATAGCCTTCTGCCTTTTCATCTTGTCTATCTTTCTGTGAATGTGGTTTTTGTTCCACAGGCTGCAGGATTGTAGTTCTTGCTTCTGCTGTTTGCTGTCTCAAGATTTTTTTTTTTTTGACATTAAATTTCTGAGCCTAAGTATCTTCTGTCTATTATCCTTTATGCCTGCACAGTCCAAAGCCCATCTCTGGACCCAGGTTGGAGTTTTAACAGCCTGTGCTGGCAATGGATTGGATCCTGTGGCTGATGAGCTGGCAGAAAACGGAGAAAGCAGCTTTCTGGTCCAGTTGGGAATCATGCATCAGAAAGGCCACGTCAGTTTCAGTTGCAGGAGAAATAGAGTCTGCTTCTTGATGGAGGGGTAGCAAAGTTAGTTCTGAAGGCTGGGAAGTCCAAGATCAAGATGCCGGCTGATTGGTCTCTAGGGAGAGCACCCTTCCTAGCTTGCAGACAGCTGCCTCCTTGCTATGTTCTTACCTGACTTTCCTCTTAAAGCAAGTAGGGTATATTGAATTTGCTGAATTTGAGAGAGAAAAAAGCTGAAACACAGAATGGACAGGACTGCCCTAGGCACATAGTGAAAGAGTAGGAAAATTCCATTTTTAAGATAGGGGTTTTATATCTATACTCTTTGTAAATTTAAATTGATAATATCTTTTATACTCCATGAAATTGGATGAGAGGTGACGTGGTGTATTAGCCAAACTCCTTCAGTTACATGCTATTGTTCCCTGCAATGTCAAAACCCACAAACAGACTTATATTTCAGGTATGGCTGGATCAAGGTGCTTAAATGATGTACTTTGGAATCTCTCTGATCTCTAGCTCTTGGTTCCGTTTTCATCTATGTTGGCTTCATTCTCAGACAGGCTTTTTTCTGTGTCATCAGCAGCTCTTGACTTACCTCTTACTGGCCTAGTAATCCCAGGGGGAAAGGAAATTATTATTGCCAAGAGACTTGACAGAAGCCCTGGGGCTGATTCTCATTGGACCATAATGGTCATGTGCCTATCTCTGAGCCAGTTATTCTAAGAAACTAGAGGATGGTGATTGGTCAGTCTGAGTCATGTGCTCACCCTTTGTCCCAGGGGATGGTGTCAGTCCTACTTAAACTACATGCATGAACAGTGAAAGAAGGATTGTTCCCCAAAAAGAAAACAGAAATGCTATAACCAACAAAGGAGAATGGATGCTGATTGGCAAGAATAACGGTTGTGTCTGCAGCCAGCCTAAAATACCAGAAGGAAACTTATAGGGAATAAGAAGAGCTGGTGTCTATTCCTGGCTCTGCCACAAACTGGCTGAATGACTGTCATCAGTTACTCTCCCTCTCTGGGCCTCAGGTTCCCTACCTGTAAAAGGGGCTAGCCCAGAGATCTGGTGTTAATTTGATTTGCAGGTAGCAGGCAGTCAACAGACAAGATGTTCTCATTGCTGCCTTAAGCTCTCCTTTAGAATTTCAGCTTCTGTTACATGTCACAGATGATTGTTCTCAATGTGAGGAAAAAAAGTCATTTATTAAACCAGGTGTGTACATGGGTAGTTGAAATCAGCACTTGCAAGGATTTTGTTAGGTTCATTCCTTGAGGTTTGAGATTGGGGTGTGCCTGCTTTGACTGTTTTGGTCATGATGTCTCAACTGCTCCTGGGGAGAAGACACAGCATGTACAATAGCAAATTTAATCTGCAGATGTTAAGTGGTAGTTGGCTGATAATGTTGGAATTTTTGCTTCTGGTCTCCATCTAAAGGATAATTTGTTTAGTTATGACTGTTTTAGTCATAAGGAGGGAGGAAGGAAGGGAAAG
>NW_006793997.1:2748088-2779309 GCF_000442215.2 Lipotes vexillifer | reverse complement strand
GAAAGAGTTTGGGAGGAAGGACAGCTAGCATTTATGGAGTCCCTTAATAACTGCTTTCGTTTTTACTATCACCCCAGGTGACAGTATCTTCATGTTACAGGTGAGGAAACTGACCTTACGAGATACTGGGTTGTTAGCACATCAAATTCATGTCCTTTTTGACAGTCATTCAGCAAGTGTCTACAGAGCTCCCACTATGTGCCAGGTAGTATTCTGAATGCTGACAACACAGTAGTGCCAAGAGAGACATGCTCCCTGCACTTATAGAGCTCATGTAACAGTTGGGGAGACAAACAATAAATAAGTCAGTATATAAAGATTTTCAAGAGTAGGAAGTATTCTGAATAAATCAACACTGGCAACACTGTGGTGGAGAATGTCTGAAGTGAGGGGTGCCATTAGATGGGGCGATCGGGGAGGGCATCTGGGAGATTTTGAGCTGAGATTTGAATTATGAGAGGCAAACAGCGGTGTGATGGCCTGGGGAAAGATGTCCAGGCAGCGGGTAGAGCAAGTATGAAGGCCCTGAGACAGAAATAAGCTTGGGACAGGAAAAAGGGCGCCGTGGCTGGAGGAGAGCTAAGTGATGAAGGTAAGCGCTGCTGTTGGGAGACTCAGGCAGGGGCCAAATCACGCAGCTCTGGGAGGCCAGGGTAAGGGGTGGTTAAGAGAAAGTCATCGTTATTTTTTTCATTGTTTTTTTTTTTAAACATAGATTTTTGAGGTATAATGTACACATTGTAACCTTCATCTACTGTAAATGTACAATTCAATGATTTTTAGTTGTTGATATTTAGAGTTGTGCAACTATCACCAAAGTCCAGTTTTAGAACATTTCCATCACCATCATTATTCCTTCAATTGTGCTTATGTTTAGCCTTTACATACCAAAGCTAATTATTAGAATCAAAGAATAAATTTTTTTTCAAGTTTTAATGAGATGTAATTGACATACAACATTGTATAAGTTTAAGGTATACAACATGATGATTTGATGCACTTATATAATTTCAGCCATGTTGCTTACATATTCATTCATTCTAAGAACAAATTCTTTTGATGTGCTGAAAAAATCATTTGGTTGAAAATGGAAGGGTCAGTCCAAGTACTTCAGTTGCAAAGTATTTTCACTGCATTCAATTTGGATCTTACGACCACTCTAAGAGGTGAATATCACTAGCTCCATTTTACAGGTATTGGGTGGTTGTGCAGAGGGCTCAAGTAACCTGCCCGAGATCACACAGCAAGTGGCTGAGAATCCAGGACTTAAACCTAGTTTAGGCCTCCTGACTTCAAATTTTAGTGCTTTCTTGTCAACAGCCAACTACTGTGTTGCTGATTTCTGATCATGGTAGATTATTAACCAGTTGATTCCTGACAAAATTGCATCCTATGTCCTTTCTCTGCCTCATGGGGCACAACCAGATACCATGGAGGCTGGAGATGAAAGATTTAGCTGCAGAGTTTGCATGAGTTCCTCCAAAAACAGATTCCCCTCTGTGTCTGCACAAGAGGTAGGATGCTGGGAAGACGGGATTCGGGAAATAAACAGAAACAGGCCATCGCAAAGGCTGTCTTGTACTCCAGGAGTGTTGGTAGGAAAGTTCAGATCATCTCTTTTGGGAGAATGTTCTTTTCTGTAGGCCCTAGAGTTATTCCAGGGCCATGCGCATGGCCCTCATTCAATCATGAAAGGAGTCAAGTTCACCACACTGTCTGGAGCCCTCTGAGATTTGAGTTCTTTAGGCTGAAGTGTCCCCCTCGTGGGCAATCAATGTCGGAGTCCCTGCAGCGGGGAGGATCCAGGGGTGGGAGCTGGGTTAGAGTTAGACCCGAATAGCCAGAGTGTGGAGTATATAAGTGATTGTGTGCTGAGTGTTGAAAGCAGAATTTACAAGATGCTGTGTTAGTTCCTCTGAGAAACAGGCTCTAGTACGTGATCAGACATGAATGATTTTTATTAGGAGAACCACCTGTGACAGAAAATGGGGAGGGAGCCAGGAGAGGCAGGGAGAGCCCCCAGACAGCACAGCAAGTCCGACCTCCAGTGAAGGAGAGAAAGGAGGAAAGTCAGGGTGGCATCACTATAGGGGAGTACTCAAGCCAGCTTTGGGGACAGGAGTCTTGTGTCTCTCAGGAAGGAGTGTCCCTGCCTTTCTCAGTCACCCCAGGGGGCAGCCTGTGGAAGCATATGGATTTCAGATCACAGTAGCCCCTGGTCAGTTTCATCCCCTATAGTGGGAGGTCTGCGAGACTCATTCCTAGGGCCACCATGTGATGGCCCGTGCAGCATAGGGCTGGCGGGAACGTTGATTTGGCTCACTACTTACATTAAAAAAGTAAGTTGCCGGCATTCAGTAATCTGTATATTTCACATTAAAAAAACCTGTACTTTCTGCTTCTCTTTAAAAAGTAGTGGCAGCCTGGCAACATTCAACTTCCATTTTCACAAGTCACCCAGGATGGAATCCTTGCTTCGATGAGGCGTGTGCTCTCCAGTTCGCCTCAGTCGCCACCCAGCCCTGTTTTCCCATCTCCAGCCTTCTTCATTCGTGTTACATATCTGCCCCCTGTGGGCCTTTAAGTTTGCAACCCGTGCCTTAAAGATACCTGAGAAACTGAAATTTGAAAGTCAAGTTCAGGCATGGAATCACATGGGTCAGATCAAATTGGGGAGTCAAGGCTAGAGGCTGACCAATCAGCAATAGAGCAGGGCGTCAGCACCACAGAGCCCATGTGCCTGCTGGAGATGCCACGGGCGGCCCGGGCCCATCGCAGAGTAACCGATCCTCTTGGAGAAAGCTTGGTTGAGATGGATGTTTGAGCAGCTAAGCGCTCTGCCGTTGTGTCAGGTCAGTCCAGGAACCACCCTCCACATGCTCACACTTGGTGGGAGCTGTGTTTCACCCCATCCTACCTGCTCAGCAACTTGAACCATGATGGGTTTAGGTTGTTTTTATTTGCCCGGCACGTTTAGGAAGCACTTCTTCCTCCTTCTGTGTGGTTCAGCAAGGCTGCCAGTTCCTAGGCATCTTCTCCTAAAAAAGTCAGGGGTATCTGAGGCTGGGTTCCTCCAGGAGAAGGCCCTGAGATAAGTATGTGCATGTAAGTGGTTATTTGTAGGATAACTCCAGGAAGTCATGGATGTGTGTTAGTCAGGGGGCTCCAGAGCAACATGACCAGTAGGAGATTAATTAATTAATTAAAAGGAATTGCTCACACAATTATGGAGGCTGACAAATCCCGAGATCTGTAGGATGAGTCAGCCAGCTGGAGACTCAGGAGAGCCAATGTCTCAGTTTGAGTCCGAAGGCAAGAAAATCCTGATGTCCCAGCTCAAAGGAGGAATTCCCTCTTGCTTGGGGGAGGGTCACCCTATTCATTTCTATTCAGTCCCTTACCTGAGGCCCACACACATTAGGGAGGGCGAGCTGCTTTACTAAGTCTACTGATTTAAATGTTAATCTCACCCAAAAACATCTTCACAGACACACCAGAATAATGTCTTACCAGCTATCTGGGTACCCCATGGCCCAGTCAAGGTGAAACATAAAATTAACCTTCACAGGGAGAAATGAGACAATGGAATTTAAGTCAATAAAGAGTGCAGTAATGAGAAAGCTACTTCTAAAGGCACTGGCGCTCAGTCCTCTTGGTGAGCTCTGGTTGACAGTGTGGAACACACCTCAGAGGTTCCCATCTGAGTGGTGAGGAAACTGAGATATTCATCTTCCATTTCTCATCTGACATGTCTGAGGGATGCTCCTGGTGGGGGGTTACCTCCTGGAACTTCTGGCTCATCTTGTCTCGGCCAAGAACAAGCGTTCAGGTGGTGAGTCTCAGGGGCTTGCAGTGGCATGCCTTCGACTTGTATGGGGGTGACGGGGGTTCAAGGGACACGGGTGGGCATTGCCATTGTCTGCTGTGCTGGGCAAATGGCACATGCCTGGTCAACCACAGTGCCCCTTCTATCTAGCAATGTTGACCATAGGGCAGCGCCTGGCCTGAACAGGGTCCATCAGGATCTCCCCTGGGATTAATTTATCATGGCTCCTAAACAGGTAGGATGTGAATATGGAGCTGTCAGCATCTGCTTTTCCTCGCGCATAGGGAGAGATGGAGAATAAGGCTGAGCAAAGACAAATGGAGGAGAGAAATGGGGGAGGGGAGGGTGCATGCCTCAGTGGCAGTGAGTCCTTTCTCTAGTCCCTGGGGCTCTGGTTCTTTCTGTAAACTATGCCAGCTGGATAAACCAATGTATTCCTTTTGTGATGAATTGAGTTAGAGTTGGGTTTCTGGGCGTGAAATCAGGAGCCTTACAACCAGTTATGGCAGGGTGGAGGGGACAGTGAGAGAGAGATTGGATTGAGAGAGAGATTGCCCTGGGCCTCAGAGCTTTCTCTACTTATTAGCTCCCAGTGCCTGAGATTTAAGATGCTGGAAGGAAGATGAGTTTATGGTAGAAATCTGTAACTGACCATTGACTAGAATGGCACATCTAAGCCCCTGTGTCTGACCAATTGTTAGGTCTTAACGAAGCAGCAATAAAGAAATAATTTTTACTTTCAGCGCCTAATTAGCCATTCTTTTCCTTCCTGACTTTTAATTTTATGACTCTAGCTTATAGGATAAGATTTTATTGTACTCAAGTACAAATTAAGGCCAAACAAGGACTCTCCCATGTTTCTGCTTCTTCAATTTAAATTCATTTTTTGTAGGGTGGCACACAGTACTCCATTAAATGTCACATGTAAGAATGTAAATTTTTTGAAGAGGGGAAGAAGCAAGCTTTTATCCATTGTGATCTGTGTTTTAAACACTACAAGAACTCATATTAATTAAAAAATAAATTTAATGCTGTTGTTTAGTTGCCTAAAAAAAAATTATTTGTCTGAAGTGCTCTAAGAATAGGCACTCTAAAATGTGCAATGATAGAAAATAACAGTAGTTGCCATTTGTTAAAATTCTATTAGTACTGTGCTAGGTCCTTAATATTTAATATCGCCAATCATCCCATGAGGCTTTGAGGATGCTTGATCTCCAATTGCCGTATGAAGAAATGGTGCCTCAGAGAAGACTTAACCAAAGTCTCAAAGGGAGAAAAGATAGAGCTGGGAGCCAGTTTGCATTAAGACCCTTTGAACTCCAAAAATCTGTGTTCTTCCCACTTGTAAAGGGTGTGTTTTGCATGTGCTGTGTATGGGGGTGGTGTATGTGATGTGTGTTTCAGTGCTAGACATTGTGTTGGGTACTGCACATAGTAGGCACTCAGTAGCACTTTTGTTTGGATTTAGAGTGTGTGGGTAACTGAAGCCTCGAGACCAAGGGGGAATTTATCTTTCCACTGTGTCTGATCAAAGAATTTGTTAGGTAAATAATTATATTTGTGTCATCATGGAAATTGTATTTGTGTCCCTATAGAAAACAAGCATTCTTATTTCTTTCTTTCTTGAAATTCAAAATAAAATAAAGAACCTTGCTAACATCTACCATAAATCCTCTTTTGTAACAAAGCAGAGTGTAAATAAGTCTATGAGAAGAGATTAACACTATCTTGTATTTGCATAGTACTTTACAGTTTAGAAAGCATTTGCTTACCATGTCCCTTTAGATCCTCCCATAGCCCTGTGAGGTGAGAAGGAGAGGTACTAGGATACCCATTTTACTGGCAGGGAAATGAAACTTTGGAGAGGTTGGGTAACTTGCCCCAAGGAGATACAAGAGTTAGGTGTCAAAACCAGGATGTGAGTGGGGTTCGTCTGATTTACAGTTCACACTTCCTGAACAAGATTTTGGAGCGGTGTAAAGTTCTCTTCAGAGAAACAACCATTTTTCAGGCATTTATAGCCCACTTTAGCAGTACTCAGTTGCATTCCTCTGATCTGTATGCTAATTTTGTATACGTCTTATCTCTTAAATAATCCAAGGGTATGTGTATGGATGCTCTCTGACATGAAATCCTGTGTGCTTAGAACTAATGGGGTTGTAAAACATGCTCCAGAATTTACGCTTCCTTAATTCATCCTGATTTCTCCTATCATTCCATATTAGCAGGGCCACCTCACCCCCTGCTTCTGCTCATTATTTTCCAGAGTGAAAGCACAAAGTTAGCTGCTCTCAATTTTTCTCCAGGGTGTTGGAGCCCAGGCTGGGTGATGGGAGAGAATGGGGGGTGGGGAGAGGAGGGATTTGAGCTGGAGAAAGACATTTTTAATTTCCTCTTGTTCTCTCTAGCTTGGGAAGTTCTGTGTTGCCTTGAGGGTGTATATCCATTTTATTTTATTTTTATTTTTTACAAAAAGCAAGGTGAGATTCTGTCTTTAATTGGAGTAATTAGCCATGCTCTAAAGATGGGTCAGCTAAAGCAGAAATCGGTGGCCAATTGCTGGGGTTCAGGATGAGCCACCAGAGAGCTAATGCCAGCTTTATGTCTGATTACAAAAGTCATACATGTTCATTATAGGGAATTTGGAATCTAGGGAAATTATAAAGAAGAAAATGCTAAGTTTTATCTGTCTCTTGTCAGCCATTGGGCTGGTTGGTCGACCAAGAATTCATTACTGTTACAGACATTCATTGCTCAATAGAATTATTTTATCAGAAGCCTTTTCCTTGATGGTGATAATGCTAATATTTAATATTTATTTAATGATTACTCTATGTGGAGTCTGGGCTAAGAGTTTTATATAATCTGATCTCATGAATACTTTTTTTTTTTTTTTTTTTTTTTTTTTTTTTTTTTTTTTTTTTTTTTTTTTTTTTTTGCGATATGTGGGCCTCTCCCCGTCGTGGCCTCTCCCGTTGCCGGACGCGCAAGCTCAGCGCCCATGGCCCACGGGCCCAGCCGCTCCGCGGCACGTGGGATCCTCCCGGACCGGGGCACGAACCCGTATCCCCTGCATCGGCAGGCGGACTCCCAACCACTGCGCCACCAGGGAGGCCCCCTCATGAATACTTTTATTTTCACTGTTTTCCAGGTGAAGAAACAGGTTCAGAGAGATTAAGAACTTGCCCACGGTCACACAGCAACAGAGTAGGGGTGCTGGAGTTTGGGTTCAAACAGTCAGACTCTAGGGTCCAGGGTCTTTATCACTTTACCATCCATGTGTTGTTCAAGGGACAACATGATTCACTTTTGGTTTTCAGGAGAATGCATGGGAGGGAAGGAAAAGTACCAAATGGAGAAACAGCAGGGAAACCAAACTCCACTTGCTGGTCATGGCCTATATTAAAAAAATAGAGCAAAGCTGAGGGTTTCGCTTGTGTGTTGCCCCTTCCAAATAGCCACTATTGGAGTATGCACCTTCTCCTGATGCTGCCCTCAAGACTAAGAACATGGGCAACCTCTTTTGCCTGTAATCTTTAGAATTAACAGCATATTGGTCCTCTGAGGGTGGGTTGGATTTTTAAAAAACATTTGGAAGTCATTTGTGGTTTTCAAACTTTAAAAAAAATACCCCTAAAAGGAAAGGAGAATGACTTCAAACTCTGCAAGTGTAGCCCAAAACAGTCTCTCCAAGGGTGAACATTTCTTTGAAGTTTCATGTTTTTTCTTAGATATTTGTGAATTCTGTGTTCTACTTCATGCTATATCTATTTTAAGTTACTCACAGAGTAAAGTCTATTGATGCTACAAGGAAGACAGTCATGTTTGTTCTGTAGCTTTGAATGTTCCAGGGATACAGTAGGGTTCCCCTGAGGTGCCTGTGCCCCAGTTTGAGAACCATGGCTCTATTACAGGGAGTCTCAAACTCTGATCCTGGGGCTGCTGGTTGTCCCTCAGGTCATGCTCTTTTTCCCTCACTCTTTTAAATTCCAATGTTTTGAATAGTTTAAATTTCAAAAGAGAAATAATGTAAAAAATATAGTAAAATGTCTCCTATCCCCATCCCCCAGCATCTCAGTACTCCCCTGAGGTAGCCAGCTTCCAGGAGGTTCCCCAGTGATCCCTGCCTCTTGGCAGCACACCCTTTTGTGGTCCCCTCCCATATTGTAACAGGGTTGGTCTTTGTGACCAACAGAATGCTGCGGAAGTGATGGTATGTCACTTCTGAGGTTAGGTTATAAAAGACTCCAGCTTTGTTCTTGGGCTCTATCTGTCTGTCCGTCTCTCTTTCTCTGTCTGTATCTGTCTCTCATCAGTTGCTTTGGAGGAAGCCAGCTGCTGTGTTGTGAGATCACTCAGGCACCCTAGGGAGAGGTGAGGAATTGAGGTCTCCAGCTAACAGCCAGTGAGGACCTGTGGCCTGCCAGCAGCCACATGAGTGAGGCTGGAAGCTTATCTTTCAGCCCCAGACAACCCTCCGATGACTGCAGTCCTGGCTGACGTCTCCCCTGTAGCCATGAGAGACCCTGAGCCAGAACCTCCCCAGCTATGCTGCTTGTGGATTCCAGAGCCACAGACACTGGGAGATAATAAAGGCTTGTTGTTTTAAGCTGCACTATTTTGGGTAATTTATTATACAGCAAAAGACACCTCATAAATCCCACCTTAAAGAGTTTCTTACATTGTTTCTAGAATTTATATACATGAATACAAGCAAATATAAATACAAATTCTCCTTTCCCTCTTTACTCAAAATATATCTGCTACACATACTGTTCTATACCTTGCTTTTCTTAGTACAGTATTTTGGGGGAGATATTAGTGCATAGAAAGAGTATAGAGAAACCTCTCTTTTTTTTTAACAGCTGAATAGTGTTCTGTCAAATGGCCATACTATAATTTGTTTAGGCAGTTTCCTATTGATGGCATTTCCAGTGTTTTGATATTATTGTGTTTTTGTGTGTAATCTTATGCATATGAATGCAAGTGCATTTGTAGCATCAATTTCTAGAGGTAAAATTGCTGGGTTAAAAGGGTAATTTTGTAATTTTGATATTGTTAGATTCTCTTGCATAGGGATTGTACCAAGTCACCTTTTCTGCCCATCTGACCCAGCAATGTCTGAGAGTCCTGTTTCCCCAGAAGGGAAGGGAGAGCTGGTTGGATTTGAACTGATGCAAATGTGAAATCCTTCAGTTCCAACGAGCTGATGAAGTGTCCCTCCAAAGACTTTATTTTACTTAGGACTAAGGCAACCTTCCAAATTTTAAGTGTTTTCAAAATTTGGTATTTATAAATGAAACAAGTGTGTTCTCTGAGTTTGCTGAGGATGCAAATTCAGTTTTCTTTTATGACTGGCTGCCACGTAGTGTCAGCAACTGCCCAGGTAGAAAGTGGGAACAAGAAAGGCACATGGTCATTGGAGTCTCTTTCCCTGAAAAAATGAGCTGCTCCAATGTGGCAGCTTGAACTCCATTCAAGAAATTGAGTTCTGGAGAACTCCAGAAGTATTTTCAACGATGGCAGCATCATTGGAGTAAGTAGGTACCTTCCCAAGGTGACAATATTTTACGGTATTTCCTTATTTATAAGGTACCGTTGATTGTAAGTTAGATCATTGATTTGATAACAGCTCTTTGGGGGAAAAAGAAACCCTACATTAAATACACATTGATTGTAAGATGAGTGTGTTTTAAAAATGATGAAATGTTAAAAAACATGTAGCTTAGATTCATGGAAACGCAGTCACTCAGTTCAATTCTATTTGGTTAAACCCAAACCTGTATTGGGTGCCTCTTCCTTACTTCTCTCTCTCTCTCTCTCTCTTTTTAAATTTCACACCGAAAGGGAGTAATTAAGTCAATCCAGATCTGAGGAGAACTGGTACAATGGGGCAGAGTGAGCCTGTCCTGGAATCAGACAATCCTGGGTTTAAATGCTGGCTTTTACAACTTAGGACCTGGGAGATCTTAGGCAGATTACTTATTTCACTGTTTTTTGAGCCTTGATGCTCTCATCTCTCAAGTAGAGATATTAATACCTGTCTCAAGGGATGCTTATGGTTACAAGCGCCGGAAGCCCAACTCAGGGTATCTAAAATGCAAAGGAATTTACTGGGAGGGTACTGGGTTAGTTCATTGAACAAGAGGCCACGTAAAAGCAGCATGGCCACTGGGCTTTGGAAAACTGGCTCCAGGATTGATGCATCTACAGAATTGTTTTCGCATCTCTTGTGTAGAGCATGAAATAAATGTGAAGTTTTACATCTCATTGGTCCAGTGACAGGAATGAGACCGAAAAGGTTCTCTTGGTCCCAGTGTCCAAAATTCCAAGGAAAGAACCGTCTGGTCCTGCATGGGTGATGTGGCTGTCCCTGGGTCAACTCTGATCACAGGAGGTGGGGGTGGGGTGGGAGTGTTCTTAGAAAAAGATGATGGGGCAGAAAATACCATAACTATTCAAGCAGAGTTGCTATGAGGATCAAATCTCCATAATACACCTAGACCATAGTAGATGCTCAATAAATGGCTAGTATTAATAAGAATGAAGATAGTAGACACTGGTTGGCAAACATTTATTGTGTGTTTTGCATGTCAGGCACTATATCAAGCCCTTTACATGCATATCTCATCAATAAAACTTTTGCATTTTTATTCCTTATCACTAAGAAATCCTTCTCCCCCACCCCCATCCCCAGTGCCATTTAAAAATCCACTAACCATAACTGACTCTCTGAGGGTGGCAGACATCAAACGAGAAGAAGGAAGCTTGAGTCCACGTTTCCTGCCTGGAGATGAGTGAGTTTCTGTTTTCTGTGCATGAAGGAGAGACTGTTGATGTTGAATGACACTAAACTTTTAGAAGTTATTGCACCCCCAGTTGGAAGCAAAGGGGCCACAGTGAATAAGAAATGCTTTTGCTGCTTTTCGGGTGAAGGGAAGAGAGCCTGCACATCTGCTTGGGCGGCTCACCCACACTACCTTCCTGGGTCCAGATTTCTGGCATCGATATGACTTCTTGGCTCTCTTGAGCCCTGGATCTGCTTCAAAGTTGGAAAGCCCCAAGACTTCTGGGCTCTGTAGTTACTCTGGGTTTTGGCAGATAGTTTCTCTTACTAGCAAAATCATGGTGGAAATTTATACAGATGAAGGAGATACACCAGAGTTTGGGGTAAACCTGCTGCTGGTTGATGATGTTGGTGTCAGTGGGGTGGGATTGACTCTCCAAAGAGCTTTGGCCCCTCTGGGGCTGGAGGTTCTGGGTAAAGGAGATTTTCTTAGTCTGTCCTCTCTCTGGATAGTCTCTGTGCTGGATATTTAGCATTTGCCCCTCCAGACCTACTCTCCACCCACCCTTCTCCTGCTCCGTACCCCAGGAGGCTGACCTTTGTGGACTGCATCACCCAAGCTCCCTTACCCTCTTGTGGCTGGTTGGGTTTGGCCAATAGGGGACCCCCATAGGATAGTAGAGGGTGGGGAGAGAGAAAAGTTGGGGGATTTATTCCTCTGGCTCTTCCCCGCTGAGTTGCCATGGGTTGGCTGCCTCTCTCTACTGAAGGTCGCAGCTCCTGGCAGGCAGCTCTCTCCACAGCTATATCTACCCTCCTTGGGTTCCATAACTGTTTCATCTTCTTCCTCTTCTGGGGTGGTACTGGCTCCTCACTCTTGCTAGTTGTGGGGTACTGCAGCATTTCTTTTGGGTTTTCCTAAATCTCGCTCAAAGCTGTGTACATAACCCTTTATTAAACTCTTCTTGATTATACCACTTGAGCAAGCCATGTGTTTTCTGCCATGATCCTGATTGATACCATATCCCAGAGAGGGGGTCAGCTCATTTATTCATTCAGCAAACCTCTCACTAACACTTACTCTTTGCCGGGGCTTGTGCTGGGGACTTAAACAATAAGATATGATTTTTTGTCTACGTCTCTGAGTTCTCAGTTGTTCACCCCATAAAATGACTCTAAAGAAAAAGAGAATATTTTGAGGAGAGTCCTGAAGGACCAGCCTAGGAAAAGGGCCCCAAACCAAGGTTGCCGTAGAGGGCTATATGGCGGCAACTCCACCAACGGCATGTGTTGGGGATGGGCTGGTCTGCAGACCACAGCTGTCCCTGCAGAGAATCCATGGAAATCCAATAGGCCCCATGCTCTTGCATCAGGAGGCAAATCGCAGGAGAAATCATCTGATTGGCTGTGCCCAGGCCCATGCTCAGTCACATGTAGGGTGACCAACTGTCCTGATTTTCCTGGGACTATAATAATTTTAGCATTGAAAATTCTTCATTCCACAAAACCTCCCAGCCCCCTGATTGTGGGAAGGAGACTCTGTCCCCTCTGGCTTCTATTTCTCAAGACTGCACACAGTGGAGGTTTGAAGGACATTTCAGGCCAGAATTTGGGTATTTTCAGGAACCAAGTATGACTGGAATGTAGGGGTGTTGATCAACCAGTTAATTCATGTATTCAATAAATATTTACTGAGACAACTATTATGTATCTGTCTCTGTTGTAGGGGCTGGGTATAAAGTGGTAAACACAATGTGGTCCCTGCCCTCATGGAACTTACAGAGTTAGACATTAATCATAGTGAAACAAATAAGTGTATAATTACAAGTAATGATAAACACTATGAAAAACATATTGGAGCTATGAGAATGTATAAATCATAGAGTATTTTGACCTTGGGTGGGTGCTGGCCAGAGATGGTCTGGCTGAGGAAGTGACTGCTAAGTTGAAACCTGAAATATGAAGAGGAATTAGCCAAACAATGGGGTATGGGTGGGTGGTTGGAGGAGGGGTACAGAAAGCCTGAGGCCTAGTAACAGGGATCAGAGATAAGGCAGCTCTTTACAACCCTGTCCTGAAAAGTCCTCCTAGACCACCACCCCCACCCCCGCAGTCCAACCACCACCTGCCAGTGAGGCCATCGAGGGTGAATAGTATCAGGAGTGAATTCCATACAAAGAAATAACAACTTGGAATCCACATGTATTTGTTAGCAAGTAACAGAAAACTTAAATGGTTTAAACAACTCATTTGGAGAATTATTATCTTGCATAAAAAGGAGTTTGGAGGTAGGATAACTCTAGAATTGGCTTATTCAGTATTTCAGTCACATCATCAAAGACCAGAAAGACCTTGCCATCTTTCTGCTCTGACTTACGGAGTGTGGCCTTTGTCCCAGTCTTCTCCTCTGTTGGCCACAAGATGGCTGCCATAGCTCCAAAATCACATCCTCACACAACAATGTCCAAAGACCAGAAGAGAAAATTTGTCTTCCTGTATCTCTTTTTGACAACAGGAGATACTTCTAAAGGCGCCCAATAAAGTTCCCATCAACCCTCTTTGGTCACAATTGGTCACGTGCCTATTCTTTTTTTTTTTTTATTTTTTTATTTTTTTTATTTTATTTTATTTTTTTTATTTTTACTTGTTGACAGTTTGCTTTATTTATTTATTTATGGCTGTGTTGGGTCTTCGTTTCTGTGCGAGGGCTTTCTCTAGTTGTGGCAAGCGGGGGCCACTCACTCTCGCGGCCTCTCTTGTTGCGGAGCACAGGCTCCAGACGCGCAGGCTCAGCAGCTGTGGCTCACGGGCCCAGTTGCTCCGTGGCATGTGGGATCTTCCCAGACCAGGGCTCGAACCCGTGTTCCCTGCATTAGCAGGCAGATTCTCAACCACTGCGCCACCAGGGAAGCCCGGTCACGTGCCTATTCTTAAAGCAGTCACTAGAAAGGGGGACAGTATTACTATGATTGGTTTAGATCAATCAAGGTTTACTCTTCATGGCTCAGGAGGGATATAGCTTCTCCTGAATCATGTGACTTCAGTACCTAAAAAATTGGGGTTCCCTTAGCAAAGAAGAAGGGGTTCTTTCTTAGATAGGCAATAGTAGCATCTACCAAAGTGTAGGAAAAGCTTGTGGGGTGTGGTGAGTGATGAGGCAGGAGACTGGGAAGGTTCCAGAATATAGCATCCTGGTGACCTAGGCAATCCAGGAATCTCCACAGTGACTGTCCCAACGTCATAGAGTCCATTGGTGTCACAGGAATCAAGATGCCTCAGTGGAGTCATTTTCTCCATAAAACCTTTCTGCTGAGACCGATGACCCTTAGCTGTAGAGACACCTTCATTGAATCAGTGACAATCAAGGCTTCCTGCATCAGTGACAGTGCCTAGAATGGTGCTATCCTTGGGCCTTGCATCTGTGAAGCACTCAGCAATGTACGAAGCATTTCCAAGTCTGGACTCATTTCCCCTCAACTCGGTAATGGGGAAACTGAGGTTCAGAAAGGTGAAGGGACTTGCTCAAGTTCCCAGAGCTGGAAAGTGGGAACACCTGGACTCAAGCCCATAGCTTTTAACTGAAGGTTCTTGTGTTCCACCCTCCTGCCTTCTAGATAACTCCCGATGGTCCTCAGGTAGATCCTCAATCATGATATATTGACAATATGAATGAATGCAAAAGAAAAGGTTAAAAAAAGTTGTGCAAAGATAAAAACCCGGTTGTGACTCTCCTTGTGGACCCATGAATAAAACAGAGTTATGAAACGGAGACCTATGAGCCGCCGAGCAGCACTCCCTGGGTTTGTGGGGCTCTGTCAGGCCCCTCTGACAATGCCACGTATTTACCTTGCAGATGAGTGACTTCATTTCTCATTCCACATGCATCACCGGTGGATAATATTTATGCAAATCAGAAACCATTCCCCTTACTTTATTTTGTCCTGAGATCTTTGTATCCATTTGATTTTCTACCTTTTGACTTGACACTGTTCTTCGGGAAACCCGTGGTGTGGGACGCATTTCAATAAACAATGCTGAAGTGACAGATTTCAGCTTTAAATGAAATTGTGTTCCATAAAGTGGGAGACAACGGCTTATAACTCACCATCAGCTACAGACATTTCGGCGAAAATTATCTTTCATGCTTTGATCTCCACTGTATCATTTTACTGAGTGGCCTCATGTGCTCTATCAATCAAACCCACTGACGATGCAGGAGAATGACATTTAAAATCAAATGCAAGTCATAGATACATCTGCCCAGGAGGAAGAGATATGTGTCGTGAATCCTCGTTTCAATCTTCTGTGATTACAACTGAATTAGTCTTTGAAAAATCCAGAGGATGAAATTTTCCACTTCCCAATTTTCATATTATTATTATTTTTTTAAAGGGGGGCAGCATCAGATCAGTATAGAGGCAGACGAAAATGATTTAGCTGTGAGATCACACGCTTGTCTTCCATCTGACTGTAGGTTAGGGCCTTTTCATATTCCTCTGACGGAGATTTTTCACATAGGAAGGGATGTTAAGAAGAAAGATGTTTTCTAACAAGAAACATTTAGACAAGGAGGCTGTGACCCCGCTCACTCATTCTCATCTGCTTTCTCGGCACACGTGGGGTGGGAGGGAGAACCAGGAAGGAACTGTGAACCGCTGGTCTCTTTTCTCTGTTTGAGGAGCTTTGCACAGATTGTGTCATTTTATATCCACATATCCCTGTGAGTAGGTCATCCACAACCCTGCTTTATAGATGAGGAAACTGAGGTCAAGAAACGTGTGCAAAAGGTCAGTAGAGCTGAGGTGGGATCCCAAGTCTATATGATTCAGAATAACACGCTTTTAGAAATTTTGAGAAGGAATATCCTTGTTGATTGCCCTCTCTCTCTGTAACCTTAGCGCCTGGCACACTGTAGGTGCTCAAGGGCACTTGTTCCGTGTCTAAACCAGGAGTCAGCAAACTTTTACTGGAAAGACCCAGATGGTAAATATTTTCTGCTTTTCAGGCCATAAAGACTCTGTAGCAACTACTCAATTCTTTTTTGTAGCTTGAAGGTTGGCATAAACAATACAGAAGCAAATGAGAGTGGCTGAATTCCAATAAAATTTATTTATGAACTCTGAATTTTATGTAATTTTCACATCATGAAATAGTACCCCTCTTTTGTTTTTTTTCCCGGTCATTTAAAATGTAAAAACCATTCTTAGTTTGCAGCCTGTAGGAAAACAGATGACATGGATTTGATATGCAGACAGTTTGCTGACCCCTGGTTTACATAATAATTACTTTAATCATTCCCTACTTAGTAGGTGCCAAGAAATATTGTATCTCAATCTAGTTTGGTGCCTGGCACAAATGTTCTTTCTCCATGGGGGAAAGATTTATTTTGAGGGGGTTCATAGCCTTCTCTGCATTTTAAGGAGAGCCCAGACCTTGTCCTGGCTGGTTCCTGGGACTTTTCTCATGTAAAATCTGGGGAGGAAGAGAGCAGAGATGGCTAAAAAGTGGAGACAAAAGGGTTAAGTTAGGCTACTTGACAAGGGTTGAGAGACACAATGTTGGGGGGAGGGAAATAAACTATCAGGTGTTTGGGGGTCAAAAGAGCTCTTTGGGGGTTCCTGGTGTGGGAACTAAGAAAGGCAGGAGAACTGGTGAGGCAGGAAAGGGGACTTTAGGAGCATTATTAGGAATTGGATCTCCTGTTACAGACGTTCTCACTGGGGACTGAGTTGCCCCACTCTTTTTTTTTAAAGAATCTGTGGTTTTGGGACATCCCTGCTGGTGCAGTGGTTAAGAATCTGCCTGCCAATGCAGGGGATACCAGTTCGAGCCCTGGTCCGGGAAGATCCCACATGCTGCGGAGCAACTAAGCCCGTGCGCCACAACTACTGAACCTGCGCTCTAAAGCCCGGGAGCCACAACTACTGAAGTTCGCGTGCCTGGAGCCCATGCTCTGCAACAAGAGAAGCCCGTGCACCACAATGAAGAGTAGCCCCTGCTCGCTGCATCTAGAAAAAGCCTGTGCGCAGCAACAAAGACCCAATGTGGCCAAAATTAAATAAATAAATTTATTAAAAAAAAAAAGGAATCTGTGGTTTTGGTTGCCCTAACAATGGGAGGTGGAGGAGTTACTCAAAATGGGAGACAGTTTTATTAGATGCAAAAAACCCCCCCAAAACCAAAAAAAAAAAAACAACCTTATGTTATGCTTGATTTTTGAATGGTCTACCAGGCATTCAATAGGTTAGAAACCTATTTATGATTGTCCGAATTCTGGAACCTTCTGTTCTGCATACAAACATTGAATGAACATTGAAGTGTCCAGGAGCATAAGTCATACTCCAGCATAAGTTAAGATCACACTTTGTTCTGTATGGCATATTGTCAAGAAGGAGTCGCCATTTTGGAAAACCCTGACACTTGTAGTTACTCCACTGTGACACACACCTGCTCTTTCTGTATTTGTGACTGTCACATTCAGTGATTCTACACATAGGTGTGAGCATCTGATTACCTCATTCAGTTCCTCCATTTCAAAATATCAGCAAGAACATCAGGGCATTGGACCTGATGGAGCTGAGAACCCGTGACCCTTGATATTCTTTGGATTGGTACATGGGGACCTGCTGTTAAATTACTTTCAAGTTGCTGGAATATGTTCCTTGAATGCAGAGACTGGGCCCCTGATTATATTAGGGACACAAAAACATCAACTGTGGGCACCTGGCAGAGTGAAATAAACGGATGCTTCCTTCGGGAGCGACTGCTTTCTTACCTCCTGTTTTCCTTTTGTTTGCAGGGTAAAGCCAAACTCCTTCACCTCCCACATCAGTGCTGCATGCTTTGGCCAGAACTTTTAAAGTGCTTCTAACTTTCCTTTAGCTCAGTTAGAAGAGCACTTTTTCTTCCCAGTCTAATTACGGTTGGAGATGACCATCAGTTCAGGCTGTGCCCAGCCCACCCGCTCTCGGGTACTAAGGTGCTTTCTCCCTCCCTGGAAAGTGACTGTTGTCAGTTTTCTCCTTTAGGCAGCTTGAGCCATCCTTCCCTTTACCCAGTAGGACCTTGATAAAACTGGCATCTCCGGCCCTTCCTTTTATGGTTGATTTTTATTCTCCATGTGCCCAGAGATATAGTAAATGAAAAGGTTGGCTGGGGCAGGGCAGATGTTTTGTTCTGATGGAAAATTCCATGAGGATTTTCTATTATTACAGTAGAGAGTGGTGGGTGAATCCTTGAGTCAGACTACCTGGGATCAAACTCTGCCTCTACCCCTTACTAGAAGCTGTGTGACTTTGGGCAAGTGAGTTAACCTCTCTGAATGTCACTTTTCTTATCTGAAAAGGGTGTAACCGAGCAGGACCCTATGGGGCCTTCCTGGGACAGAACTCCCCCCACCCCCGCCCCTGCCCCGCCATGTCCTTTGCCTGCCTCTTGTTTCCTTTACCACAAAAATCAAAAGCGCCCTGGGATAATGATGCCTGCTTATTTTTTAAATTTTTTTTTATAAATTTATTTATTTATTTATGGCTGTGTTGGGTCTTTGTTTCTGTGCGAGGGCTTTCTCTAGTTGCAGTGAGCGGGGGCCACTCTTCATCGCGGTGCGCAGCCTCTCTTGTTGCAGAGCACAGGCTCCAGACGCTCAGGCTCAGTAGTTGTGGCTCACAGGCTTAGTTGCTCTGCGGCATGTGGGATCTTCCCAGACCAGGGCTCGAACCCGTGTCCCCTGCATTGGCAGGCAGATTCTCAACCACTGCGCCACCAGGGAAGCCCAATGCCTGCTTATTGGTAAGGACTCAGGGCTGTCTCTGAGACAAAGGTGCTCAGGCAGCTGCTGGACAGGATCTGGAAGCCGCCACCAGCCAGGGGCCCATGTGCCGCAGGTGAAATGCCCCCTTGGGACTGCCATCCCATCTGGGGTGCCAGAATTGTTACTGAATCAAACTTGGGTCCATTCACCCATGCACAGTAAAGCCAATCTGCTGACACCAGACTGTGGTGAAGGAAAGCACAGCATTTATTGCAGGTGCCAAAAAAAGAATTCAGGTCTTTTGAGTATTAGCTGCCTGCATTCCTTGTTCGACGGCTGCAGTGAATGCTGTGCTTTCCTTCACCACAGCCTGGTGTCAGTAGATGGGCTTTACTGTGCATGGGTGAATGGACCCAAGTTTGGTTCAGGAATAAGGGTAGTGATAGTACTATGAGCATTAAATGATACAATGCATAGAATATGCTTAGCAACCAGTACCTGGCATAAATTACCCACTCAGTAAACATCAGCTTTATAATGTCAGTTACTGTTTATCACTATACAAAATAAAGCTCTAAGATTTCAAACGCATGTTCTCTTAAATGTTCTCTAAATTATTCAGGCAAGAACTCATTTTTTTGTGTATGTGTAAACCTCATATCCCTTAATAAATTTTTCCAAGTTTTGTATGTTCTCAGGGTTATAATCCTGTTTGACCTTTCCAATACCAATAGCACAGGAACACCCATGTCTGTGATGCATGCTTTCTTTCACTGTCCTGATTGCCTTTCCCAAGCTGGGCATTGGAAAGGAGAAATGTTGGAGGGAGGACCAACCATCCTTTACTGTCTTAGTCAGTTTGGGCTGCTAACGAAATACTGTACACTGGATGGCTTAAACAATAGGCATGTTATTTCTCAGAGTTCTAAAGTCTGGGAAGTGTAAGATCAAAGTGCTGGGAGATTTGGGGTCTGGTGAGATTCCTCCTGGTTTGCACATGGCCATCTTCTCATTATATCCTCACGTGGCAGAGAAAGAGAGAGCTCTGGTCTCTTTTCTTATAAATGCACTAATGGCATCATGGGGGCTCCACCCTCATGACATAATCTACACTTAATTACCTCCCACAGGCCCCACCTCCAAATACAATAATATTCAGGATTAGGGCTTCAATATGTGAATTTTGGGGAAACACATTCAGTCCATAACATTTCCTTTTCCAAAACCCCTTTTTAAGCCCTCTCTGTCATCCTTGCTGTCCTCATTTGCTGGATGAGGACATTAAGTCATCCATGGCTGCACAACTTATAAGTGCCAGCTCCCCAAAGGACTGCATTTGGTGTGAGGACAGAATTCACCACCACATCATATCCATCCAAGGTGCATAAAGCCTTATTAATAATAAGTGGGGAGACCCAGCTTGACCTTGAGATTTTTCTGTGGTTGGGCTTCAGGTTCGTTTGATTCCCAGATCTACCACTCAGATGTTCAACAAGTTCCATCACCTCTGGTGCTCAGTTTCCACATCTATAAATGGGAGTAATAATAGTGCCTTTTTATCGTTGTGAGAGGATTTTATGGCATAATGCAGGTGAAATGCCTATCAAGATCCTGATAGAGTAAGTGTTCAATGCACATTGGGCATTATTAGCTGAGATTCACAAGCAGCAGTGGTTTGGTTTTTATTAGTGGATAACATTCCTGTCTGCTGTCATTTAGGGAGAGCAGAGTCCTAAGGGGAGAATTCACAGGTCAGGAGAGTCTTGGGGGTTGGTGAACATTTCCGTCTAATGTTTCAAAATGGGAAAACCTGGGCATCCCATGAAAGCCCCTGATGTCTTACAGCAAAAAATGGACATGATGAAGGAGGAAAAACTCAGGGGAGTGGTCAAGGAGGGGGCAGGGAAAAAGGATTCGCGGAGTGCTCAGCAGGTGCCAAGAATTTTCCGTTTGTCGCATCACCTAATTGCAAAATCACACTGCAAGGTGGGTGATATTAGCCCCATTTTACAGATGAGAGAAAAGGAACCAGCCGAGTTAAAGAACTGGTTCAAAGTAGCACAGCTCGAGAGGGGTGGAGCCGAAATTAGAACCCATGGCTGTTCAGACTCCAAAGCCCATGTCCTACATATTGACACAAACTTCCCGTCCAGCTAGCCCAGTCAGGTAAACTGAGGCACACAGTGACAAGGGGGCTTACAGAAGAGATGTCCTGCCTCCTCCTTAGATATCTCCCCCTTCCCATCACCAGTTGCCACCTATAAACTCTTTCAAACTGTGGTAATGGTTTCGAACTTCCCTGTTACATTGATTTGGTATGAGAAATTTGGGATTTCCAAATTGACAGAGAAATCCGATTTTAAAGATTCTGGAAGGCAAACATCTGTGAAAAATCAGAGGAACAATGTCAACATCTGTCCCTGTGAAAGGAAATCGCTGAGATTCTCAATTCACAACCAATCAATCTTGGAGGCCAGGGTGCTTGCAAATTTAAAGGCATATTGCAGCTATAGGAATGGCTACTTAATTTAGTTTGCATGCCTATGGGATTTTTCATTGTTCCTAGTTTAAAAAAAGTCTTTTCTGAATAGGGAATGTGCATATGGCAAAAAAATTTTAACAGTAAAAACAAAGTGTACAGCGCAAAGGAAGTCTCCTTCTTATACCAACCACCAGTTCCTCCTCCCCAAAGGTAACAAATGTCGCTGGCTTCTCTTGAAATCTTCCAGAAGATACACTCTTTATATAGAATAATGTATGGATGTATGGTCCCTTTCCAATTTAAAAGCTATAAATGATAGCACAGTGTACACATTATTCTGCATCTTGATTTTTTTCACTTAATAAGGTGTCTTTGTTATGTATCTTTGTTGCATATCAGTACATCCAGAGGTGCCTCCTTTTTTCTAGTGGCTGTTGAAGTATTCCAGCATATAGATATGTATAAATTAGTTAACCAGTTCTCTGAAGCTAAACATTCAGGATGTTTTCTGTCGTTTTCCACTACAACCTATGCTTGTATGTACATTGGTGCATATGTATGTGTTCATCTGTAGGATAAGTGTTTAGAAGTGGAATTGCTGGGCAAAGAGGTTACGCGCTTATAATATTATGTCTTCTAGTTTAAAAGGAAAGTTTTATTCTTTATCTTGGAGGGAGCATCACCTTCCTCAAGGAGATCGGATTGATGGAGCTTAGTGACCACTCACAGTTGCTGTGGCCGCCTTGCTCCTCCCCAGCTCTTCTTCAGGCCAGAGAGATGGAACGCTGTCTGTTTGCTACATCTTGAGTTGCTGGGCTCAGAGATAAACGACCACATATTTAGAGTTACCCCAGTCCACGAGGTCTACTGTGTTTCTGAATCCTACAGTTTCCTTCTTTTTCCTAGATCCACACCAGCCCCTTTTTACTCCAGTGCTGGACTCAGTCTTGTCAAGTCAAGGTTCACCAAGACTCTTCTGGTTGAAAACCTAGTCTCCTGGGTATACAATCAATTCAGGATTCTTAAGCCATCCTGGGTTTTAAATCTTAGTCAATTCAGTTTCTCCCATCTTTCTCTTCCCTCTTTGGTGACAGGCTTTGTGCTGGGTGCTGTGCCCCCAGCCTTCTATGTAGGACCGTGGAGGTGTGCCTGCCCAGCTCTCAGGAGACTTGGCTGCTGACAGCTCACAGCTGAGTTGTGCCTCTGGCTGAAGGAAACTACCCAGTTCCAGGAAATCTTCCCTCTGCCCTATGGCATCCACAACCAATGATTGATTCTTAAGGGCTCCAAAGGCCATGTCCCTTGCCTTGATTTGGGACATCTCTGAAGGAATGCCCCAGTTTCAAGGTTCCCCATGGGATTGCCTCTGGTGTCCATAGCAACTGCTCCACCTCCTTCTGCCTGCTGCTCTTTCCTTCCTTACGGCTGATGCTCCCTGGTAAACCTCCTGCACACAGATCTCCATCCTTCCCTTTGTCTCCCTGAAAATCCAACCCGTGATGGGCTTTTAAACATCACAGTGGGGCGGGCTTCGCTGGTGGCACAGAGGTTGAGAGTCCGCCTGCCGATGCAGGGGATACAGGTTTGTGCCCCGGTCTGGGAAGATCCCACATGCCGCGGAGCGGCTGGGCCCGTGAGCTATGGCCGCTGAGCCTGCGCGTCTGGAGCCTGTGCTCCGCAACGGGAGAGGCCACAGCAGTGAGAGGCCCGCGTACCGCAAAAAAAACAAAAAAACATCACAGTGGGGCGTGAGTGTTCAGCAAAAGGGCCACCCTCTGTCCTCCGGAGGAACAGAACTTGCGTACAAGTGCCTCCGGGGAGGGTCAGTGTTCCTCTTGCCCACGTGGGGGGTTCTATGTAGTGTGGGGGTGGAGGTGGCCCTGGTTCTTACTGAATGTGTCTCCTTTCAGCCTGGTCCCACTTGTTTACTTTCCTGCCCAGAAGCTAGAGTGTGGTGTCTTTCTCACCTGAATATTGTCCTTTTGCTGTAGAGGGTTGGTTGACTCAGCAGGTCTGCAGTGTTTGAATCCTGCACTTTCCAAAGGAAGGTCTGGTCCTTGACTGGCTGCTGGGAGATAACCTCTAAGTCCTTGGAATATTCTGCCTGCTAAGAATGTCTTTGTTTAGTGGGGCCTTGGGACGTGCCAGATAATCTATGCCAACAATGTGATTTATGGGGTATGCCTTTTATTGTACATTTCATAGGCTTTGCCCTCTGGAGGGGTTAGAAACTGAGTAGCTAAGATCAGCTGTGAGGGCGGGTGCTCCATGCCTATGTGACCCTCAATAAAAACCCTGGACAACAGGGCTTGGAGGAACTTCTTTGGTTGGTAATACTTTGTACGTGTTGTCATACGTCCTTTCTTGGAGAATCAGTTGCTGTCCATACAGTGCCCCTGGGAGAGGACAACTGGGAGCTTGTGCCTGGTCCCTCCTGGACTTGACCGTATGCACTTAGAAACATTTTTTTCTCCAGCTTCATTGAGGTACAAATGGTATATATCATTGTGTAGTTTAAGGTGTACAATTGTGATGATTTGTTGCACAAATATTGTGAAATGATTACCAAATAAGGTTAGTTAACACTTCAGTCACCTCACATAATTACTTTTTTCTTTTTTTGTGGTGAGAACACACGATCTATTCTGTTAGCGACTTTAAGGTATATAGTACAGCATTGTTAACTATAGTCACCATGCTGTACAGTAGATCCCAAGAAATTATTCATCTTACAACTGAAAGTATAACATTTGACTAACATCTCCTCATTTCCCCATCGCAGCCCCTGGACCACCATTCTACTCTCTGTTTCTATGAGTTTGGCTTTTTTAGATTCCATATACAAGTGATATCATGAAGTATTTGTCTTTCTCTGTCCATTTATTTCACTTAGCATAATGCCCTCAAGATCCATCCATGTTGTTGCAAATGGCAGGGTTTCATTCCTTTTTTATGGCTGAATAATCTCTCTCTCTCTCTCTCTCTCTCTTTGTATCTCTCTCTCTCTTTCTCTCTCTCTATCTCACATTTTCTTCAGTGGACATTTAGGTTGTTTCCATGTCTTGGTTATTGTGAATTATGCTGCAGTGAACATGCACGTACAGATATCTCTTTGTGATTCTGATTTCATTTCCTTCACATATATACCCAGATACTCAGAAGTGGGATTGCTGGATCATATAGTAGTTCTATTCTTAATTGTTTTGAGGAAACTCCATACTGTTTTCCATATTGGCTCCAACAATTTACATTCTCACCAACAGTGCACAAGGATTCTCTTTTCTCCACATCCTTGCCAACATTTATTTTTTATTGTCTTTTTGATGATAGCCATTCTGACAGGTGAGAGGTGATATTGTGGTTTTGATTTGCATTTCCCTGATGATTAGTGATATTGAACACCATGTCATGTATTTGTTGGCCACTTGTATGTCTTCTTTGGAGAAATGTCTATTCAGGTACTCTGCCCATTTTTAAATCAGATTTTTTGTTGTTATTGACTTTTATGAGTTCCTTGTATATTTTGGGATATTAATTATATTATATATAATTCTGTATTTTAGATATTTGTATATTAACCCCTTACCAGCTACATGGTTTGCAAATACTTTCTCCCATTACGTAAGTTGTCTTTTCATTTTTAAAACAGTTTTATTTTTATTGAAGTATAGTTGATTTACAATATTGTGTTAGTTTTAGGTGTACAGCACAGTGATTTAGTTATATATATATATACATATATATATTTCTTTTCAGATTCTTTCCCCTTATAGTTTATTACAAAATGTTGAGGATAGTTCCCTGTGCTATACAGTAGGTCCTTGTTGGCTATTTTTTTTTTTCATCTTTATTGGAGTATAATTGCTTTATAATGGTGTGTTAGTTTCTGCTTTATAACAAAGTGAATCAGCTATACATATATATATATCTCCATATCTCTTCCCTCTTGCGTCTCCCTCCCTCCCACCCTCCCTATCCCACCTCTTTAGTTGGTCACAAAGCACCAAGCTGATCTCCCTGTGCTATGTGGCTGCTTCCCACTAGCTATCTATTTTACATTTGGTAGTGTGTATATGTCCATGTCACTCTCTCACTTTGTCCCAGCTTACCCTTCCCACTCCCTGTGCCCTCAAGTCCACTCTCTACATCTGTGATTTATTCCTGTCCTGCCCCTAGGTTCTTCAGAACCATTTTTTAAAATTTAGATTCCATATATATGTGTTAGCATATGGTATTTGTTTTTCTCTTTCTGACTTATTTCACTCTGTATGACAGACTGTAGGTCCATCCACTGCACTACAAATAACTCAATTTCATTTCTTTTTATGGCTGAGTAATATTCCATTGTATTTATGTGCCACATCTTCTTTATCCATTCATCTGTCGATGGACACTTAGGTTGCTTCCATGTCCTGGCTATTGTAAATAGAGCTGCAGTGAACATTGTGGTACATGACTCTGTTTGAATTATGGTTTTCTCAGGGTATATGCCCAGTAGTGGGATTGCTGGGGCATATGGTAGTTCTATTTTTAGTTTTTTAAGGAACCTCCATACCGTTCTCCATAGTGGCTGTATCAATTTACATTTCCACCAATAGTGCAAGAGGGTTCCCTTTTCTCCACACCCTCTCCAGCATTTATTGTTGGTAGATTTTTTGATGATGGCCATTCTGACCGGTGTGAGGTGATACCTCACTGTAGTTTTGATTTGCATTTTTCAAATGATTAGTGATGTTGAGCATCCTTTCATGTGTTTGTTGGCAATCTGTATATCTTCTTTGGAGAAATGTCTATTTAGGTCTTCTGCCCATTTTTGGATTGGATTGTTTGTTCTTTTGATATTGAGCTGTATGAGCTGCTTGTATATTTTGAGGATTAATCCTTTGTCAGTTGCTTCATTTGCAAATATTTTCTCCCATTCGGAGGGTTGTCTTTTCGTCTTGTTTATGGTTTCCTTTGCTGTGCAAAAGCCTTTAAGTTTCATTAGGTCCCATTTATTTATTTTTGCTTTTATTTCCATTTCTCTAGGAGGAGGGTCAAAAAGGATTTTCCGCTGATTTATGTCATAGAGTGTTCTGCCTACATTTTCCTCTAAGAGTTTTATAGTGTCTGGCCTTACATTTAGTTCTTTAATCCATTTTGAGTTTATTTTTGTGTATGGTATTAGGGAGTGTTCTAATTTCATTCTTTTACATGTAGCTGCCCAGTTTTCCCAGCACCATTTATTGAAGAGGCTGTCTTTTCTCTATTGTATATTCTTGGCTCCTTTATCAAAAATAAGGTGACCATATGTGCATGGGTTTTTCTCTGGGCTTTCTATCCTGTTCCATTGACCTATATTTTGTTTTTTGTGACAGTAGCATACTGTCTTGATTACTGTAGCTTTGTAGTATAGTCTGAAGGCAGGGAGCCTGATTCCTCCAGCTCTGTTTTTCTTTCTCAAGGTTGCTTTGGCTATTCAGGGTCTTTTGTGTTTCCATACAAATTGTGAAATTTTTTGTTCTAGTTCTGTGAAAAATGCCCTTGGTAGTTTGATAGGGATTGCATTGACTCTGTAGATTGCTTTGGGTAGTACAGTCATTTTCACAATGTTAATTCTTCCAATTCAAGAACATGGTATATATCTCTCTATCTGTTTGTATCCACTTTAATTTCTTTCATCTGTGTCATTGTTTTCTGCATACAGGTCTTTTGTTTCCTTAGGTGGGTTTATTCCTAGGTGTTTTATTCTTTTTGTTGCAATGGTAAATGGGAGTGTTTCCTTAGTTTCTCTTTCAGATTTTTCATCATTAGTGTATAGGAATGCAAGAGATTTCTGTGCATTAATTTTGTATCCTGCTGCTTTACCAAATTCATTGATTAGCTCTAGTAGTTTTCTGGTAGCATCTTTAGGATTCTCTATGTATAGTATCATGTCATCTGCAAACAGTGACAGCTTACTTATTCTTTTCAGATTTGGATTCCTTTTATTTATTTTTCTTCTCTGATTGCTGTGGCTATAACTTCCAAAACTATGTTGAATAATAGTGGTGAGAGTGGACAACCTTGTCTTATTCCTGATCTTAGAGGAAATGCTTTCAGTTTTTCACCATTGAGGACAATGTTGGCTGTCGTGTTGTCATATATGGCCTTTATTATGTTGAGGTAAGTTCCCTCTATGCCTACTTTCTGGGGGGTTTTATCATAAATGGTGTTGAACTTTGTTGAAAGCTTTTTCTGCATCTATTGAGATGAGCATATGGTTTTTCTCCTTCAAGTTGTTAATATGGTTTATCACATTGGTTGATTTGCCTATATTGAAGACTCCTTGCATTTCTGGGATAAACCCCACTTGATCATGGTGTATGATCCTTTTAATGTGCTGTTGAATTCTGTTTGCTAGTATTTTGTTGAGGATTTTTGCATCTATGTTCATCAGTGATATTGTTCTGTAGTTTCCTTTCTTTGTGACATCTTTGTCTGGTTTTGGTATCAGGGTGATTGTGGCCTCGTAGAATGAGTTTGGGAGTGTTCCTCCCTCTGCTATATTTTGGAAGAGTTTGGGAAGGATAGGTGTTATCTCTTCTCTAAATATTTGATAGAATTCGCCTGTGAAGCCATCTGGTCCTGGGCTTTTGTTTGTTGGAAGACTTTTAATCACAGTCTCAATTTCAGTGCTTGTGATTGGTCTGTTTATATTTTCTGTTTATTCCTGGTTCAGTCTTGGAAGTTTGTTCTTTTCTAAGAATTTGTCTATTTCTTCCAGGTTGTCCATTTTATTGTCATATAGTTGCTTGTAATAATCTCTCATGATCCTCTGTATTTCTGCAGTGTCAGTTGTTACTTCTCCTTTTTCATTTCTAATTCTGTTGACTTGAGTCATCTCGCTTTTGTTCTTGATGAGTCTGGCTAATGGTTTATCAATTTTGTTTATCTTCTCAAAGAGCCAGCTTTTAGTTTTATTGATCTTTGCTATTGTTTCCTTCATTTCTTTTTTATTTATTTCTGATCTGATCCTTATGATTTCTTTCCTTCTGCTAATTTTGTTTTTTTTTTTGTTCTTCTTTCTCTAATTGCTTTAGGTGTAAGGTTAGGTTGTTTATTTGAGATGTTTCTTGTTTCTTGAAGTAGGATTGTATTGCTATAAAGTTCCCTCTTAGAACTGCTTTTGCTGCATCCCATAGGTTTTGGGCCACCGTGTTTTCATTGTCCTTTGTTTCTAGGTATTTTTTGATTTCCTCTATTATTTCTTCAGTGATATATTGGTTATTTAGTAGTATATTGTTTAGCCTCCATGTGTTCGTATTTTTCACAGACGTTTTTCCTGTAACTGATATCTAGTCTCATAACATTGTGGTCGGAAAAGATACTTGATATGGTTTCAATTTTATTAAATTTACTACGGGTTGATCTGTGACCCAAGATATGATCTGTCTTACAGAATGTTCCATGAGCACTTGAGAAGAAAGTATATTCTGTTATTTTTGCATGGATTGTCCTATAAATATAAACGAAATCCATCTTCTTTAATGTATCATTTAAAGCTTGTGTTTCCTTATTTATTTTCATTTTGGATGATCTGTCCATTGGTGAAAGTGGGGTGTTAAAGTCCCCTACTATGATTGCGTAACTGTCGATTTCTCCTTTTCTAGCTGTTAGCATTTACCTTATGTATTGAGGTGCTCCTACGTTGGGTGCATAAATATTTAAAATTGTTATAACTTCTTCTTAGATTGATTCCTTGATCATTATGTAGTGTCCTTCTTTGTCTTTTGTAATAGTCTTTATTTTAAAATCTATTTTATGTGATATGAGAATTGCTACTCCAGCTTTCTTTTGATTTCCATTTGCATGGAATATCTTTTTCCATCCCCTCACTTTCTGTTTGTATGTGTCCCTAGGTCTGAAGTAGGTCTGTTGTAGACAGCATATATACGGGTCTTGTTCTTGTATCCATTCAGCCAGTCTATGTCTTTTGGTTGGAGCATTTAATCCATTTACATTTATGGTAATTAACAATACGTATGTTCCTATTACCATTTTCTTATTTGTTTTGGATTTGTTATTGTAGGTCTTTTCCATCTCTTGTGTTTCCTGCCTAGAGAAGTTCCTTTAGCATTTGTTGTAAAGCTTGTTTCATGGTGTTGAATTCTCTTAGCTTTTGCTTGTCTGTAAAGGTTTTAATTTCTCTATTGAATCTGAGTGAGATCTTTGCTGCACAGAGTAATCTTGGTTGTAGGTTTTTCTCTTTCATCACTTTAAGTATGTCCTACCACTCCCTTCTGGCTTGCAGAGTTTCTGCTGAAAGATAGCTGTTACCTTTATGGGGATTTCCTTGTATGTTATTTGTTGTTTTTCCCTTGCTGCTTTTAATATTTTTTTCTTTGTATTTAATTTTTGATAGTTTGATTAGTATGTGCCTTGGCATGTTTCTCCTTGGATTTATCCTGTATGGGACTCTCTGTGCTTCCTGGACTTGATTGACTATTTCCTTTCCCATTTTAAGGGATTTTTCAACTATAATCTCTTCAAATATTTTCTCCATCCTTTTCTTTTTCTCTTTTTCTTCTGGGACCCCTATAATTCGAATGTTGGTGCATTTAATGTTGTCCCAGAGGTCTCTGAGACTGTCCTCAATTCTTTTCATTCTTTTTTCTGCTCTGTGGTGGTGATTTCCACTATTTTATCTTCCAGATCACTTATCCGTTCTTCTGCCTCAGTTTCTACTGATTTTTTCTAGAGAAAATCAAAAATCAAATTTTTGATTTCATTTATTATGTTGTTCATCATTGTTTGTTTGCTCTTTAGTTCTTCTCGGTCCTTTTTAAACGTTTCTAGTATTTTCTCCATTCTATTTCCAAGATTTTGGATTATCTTTGCTATCATTACTCTGAATTCTTTTTCAGGGAGACTGCCTATTTCCTCTTCATTTATTTGGTCTGGTGGGTTTTTACCTTGCTCCTTCATCTGCTGTGTGTTTCTCTGTCTTCCCATTTTGCTTAGCTTACTGTGTTTGGGGTCTCTTTTTCACAGGCTGCAGGTTCATAGTTCCCCTTGTTTTTGGTGTCTGCCCCCAGTGGCTAAGGTTGGTTCAGTGGGTTGTGTAGGCTTCCTGGTAGAGAGGACTGGTGCCTGTGGTCAGGTGGATCAGGCTGGATCTTGTCTTTCTGGTGGGCAGGACCATGTCCGGTGGTGTGTTTTAGGGTGTCTGTGACCTTATTATGATTTTAGGCAGCCTCTAAGCTGATAAGGTGGGGTTGTGTTCCTGTCTTGCTAGTTCTTTGGTATGGGGTGTCCAGCTCTGTAGCTTGTGGTTTGTTGAGTGGAGCTGGGGTGTTAGTGTTGAGATGGAGATCTCTGGGAGAGCTTTTGCTGTGTGATGTGACATGGAGCCGGGAGTTCTCTGGTGGACCAGTGTCCTGAACTCGGCTCTCCCACCTCAGAGGCACAGGCGTGACACCCAGCTGGAGCACCAAGACCCTGTCAGCCACACTGCTCGGAAGAAAGGGAGAAAAAAAGAAAGAAAAATAAAATAGACTTATTAAAATAAAAGCTAAAAGAATTATTAAAAAGAAAAAAATCAAAAAGCAATAAAAAAGAAAAAGAATAAAAGAAAATATAAATGGACAGACAGAATCCTAGGACAAATGGTAAAAGCAAAGCTATACAGACAAAAGCACACAAAGAAGCATACAGATGGTCACTCACAAAAGGAGAAAAAGGAAATAAAATATATATCTGTATATAAAAAAAAAGGAAGAGAGCAACCAAATCAATAAACAAATCTACCAATGATAAACTCTAAATAGTAAACTATGATAAACATAAGACCAGAAACAAATTAGATGCAGAAAGCCAACCTCAATCTGCAGTTGTTCCCAAAGTCCAGTGCCTCAATTTTTGGATGATTCGTCGTCTCTTCAGGTATTCCACAGATGCAGGGTACATCCATCAAGTTGATTGTGGAGATTTAATCCGCTGCTCCTGAGGCTGCATGGAGAGATTTCCCTTTCTCTTCCTTGTTCGCACAGCTCCTGGGGTTCAGCTTTGGATTTGGACCCACCTCTGTGTGTAGGTCGCCTGAGGGCGTCTGTTCTTTGCTCAGACAGGACTGGGTTAAAGTAGCAGCTGATTAGGGGGCTCTGGCTCACTCAGGCCGGGGGGAGGGAGGGGTATGGAATGCCCGGTGAGCCTGCGGGGCAGAGGTCTGCGTGATATTACAACAGCCTGAGGCGTGCGATGTGTTCTCCTGGAGAAGTTGCCCCTGGATCAGGGGACCGTGGCAGTGGCTGTGTGCACAGACTCTTGGGAGGGGAGGTGTGGATGGTGACCTGTGCTTGCACAGAGGCTTCTTTTTTTTTTTTTTTTTTTTTTTTTTCGTTTTTTGGGCGCTCCCC
>NW_006793997.1:2742289-2747894 GCF_000442215.2 Lipotes vexillifer | reverse complement strand
CCGCGCTGATAGCCACGGCTCGCGCCCGTCTCTGCAGCTCGTTTAGGTGGTGCTCTGAGTCCCCTCTCCTCGTGCACCCAGCAATAATGGTCTCTTGCCTCTTCCGCAGTTCCAGACTTTTTCCCAGACTCCCTCCCGGCTAGCTGTGGCGCACTAGCCCCCTTCAGGCTGTGTTCACGCAGCCAACCCCAGCCCTCTCCTTGGGATCTGATCTCTGAAGCCCGAGCCTCAGCTCCCAGCCCCCACCCGCCCCGGCGGGTGAGCAGACAAGCCTCTCGGGCTGGTGAGTGCCGGTCGGCCCTGATCCTCTGTGCGGGAATCTCTCCGCTTTGCCCTCCGCGCCCCGTTGCTGCGCTCTCCTCCGTGGCTCTGATGCTCCCCCTTCCCCCCCACCCCATCTCTGCCAGTGAAGGGGCTCCTAGTGTGTGGAGACCTTTCCTCCTTCACAGCTCCCTCTCAGAGGTGCAGGTGCCGTCCCTATTCTTTTGTCTCTGTTTTTCCTTTTTTCTTTTGCCCTACCCAGGTACGCGGGGACTTTCTTGCCTTTTGGGAAGTCTGAGGTCTTCTGCTAGCATTCAGTAGGTGTTCTGTAGGAGTTGTTCCACATGTAGATGTATCCCTGATGTATTTTTGGGAGGAAGGTGATGTCCATATCTTACTCCGCCATCTTGAAGGTCTCCCTGATTATCTATTTTATATATTGCAGTGTGTACATGTTAATCCCAACTTCCTAATTTATCCCTCCCTGCAGCCCCCTCTCCCCTTTGGTAACCAGAAATTCTCTTTCTAAGTCTGTGAGTCTCTTTCTGTTTTGTAAATAAGTTCATTTGTATCATTTTTTTAGATTCCACATATAAGTGACATCACATGATATTTGTCTTTTTCTGTCTGGTTTACTTCACTTAGTATAATGATCTCTAGGTCCATCCATGTTGCTGCAAATGGCATTATTTCATTCTTTTTTTATGGCTGAATAATATTCCATTGTATTTATATATACCACATTTTCTTTATCCATACATCTGTCGATGGACATTTAGGTTGCTTCCATGTCTTGGCTATTGTAATTAATGCTGCAGTGCACACTGGGGTGCATGTATGTGTTTGAATTATGATTTTCTCTGGATATATACCCAGGAGTGGGATTGCAGGATCATATGGTAGCTCTAGTTTTTGTGTTTTAAGGAACCTCCATACTGTTCTCCGTAGTAGCTGTACCAATTTACATTCCCACCAACAGTGTAGGAGGTTTCCTTTTTCTCGACACCCTCTCCAGCATTTGTTGTTTGTAGACTTTTTGATGATGGCCATTCTGACCAGTGTGAGGTGATACCTCATTGTCATTTTGGTTTGCATTTCTAATAATTAGCAATGTTGAGCATCTTTTCATGTGCCTTTTGAGCACAAGGAATTAAGGCTGTTGGGGCTTATATTAAGGGACTGGTCTTTTATTTCTCATTGATTTAGGTAACATGAGGCTGGTGTGTCCTTCTTTGAGGCACCAAGACATGTGAGGGGTTGCATTGGGTGTTCCCAGGCTTTCCAAGATTCTTGAGTCCCAAGGGTCTTCTCTTTGCTTGGGTTCTCTGCTTCCTGTTGGGGTTACAGGAATATATTTGGGGTCCCTGATGGATATACCAGCCCCCTCCTTAAATTTTCCTGCTTGCTTCCAGGATGTAACTCCAGCCCCATCCCTTGAAGATGAATTTTTGATTTACCTGATGTTTTTGCAGCAATTCCTTTCTTCCTTTCACTACATGGTATTTGGGAAAAAGTCAACTCCACATTTAGTAGGTTTGCGAAACTGGGAAAAACCCTTCATCTTTTTGAACTTTAATTTTGTACTTGATGCTATTTTTTTATTTGTCTGATTTACTCTATCTTTTTCTTCTAGGAAAGCTTTCTTCTTCTTGTAATTTTCTTTCCTTTCCTTTTACCCTGCGGTTCTTTGGGGGTAACTTACATGTGCATTCATTCATTCATCACATATTTATTATATGTTTTCCATGTGAAAGGCCCAATCCTAAATGCTAGAGATACAGTAATGTAAAAGATAGGCCTAGCCCTAGGAATTCAAATATATACCAAAACTTGGGAGAGTGTGTGAAAGGTGATATTGTAAAGGCAGCAGTAAGGCCTGGCAGTGGCCCCAGTGTGGGAATGAACCACTTTGAGTAGGGTGAGGTGGGGAAGTAAAAGCTTACAGAGGAGGAGATTCTTTGGCTGGGTCTTGTGGGGTGAGTAGGAGTTTGCCACATGAACAGGGGTGGGAGAAGGGCATATCAAGCGACCCTATAGAGGAAGTCTGTACTTTTGCTTGTTCAGCATCCATCTGCTTCTCTTCCAGTAAGAGCAAAATTCACTTTGGGCAATCACTGCTCTACAGAGTTGATATTTAGCCAACACACACATGTATGGCGACACCGGCATTTATAGCCAACATCCATTCTGACTAGTGGGTTTCTGTGCCATACTAGTTGTTAACTGTTTTGAACATCATGCCTCTTTCCCCTATATTTCTAGACTATGATGTTTGTTAGGGACTGTTTCTCACCCACCCTTTTAGGGGTAAGCATGTGATTCAGTTCTGGACCAGCATCCTAACCACAGTGATTCATTCAGTTATGGACCAGTTGGTGTGATCCAAGCCAAGCCAATGAGCACTGTCCCTGAGACTTTTGTTGGGATTGTCAGTCTACTGGAGTTGCTAAGTTGGTAGCATATAAGCTGAAAGTTGTTGGGAAGAGCTAGTGTATGGAACAGACTGGGAATGAAGCCAACAAAAAGGAAATATGGAGCTCGGAGATGAAGTTCAGATTCCTGTTTGTATCATCAGAACTCCTGGATCTAGCTATACCTGAATGTACCCCTGGGTGTAAGTTAATATGCCATTTGCTTACGCAAGTTTGGTTTGGGTTTCATTTGCATCAGAAAAAATCCTGACTGTCACAAATCACTGTGCAGTCAACTGCATTTATTCTTAAGTCTGAGATGTTCACAGTGAAAATTTCAACAAACTCTTTCTGAGACATCTACTGGAAATATCTGCCATTTTCTTCTGTTCTTCAAATCTATCCAAGAGACAATTTGGCTTGGTGTGGAAGCACAAGGGATTTAGAGGCAAATAGATATTTCATTTACCAGTTGAGTGATCCTCTGTTTTGTCATCTTTAAAATGGGAATAACACACCAATGTGGGGGGTAAATAAGTTAATGTCACAGTGGTAACATACTAGCACACAGTTAAATATAATTCTGTCATGTGTGGAGAGGGGTGGAGAACACCTTGGCAATCACTTCTTCTTGGTGCACCTTGCTGGCTCTACAAAGGAAGACAACAATCCAGTCCTGTCGCTCTCAGCCTTGATGCAAGAAGTGGTGGACCAGCTCTGTGTCTTGGGTGAGCCACCCCACCAGCTGGGGAGATAATGAGTTCAGGGGAAGCTGAGGGGAAGTTCTTGTTGAGTTGCTCGGCACCTTCAGCACCCTCGAAGCCTTCACTGCAGCTCTTCCTATATCTTTTGGCTCCTGATGACAGTTGCTTATGAAATGCAGGGCTGGGCTCACTGCTGCAGGGAGAAAATGGGTGCGGGAGTCCTTGAGAGGAGTTACCAGGGCCCAGAGGACCAATGGGGCTTCATCCATCACAGAGAGAGAGAGAGTTCAACACCAGCCCTTCCCAGGTTGAATCTCACTGTTCCTCCTCCTCCCTCACTGTCTGCTATGGACTGAATGTTTGTGTCCCCCACCTCAGTTCATAAGTTGAAGCTTAAACCCCAGTGTGATTGTATTGGGAGGTGAGGTCTTTAGGTCATGAGGGTGGAGCACTCATGAATGGGGTTAGTGCCCTTATAAGAAGAGACATGAAAGATATAGTCTCTCTGCTCTGTGGGGACACAGCTAGAAGGCAGCTTCTGAAAGACAGGAGGAGAGCTCTTGCCAGAACCCAACCATGCTGGCACCTTGATCTTAGACTTCCCAGCCTCTAGAACTGTGAGAAATTAATGTCTGTTGTTGAAGCCGCCCAGTCTGTGGTGTTCCATTATAACAGCCAAGCTAGGAGTGTGTTCTTGACCCTGCATTTTGGACATGGTGAGGTTGGACTCCACACCCTAGACCTTTAGTCCAGGGGGATGAGGAAAATGGGAGGGGACAGTATGTAGAGGGTTGTAAATTATGCTCCCCTAAATAAGGGATATAGACTTGAACCAAGTGTCACAATTTTTCTGATTCCACTTTGCCTTTTCTGTGAGAATTCAGCTGCTTTCAGATTCCTTTCAGACAGCCCTGAGAATCCTGAGGGAGTTTTCTTTGTGTTTTAGAACACGGCAGCCTCTTACATATTCTACCAGAAATAATATTTTATCCACCAGCTGTTTTCTCAGCCTATTGTTTATTCTTCACCCCCATTCCTTTTCTTCAGAAACTTGACCTTCCCAGAGCCCTGGAAAATTCAGAACCCTGCATATATGATTCTTTTGGCTCTGGTCATGGCCAGTTGTATCTACCAAAGGGCAAATATGGGATCAAAGCTAAGCCCTGTGGACTTTGTCCCAGGAATTTGGAATTTAGAGTCTGAGCTCATCACTGGTGGGTGCTTGAACCTAGAGGGGATGGAAAACTGATGCCAGTACAGGCATGTCTGACTTATGGGCGCCTGGAGCAGAGAAAATGAGTACAATGGGTATGGAGAGACAGAGAAGGAGAGAGGGAATAAAACACATAAACAGAGACATAGGAAGGACAGGTCAGGCAGTCTTAGAAAGACATGGACAAGCTGTGTTGGCTCCTGCTGGCTTTCTACCATGAAGCCTTGCTGTATTTCTTTGGGTTTTGTGGGGTACCCTGTGTTATGGGTTAAATTATATTCCATCAAAGATATGTTGAAGCTCTAATCCTTCCCCCACCCCCCAGTACTCAGAATGTGACCTTATTTGGAAACAAGGTCATTGCAGATGTAGTTAGTTAAGATGAGGCCGTACTGGAGTAGGGTGGGCTTCTAATCCAATATGACTCATGTCCTTATAAGAAGAGGGTAATTTAGACACAGACATAGAGGAAAGCCCAGCATGTGATGATGAGGCAGAGGTTAGAGTGACGCTGCCACAAGCCAAGGGACATCTGAGGCTGCCAGGAGCTGGAAGAGACAAGGAAGCCTTCTCCCCTAGAGGCTTCTGAGAGGGCATGGCCCTGCCAACACCTTAATTTCATGCCTCTGCCCTCCAGAACTGTGAGAGAATTAATTTCTGTTGTTTTAAGCCACCCAGTTTGTGGTACTTTGTTATGTCAGCCCTAGGAAATGAATGTACCCTGTACCCTTCTTGAAGTGAGTTCTGTGCCTTATAATGAGATTATCTCAACCTAAGAATCTAGGTCCAGCTGCCAACTTGCAGTAACATCACAGGACAGAGGAATATATTGAACCATCCCATGAGTGAGCAGTCAGCAAAATCCAGACTGGATAACTACAAGCCAGATATCCTGGGTCCTTCCACAGATCAATTGTAAGGTAAAGAAAAGGATAGAAGAGAAACCTGTAGATTAAAAGAAACTTAAAAAGATGCATCATGAAGAAAAGAGCCCTTCACCTTGGTGGTATTCTTTC
>NW_006793997.1:2732110-2742121 GCF_000442215.2 Lipotes vexillifer | reverse complement strand
TTTCCCTAAATCCACAGTTCCCGTCTAATCATGGGAAAAGCATTAAACTGAAATTGAGGGACATTCTACAAAATCCCTGACCAATACTCCCCCAAACTGCCAAGGTTATGAAAAACAAGGAAAGACTGAGAAACCGTCAAAGACCAGAGGAGCCTAAAGAGACACGATGAATAAATGTAACGGGGTTTTGTTGTCTGCTTTTTGTGTCTTATCCAAAATATCATTGCCAAAACCAATGTCAATTCAAAATAGCCAATATATGGAAATAACTTAAGTGTCCAATGATGGATGAATGGATAAAGGAAATGTGATACACACACACACAAGCACACACACACACACAGGTATATTATTCAGCCATAAAAAGAAGGAAATTTTGCCTTTTGCAACAACATGGGTGAACCTGGAGGACATTACGCTCAGGGAAATAAGCCAGACAAAGACAAATCTACATAGAAATGGTGGACGATACCTAAGCCTCAGCCTTTTTGTGTCTGGGGAACTGCCTTCTTCAGAGAAAAGGAGGTCAGGGGGTTATGGGGAAACGTGAACTAGTTGTGTTCCAGAGTTTTACCAAATAAAGTAGAATCTAAGAAGAAAAAAAAAATCTTACTTTTATATTTCACTTACATGTGGAATCTGAAATAGTTGAACTCATAGAAACAGAGAGAAGAACAGAGGCTGGGGGGTGGGAGAAATGGGGCAATGCTGATCAAAGGGTACAAACTTCCAGTTATAAGATGAATAAGTTCTTATATGTTCCAGTTATAAGATGCATAAAGTACAGCATGGTGTTATAATTAATAATACTGTATTTTATATTTGAAATTTGCTAGAAGAGTAGATATTACATGTTCTCATTACACACACACATGGTAACTTTATGAGGTGATGGATGTATTAATTAATTCTAATCATTTCATGATGTATATGTATATTAAATTAGCATGTTGTACACTCTGAGTAGCTACAATTTTATTTGTTAATTATACCTCAGTAAAGCTGGAAAAATAAAAGAAAATAATAATGTGGTATTCTGAATGGAATCCTGAGACAGAAAAACAACAGTAGCAACCATTAATGAAAAAACTGGTGAAATCCAAACACAGTCTAGGTTTTAGTTACTAGTAATGTTGGTTCTTTGGTTTTGACTAATGTACCACAGTAATGCAAGATGATAACATTAGGGGAAACTGATAGTAGGTGAGGGAGTAAATGGGAGGTCTCTGTACTATCTTTGCAGATATTGTGTAAATCTAAAATTATTACAAAATAAAGTTTATCTATAAAAGAGAAAAGGCATATCAAGTTACACATTGGGTCAGACTAAACTATAGTGTCCAAGGATGCACATGTGGGTGATAGAACTATAAAAACATATAAGGAAGGGATGACTGTATAAGTTGGGACAGCATTAAATGGGGAAGGTCTGTGATCAGGATGAAGGACACGGTGGGGCTTCTGGTGGGGTTGGAGCTGGCAAACTTCTCATTCTTTACTGATGAGAGGTAGTTGCAGAGATTTTGCCTTATAATAATTCAGTAAGCCACCAATTTGTTTTGTGTGGTTTTCAGTGTTTTATTTTCCATTTGAACAGGTTTAGACAGTGGATCCCCCTGACAGCTGCTGAGTTGCCCGCTGCTCTATCCATGTTTACCTCTGGCTAAACTAATAGGATAGCCTCCTGGCTGGTCTCTGGCTCACTCTGGTCCTCTCCATCCCAGGACTCTGGTCCCTGTAGCCAGAGAGATGTTTTACAACTGCCAAGCTGGTTATGTGTTGGTTGTCAAGTTGAACCATTAACTGAACTAATCCAGAAGCCATCATACCTTGGTCCTTGTTGACACAACCCTGTTTTTTCAGGTATCAGGCAACCATATACCTAGGGAAGGTGGGGCTTGTCCTCAGCCCCAGGGGTGACTTGTGAAGGCCATTCCCCTGTGCCAGTGGTTGGTCTAGGGATGGGCATGTGATCTGGTTCTGGCTGATGAATGAGAGGGGTAACTGTCTGACAGCTATAAAGGGCTCCCTGATAGAAAGAGAGCTGTGCAGGGAGAAAGAGTCCCACCCTTCCTTCCTGCCTGAGATGTGTAACGGGAGACAGCGCAGCTGCCATCTGTGACAGTGATAGGAGACCTTGCCACACAGGGAGGATGACAGAGCAGGACAGGAGCCTCTGGGTCTTGCTGACACTGTGGAGCAGCTAGGCCCATCTCGGAAATAAATAAATGAGAGTGTCAACTCCCCAAGCAATTCACACAAACTTCCAGGAGGGTTTTGGACCCAACAGGATGGATGCCTAGTGGGCTTTGACCCTCTCTGATTTAGACCAACAGCAGGCTTCAACGGACATGCAAGTTGTTTGAAAACAAACTTATTTGTATTCCCTTCTGCTGCCCTTGATTATGAGACTTTGAGGCTTTGAGCCTAGGGAGAGAGTGTCTGCTTCCTCTGAATTTCCTTAGCCTATGTACTGTGCTTAGTACAAATATTGGTCACATGTATTATACCACTCAGAGTAGTGTCTGAATGAAGAGAGAGAGAGAGACTCAGAGTCTGAAGTCCAAATAGGAAGGCTGGACTGAAGAAGTGGAGGATAAGCATTATATAGCATTACCATCATCACCATCATCACCATCATCACCATCATCAGTTCCATGGGTTTGGTGCTCTGTACCCATTTCACAGATGAGAAAACACAGTCTGAGAGCAGTGCAGTGATTTGCTCAGTGAACACTGGGCAGGGCCAAGACCAGAACACTAAGCTTCTGGGTTCACAGGCTGAATCGATCTCTAACTAACCTGATGTAAATGGCTTTTTCTACTTTTCTATAATGAAAGTGTGTGGTGGCAGATGGAGTTAGGTGACCTCAAACTCAAGTACCTGTATTCTAGCTGCAGCTTTCTACAGTTATTTTTGAGCCTCGTTTTCCTCATCTGAAAAATCATGTATTACTTTTCTATTGCTGTGTAAAAATTACCACACACTTAGCAGCTTGAAATAATACTCCCCGTTCCTCCTATTTATTAGCTCAGTTTCTGTGGATCAGGAGTCTGTGCACAGATTAGCTGGGTCCTCTGCTCGGGCACTCCCCAGGCTGCAATCCATGTATCAGCTAGGGTTGCAGCCTCATCAGTGGCTAGACTGGGGAAAGACCTGATTCCAATATCACTTAGGCTATTGGCAGAATTCATTTTCTGTGGTTGCAGGACTGAGTCCTTGTTTTCTTGCTGACTTCTAGCTGGGGCCTCTGTTAGCTCCTAGAGGCTGCCTACATTCCTTGCCATGTGGTCTTCTCACAACGTGTTGACTATTTCCTCATAGCCAGCAAGGGAGTTCTCTCTTTTAGTCTGCTAAGATGGCATCTTACATAATAAAACATAATCAGGGGAATGACATCCAGCACCTTTGCCATATTCTCTTGGTTAGAAGCAAGTCACAGGTTCCGCCCACACTCAAGGGGAGGGGACTGTACAAGAGAGTCCTCTTAGATGTGTCCGTCACAAATGGGTGTCACAATCAGGAATTGAAGCCCAGGGACCATGCCTGGCACATACAGGGACTCAATGTGATCATGCTTATTAATATGTAGAGGGGGTGGACAGATGCCAAAGCTGAATTCTGTTCAGGTATTTGTCAAGGACCAGTCCTTCCCATGCACAACCCTCTGGGTAAACCTCCTTTGACTTGGGACTCACCTTAGCTATGAGAATCATTTTTGGAACTTGCTAGCAAAAATTAGAGCCTAGAGAATTCTGAGGCAGCTGCTTCTCAGGCTTCAGGCAAATGATTTTGACCCGTCCTGAAGCCAGAATCATTTCAAGGGCATGGATCCCTTGCCCTGGATCTACCAGCAGCAGATGCTCCAGGGGGGAACATGTGTCCACCCCAAGCAAGGTTGAGAGAATCAAATCAATTTCTTTTATGACCCGAGGCAAGTTTGAAATTGGCTCTTCCAAGATGAAAAGGGAAAGTCAGGAGCAGCTAGCAAGGCTTCCAACTCCCCTCCCCCTCTGCCTCCTTTCTGTCAGGGCTCCTGCAATTTAACTGGGGTGGGATTCCTTCCACCAAGCAAGGCAGTTGGCCTCTCTCACTGCAGCACGGGCCAGGCCAGAGACAATTTCTCGAAGTAGCAGCTGTAGGCCTCCCTTTGGGCAACTCCATTGAGGTGGTGCTTGTACCTTGGTAGATTTTGTGACTTCGTAGATGTCAGGGACTGTCAGCAGTACCAGGAGTGGGATAGGGCAGAAATAAGCCCTCTGTGGGAGGTGAGCCTCTGTGGTCCTGGAACTGCCAAATGTGGGTGGCCCCTGAGTCTCAGCCTCCAGTGATGATGGTGTCACCTCTTATTTGTACCGTGTGTTGGGGGCAGGGTGACCATGTGTCCTGGTTTGCTGGGACAGTCTCTGCCATGCATGATTTCCTGGTTTTGCCTGTCTCAAAAGTGCTCCGGTTTGGATGATAAACTAGATGATCCCCCTAGTTCACGGTTTCTCCACCTCTGCACTGTTGACATTTTGGGTTAGATGATTATTTGTTGTAAGGGGGTTGTCCTGTGCGTTGTACGATGTTTATCAGCATCCCTGGCCTCTACCCTCCAGATGCCAGGAGCACCCTTCCTCCCAGTGTTGCCAAATGTTCCCTGGAGGGAGGGAGGAGTCCCCCCTAGTTGAGAGCCTTGGCCCTGGCTGGAGCGCACTGTTGAATCCTTCCTCCTGATATCATCTGGGGGTAAGTTGAGTCTTTGATTCATATTCTGGGGGAAAAGCTCTACATAGTGGTTCTCTGTTGATTTTGTCTGCTCAGTCTCCATGCCTCTTTTTCTTAGACCAGCGTCCCACATTTCTTTTGGGGAACCTCCCCTTCTTTATTCTCAGTCTGTGTGAATGGCTCAAGGGAAAGGGGGCATCACCCATCCAGGTTGGGCTGATCAGAGAATGCCATTCCCCCATTGACTGGTTCAGGAACAGGCCTTTTATTTGGGACAGTGAGTCAGTTGCAGGACTTTTGTTAGCTCCATAGAGAAAGACATGTTCTGTCTTTGCTGAGGTTGCACAGCTGGTAGGATGGAAACCTGGAGCTGTTGGCTGTCATCTTCATCCGCTTGAGGGCGGAGCCTGCCTGAGGATGAAGCCACAGGAAGGCAGAACTGGAAGAGGGGGAAGCAGGCTGATCCACACTGTTTAAGAACAGATATTTCGTTGAACGTAAAGACAGATCTCACCTAGAGTTAATTTCTTTGTTAAGCCAGTTTTGTTTTTTTTTTTAACATTTTTATTGGAATATAATTGCTTTACTTTCTTGTGTTAGTTTCTGCTGTATAACAAAGTGAATCAGCTATACATATACATATATCCCCATATCCCCTCCCTCTTGTGCCTCCCTCCCACCCTCCCTATCCCACCCTCCCTATCCCACCCCTCTAGGTGGTCACAAAGCACGGAGCTGATCTCCCTGTACTATGCGGCTGCTTCCCACTAGCTATCTATTTTACATTTGGTAGTGTATATATGTCAGTGCTACTCTCTCACTTTGTCCCAGCTTACCCTTCCCCCTCCCCATGTCCTCAAGTCCATTCTCTACGTCAGCATCTTTATTCCTGTCCTGCCCCAGGTTCATCAGAAGCATTTTTTTTTTTTAGATTCCATATATATGTGTTAGCATATGGTATTTGTCTTTCTCTTTCTGACTTACTTCACTCTGTATGACAGACAGTTTCTGTCAATTCGCAGCTCAAAAATGCCCTGTGTTTCCATGGGCTATCTCTCCATTCCCTTTCTCAATCTGTAGATTATGTAACTTTAGTTTGGTTAATGGTCAGTTTTGGGACACCACATGGGAGGGTCCCAGAACCCTCTGATCTTGCTCCCTCAGCCCTCCTGCTGCTCTTCCGCCTCATGCTTCTGAATGTATCAAGAATGCATGGAAACATCTGCTCCTGCTCCTCATTCCTTTCTACCTCCCATTTCTCTTTCCAACACTAGATCCCTATTTTAATTACACCCACATTTACAAGCAGTTCCTATAACTTACGGCACACCTGGACAGAAATAATCTCTTTAAGCTATTATCTAGTCTGCTGAAATCTCTTGTAACAGATTCTATCCAAGCCCTCTGATTTAAGGATGACTGTTGAGGAAAATCGGTAAAAATACAAAACTATGAGAAGCCCCATTTCAAGAGCCAGAGTAGATAAGTTTTGGATTATTCTCTTTTGCCTTTCATATGTCTACATAATTAAGTTCATAGTCTATATGAAATTTTACATATGTATTTTCAAAAATATAACATGACTTAGATTATGCCCAATTAAAAGTTGTGAACATTATTTATTATTATTATTTTTTGCGGTACGCGGGCCTCTCACTGCCGTGTCCTCTCCCGTTGCCGAGCACAGGCTCCGGACGCACAGGCTCAGAGGCCATGGCTCACGGGCCCAGCTGCTCCGCGGCATGTGGGATCTTCCCGGACTGGGGCACGAACCCGCGACCCCTGCATCGGCAGGCGGACTCTCAACCACTGCGCCACCAGGGAAGCCCCGTGAATATTATTTTTAATTATTGTAGAGGATTCCATTGGATGAACATAGCATAATTTAAAAAATGTTTTCCAGTTGGTAGACACTTTATATTTTACTATTGGCAATAATGTGATAGCATCCTTGGGCATGAATCTTTATCGCTTTACTGGACCACTTCCCTAGAATAAATTCCTAGTAGCAGACTTTCTCAATCAAAGGGGGTATTTGTGAGGCTCTTGATATATATCACCAAGTGGCTTTCTAGAAAAATTGTACCTGCTTGCATTCCCACTAGCAGCACGGGACGGTCAGATGTCAGAACCATGATTGCAGTTGTTGATAAGGATCCTGAGCTAGGTATTGCCAGCAATATTTTAGCACCACCAGCACTCCCACCAATAATAATAATTAGATAGGCTCATTGGGAGCTCATAATATTCCAATTATTTTACTAAGAATTTTCCATGTGTTATCTCATTTAGTCCTTCCAGTGACTTACAGGTTAGGGAATCATAAACATTTCCCCATTTACAGATGAGGATAGAATACCTAGTGAGGTTAAGCAACTTGCATAATGACCACAGCCAGTAAATGGTGGATCCCAGATATGAACCTGGGCAGGCTGACTTCTATGAGTGATATTCTCTACTTGTTTTGCAAGATAGAAATGACCAGTTGATGGTAACTCTACCCAATGGTTAGCTGCACTGTGCACAGCTACCTAAAGGTCTATCTTGAGCAAAAGCATTGGCACACGTTGCAAATAAAAGTCAGGGCTCTGGTATTAACATTTTTCGTGTATCCTCCTCCTAAGAAAATTGTTACCCTCCCAGCCAGGTGTATGGCTGAAGGAAACGACTCTCATGATTCTGTGAATTCCAAAGAATTCCCATTAATTGTAGTTCTAAGCAGGTCTGTTTCCCTCCACTGTGCTCTCTCTGCAAAAATGCCAGCTGCACGTGTCTCTTGGGAAAAGCTTCTCTCTAAACCAAAGTGGGTCATTTCTCACTGTGAAGATGGGGATTTGCCTAATATTTGGCATTACCTTTTTCTGAGGCATTAGTGCTTTTTGAAGAGTCACTAACCTGGTTTTTACTGCTTTTCCCTCTTGAAGGGCTAATGCCTAGCTCCCAAATTGTGTGACTAGGCTAGCAGCGTCAATGTCATCTGGGAGCTTGTTAGAAATACAACTCGTTGAGCTTTATCCCAGACTCGTTGAGTCAGAAACTCTGAGGGTGGGCCCCAGATATCTGTGATTTAAGAAACCTTCTGGGTAATTCTGATGCACATTACAGTTTGAGATCTACTGCTCTAAACTATACTTTGCTCCTTTATGAAATAGTAGTAGTGATAGTAATTAACATCTGCCTTGTGGATTATAGGGGGGATTACATGAGCTAATTTGAGTCTTTGGCACAGTGAATCGCATAAAGTAAGCGTTTAATAAGTGGTAGCTGGCAACATCATCTCTGAACTTGTCCAGGATCACTGTGCAGGGCCTGTGTAGTCTTTATCTGTCCGGCCTCACACTCCTTTCAGGGCAACCTGTCTCCTGCCTGTGGGTTTGGAGGGGCTCCAAGCATCATTTCCTACTCACCCACCCTCTGTCATGGTGTGACCAAAGCATGCACAGTCCAGTGCTTGTTGTCTGGGGATTTTGCTCTTAAGCAGAGCCTCAGGGAGTGGCTAGATCAGGGGTTAAACCCTAGTCATTCCATGACACTCCAGCCCTGTGCTTCTCAACATTTAATCTGCTCAAAACTTACCCAAAGATCCTATTAAAGTGCAAATTCTGATTCAGAAGGTCCAGGGGGTTCTGAGAATCTGCATTTCTAACAAGCTTCCTGGTGATGGTGATGAGAGTATTGCCGGTTTGTGGATCACACTTGGAGTAGCATCCCTAGAACAGTGGTTCTCATTTTTAGCCTCACATTAGAATCATTGGGACATCTTTGAAGTGAGAAGATATCCCCACCCATAACAATTAAATCCCAGTTTCTGAGGGTGAGGTGTCTGTGTCAGTGGTTTTAAAAAGTCTCTCTAGTTGATTCCTACCTGCAGCAAGGGTTGAGAACCACCACTGTAGAGAGATGGTCCAGGTGTTTCTGGCAGGGAGAGCCCTGGGACCTCCTTAGGTGTGGGTACCATATTCTTTCTTTGATGCTGTGAGTTCCCCCCTTTAAATTTTTGTTTGATTTTACTTCTGTTCCTTGCAACCAAAGAAGCTTAACTGATAGAGCCCCAGAAATAAGAAGCAGACTCAAGGCTAGTATTCATTTTCTCTGGCCTTTCAATTTGCAGATCTTTCTGCAACACTACCAGCTTCTCTGGGGTGGGGTTTTGATTTGGTTGGGATAGTGCCATAGGGATATAAAATGTCTCCTCTTCTCTCTGTCCCCTTCAAGACCCCCCTGGCAGGGTGGGGAGACTGCTTCTCTCTAGGACTGTTTTGCTCTTTTCTCAGTGCTAGGTCTGGATTCTCTGGGTAGAGCTTCACCAGTGTTGACAAGGAACACCGGCTGACAGGAGTATGAACCAGCCTGCACACCTGTCAGGTGGCGATATGAAAACTGATGGTCTGTCCCAGGCAGGGTGATCAGCAGCCGGTATAGTGTCTTCTTCCTGTCTGTGGCATGACACACAGCCACTTGGGCTTCTCCAGGAGGTGACGGTTCCCTGAGCTGATTACATCTACCCTGTGGAGCTAATATTCTCCCACTCCAAATGGACTTGCTTTGACCCAGACCAGCTGACCGTGATCTCCTGGAGACAGCGTTGCCAGGGAGACACAGATGCAAAACAGGTGTCCAGGATGCCTTGGCTATAACTCTGCCTGGAGGTCCAGATGTCCGACTTGTATCCTAGTCTCTCCACTTGGGAGATGTCCTCACCTCTGAATTCGGCGGGGCCCTCATAAGCAGAGCTGATGCTCGCTGACATTCACCAGGGTCGAAACATTTCCATACCACAGTATATAGCTGCTTCTCTTTGTGCCAGCCATGCCTCCCACCTCCTCATGGTCCAACATCTAAAGAGTTAATGCCTGTTCCAGCAGAGGGGGCTCCAGGGCCTGCTCCCACTCCTAATTGCGATCCTCAGTGCCCCTGCCACAGCATTGTTATATGTGAGATACCACCCTGCCCCAGAAGCTGATCCTTAAGGCCAGAAGTACCGGGGACACAGGAGCAGATGGAGGGTGAGTACGCCAAGGCCAGCCTCGACAGATCTGAAGCTAAGAAGGGCTACAGGTGCTTGCCTTTCAGGGGTGGGGGCTGGATTGGGAGGAGAGCTGGAGCAAGAGAGCTTTGCTTTTCATTTCAGATCTTTTTTTTTTTTTTTTCCAGCACGCGGGCCTCTCACTGCCGTGGCCTCTCCCGCTGCGGAGCACAGGCTCCGGACGCGCAGGCCCAGCGGCCATGGCTCACGGGCCCAGCCGCTCCGCGGCATGTGGGATCTTCCCGGACCGGGGCACGAACCCGTGTCCCCTGCA
>NW_006793997.1:2717040-2729728 GCF_000442215.2 Lipotes vexillifer | reverse complement strand
CCCGTGTCCCCTGCATCGGCAGGCGGACTCTCAACCACTGCGCCACCAGGGAAGCCCTCAAATCTTTTTTATCACATGATTGTATGCTTTCAAAAAAAAGTAAAAAAAATTCTTGAAAAAACCAGAAGTGAAAATAATTCCTCTACAGCTATGGACATAACAATTAACAATAATTTTTAATGCTATATACTAATTTCTATCAATGTACAAGGTTCTTTACATGTCACCTAATTCACTTCTCATTCTCACAACAACCTAGGGTGACCCAAGTCTTGGCTTGCTCAGGACTTTCCTGTCTTTAGCACTGAAAGTACCGTGTCCCTGGAACCTCCCCAGGTCCAGGCAAGCCCAATGGGATGGCCAGTCACCCCACTACAACCCCAAAAGCCAAGTGTGTTTTACTTGAGGAGGAAACTGATGCTCCAAGAGCTTCTGTAACTTGCATAATGATCACACAGCTAGTTGGTAGTAGACACAGCTAGTTAAGGCTCACACAGCTGGTTTGTGGTAGACACAGTTAAGAGTCATACTACTAGTTAGTCATGGACACAATTAAGAGTCATACTGCTAGTTAGTGGTAGACAGAGTTAAAGGGCATAATACTAATTTAGTGGTAGAGCTTGGATTTGAACGAGGCACTTCCTGATTCTGAACCTGTGCTGTATTTGTTACACTACATCATGTGGAGCCTTAGAGCTGAAAAGACTTTAGGGTCTACCTTTGTTTGTAGACAGGGAACCTTGGCCCCAGAGTGGCGAAACGACCTACCTAAGGTCACACCATGAGTTAATTTTGTGCTTTGAAGGGACCAGTGGACTGGAAGTTAGGGGAGATTTATGCCACGGCAGGGACCCATTAGGAGGCCTGCCAGTTGGCTTTGAGAAGAGCGTGTCTCACATCTCGCTGGAGCAGAATTGGCACTGGCAAGGCTGGTATCTGGGGCCAAGGGCCTGCGCCCAGGGCTGGGGCCCGGTTGGAGCGGGGAGGCTGCTTCACTTTATAATTTACATACATGACAGCAACAGCCTGGGGGAAAATAACCCAAACAAACTCTCAAAGGTTGTTTTGGACTTAATCCCAGGATCAGAAGCAGCTTGGTAAGATAAATAAGATAAAGCTGGTGTGCCTCTAAGGTTGAGCGATCATATCACTATTGCATTTGAAATATTCATGAGGGGAAGGGAGGTATGAGAAACAGCTACAGAAACATATTCTGGTTTGAAAAGGCAGAATTCAAAGGCATGAAAAATGAATCAGGGGAAATTAATTTTGGGGCAAAGGGGGAGGAGGTGGGCTGGTGGGGGGACAATTATTGCCCAGAAGGAGTAAGGAAGAAGACGTGGAGGAGATGTTTCAGACTGGGTTGTGATCAGAATTCTCTCCTATGCCTGGAATATTTGAAATGTCAGTCGTCTCATATATCATTTGAAGTCAACACTTGGTCGCAAAATGGATGGTTCTGGCAAGAATTAAAAAGCAGGGTGTGGGGTGAGGGGGATAGATGGGGAGGGAGAGATGGAGAAAAATCAGCAAAGTGAACTAACTCCTGTAAATTATGGACGAGTTTCTGATCTCTGGAACAGGGCTTGGTAGAGGAACAAAATGACAAGAGACAGGAATGTCGAAACCTGGCTCTGCCAAAAACGTCCGTGATTGCTTGCACAGCTCTGAGTCTCAGCCTCTCCCTTTGAAAGCCAGGGCTTGGCTGGATGCCCTCCTAGGTCACTTCACTTCAGAATTTAGGGGCTCTGATTTTCTGATGTACTTAGAAATCAAGGATAACTTATGGCAAAGTGGTCGTGTGCACATCAGCGGATGGTGGGACACAGTGCTTTTGGGTAATGGTGGCTGTTGACAGAGCCACTTGTCTACACCATGTCAGTGAGTTCAGTGGGGTTTGGCCTCTTTTAAAGGCAAGTCCTTGGAATGTTGACGGGTGCAGTGGTCCTGGAGAGAGATCTGGCACTTAAACAAATGATGTCTGCATATCCTCTGTGGTCCTGGACCAGCAGCATCAGCATCACTTAGGAGCTTGTTAGAAATGTAAGTTCTCTTGTCTCATTCCAGACACCCTGAGTCAGAATCTGCCTTTTAACAAGATCCCTGGGTGAGTCATGTGCATGGTAAAGTCTGAGTGGCACTGACCCAAGACAGAGCAATTCTGCTTCTGGATTTATACCCCAGAGAAAGTTTCACCCCTGAATGTTCAAGGAAGTGGGTTTGTGGCAGTGGGGACTTGGAAGCAATGGAGGTACCCACCAGAGGGGGAATAGATAAGTATGACATGGTGGATGGGCTCTGTGGAATACTACCAGGTAGCAGATAGAAGAATATATCTGATTTATGCACAGCAATATGTATAGATCTTAAAAAGAAAGTACTGAGAGAAAAACATAAGGAACGGAATCAGTTCTACAGCATGACACATTTATTGGTTAAAAATGCATTACACACAAACCAGCACAATATGTTTAAAGCTCCATGAGGGCAGAGACTTTTGTCCATTTTTTCACCACTGTATACCTGGCATACAGTAAGCACTCAACATTTGATGAACAGGTGCACTTTACAAGTATATGAACACATTCAAGGGAAAAGAAATACATACAGTGAGAGAGGATTTTGTTCTCTATGATGGCACTATGCCAGCAACTAAGGAGTAATCCCTTCAACCTTTTGCCTCTGGGGTGGAATAGAAGCCCAGGCTCATGTGAGAAGGATGCTGGCCAGGCTGGGCTCCATTCGCAGGGTTTGTCCCACCCAGCAGTCACTTGGCTGCCAGCCTCTGGCCCATCCCATGTCCCATCTGCTCATCTCTTGGCTTGCCATCTTCCTGCTTTATCACTAAGGCTTTAGTCTGTTTGTTCCTATAGAAACAGACTCTCCAAAGAATCTGATGTCTGCATCATCTCACTTATCCTCACGACACTGCCTGGGCCAGTGATTCTCAACTGGGGACAATTTTGCCCCCCAGGAGACATTTGGCAATGCCTGGAGACACTTTTGATTGCCATGACTTTGTGGGGATAGTGTTCCTGGTGTCTAGTGTGTAGAGGTCAAGGATGCTTCTAAACATCCTACAATGCACAGGATGCCCCTACAGCAGAGAATGATAGGGTCCAAAATATCAGTAGTGTCGAGGACCTCTGCCCTATAGGTCAGGGGCTCTACTAGCTCCATTTTTACAGGAGAGGAGTTGTGGAGAGGTTGGGTAAGTCATCCCAAGGTCCCGTAGTTGGTGAGCAATGAGCTAGGATGTAAACCAGGTGAGGCTGGCCCCAGAGCCCTTGCTCATACCACACTGTAGATGACTGCTTCTCAGAAATGGAAAACCCAAACAGAGATGCAACAGCTTTTTACTCCTTCACTCAGCTATGCTACAACAAAGGGTGACCAGCTGTCCCAGTTTGCCTAGCACTGAGCAGGTTCCCAGGATGTGAGACTTCTGGTGCTCAAGCTGGGATGGATGGTCACCCTAGTACAACCCAGACTCTGTAAGCATCTGAGCTTGAGACTTGGTCACCATAATTAATCTGTTGCATTCATACCATGTGGTAATCACTGTTGATATAGGGACCCAACCTCAGTCCCAAGTTCACATAGTCTCAAGGCCAACTTTCCTCATGTACTGAAAATATTCATCTGTTAGGTCCTTGAGTTAAGTCAGCAAGCCTCCAGGTAGATCAAAATTTATCCTTGGAGGATTTTTAAGGTTTGTTGGAGAAGCAGATCAGTTGGGGATAGTGTGGTAGAGGAAAAATTCCCACGGTTTGATGGCAAGGTCAGAGTTCCCATTGCCTAACCTGTCTGGGGCTCAGTGTCCTCATTTGCAAATTGAGTCGATAACAGGAGCCATGGTTATGAGTATTACCTTGTACCAGGTACTGTGCTTTCAAGGTGTTTGCACATAAGGTGTTATAAGGTTATCTCATTTAATCTTCAGCACTGGGAGTGGGTAGCTCCTTGGGTTAAGTGGTGAGCCTGAGGAGGCAGCCAGTGAGTGATGGAGTCAGGACGCAAACCCAGATTATCTCACTCGAAAGACCACACTTTTACAGCTATGTAACATCTCCCGGGGCTGGTTCTGAGGAGATGGGAAAACATGCCAGTTAGGGTGAAAATCAGGAGGTGACCTCAAGGGCACGCGCATTCAGTGTGTTTGCAAAGGCATGTGTGTTTCTCAACTGCCTAAGACCCCTGCAGAATCCCTGGCTCCCCAGCACCTACAGAAAGGGTCCCTGTCAGCTGACCTCACCCTCCAGCACCTGAACACCTCTCTCGCTCGCTGCCCACAACAGTGTGTGTTTGATGTGATCAGTGGATTTGAAGTATGGCTCAGGCCCCAGGAGCCTTCTTGTTTTATGGGGAAGCAGAGCTCCAGTCTCTCAGCAGCAGCTGGCCTGTCTGTTCTTGACCCTACTGTATGAGTCTGGCTTGAGCTGCAGGATTTGTGTGTCAGCTTCAAAAGTGCCTGAGGCTGTGTCCACACGGTGAAGGTCCTTGATGTGTTGCTGTGGTTTGCTGAGGCTTCCAAGGCCAGGGGTCTGCTGGGGAGTCGACAGGCTGATTTCCTTCTTATTTGCAGCCGAGTGCCACATTCTTACATGCTAATCATTCCGAGAATAGTGGTGGTTGCTGTTTTTGCGAGCACTTATTCTGTGCCAGATGTCATGCAGATCATTTCCCACGGAATGCTTCCCTCCTCTTCCTGGGCTGCTGGTTCTCCTTACGCTGCTTTACTTTTCCTTCTTTCCAGAGCTGGGAACTGTACTCCAAAAACCTAGAAAAGGGTCTGACAAATGTCATTACTCAATATCTGTTGAATGAATAAATGAGTTAGTGCTAGGCTCTATGTTAAGCCCATTGTGTGCATTATTTCACTTAAATCTCATGATAATTCTATGAGATAGTCATGATTTTTGTCCCCATGTTACAAAAAAGAAATTTTTGTCCCCTTGTTACATGTTCTCAGAGAGGTCAAGTAGTTTCCCCTCAAACACACAGCCAATAAGTGTCAGAGCAAGAATGCAAACCTAATTCTTTCTCCAAATCCTACACCATTGTCCAATACTAACACTCATATGTGGAGGTATATTTTCAGTATTTACACACTTATATTTCCATGCCACACATCCACAGATACGTATCCTGTATAATATGTACATGTGTAATATGTACACGTAAACATGTGTAAGTGTATCAGATGACTGATCAGTGTGTCAGTCATCTATAGCTGTGTAACAAGCACCACAAAAACAGTAGGTAATAAAAATAAGCATTTATTTCTTGTGCATAGGTCTGTGGTTTGGCTGGGGAGACTCTGCTTTAGGCTGTAGGTTGCATTCAAGTCTGATCCCTACATTTTCTTCTGAGGCCCAAGCTGGAGAGTCAGTGCTTTCCTGGTGAAAGTTGGCAGCTTCCGACAGGTGAGCAGAAGTAATTGATGCTTTTTAAGGCCTAAGCTGAAAACTGGTCCTCTGTCACTTCTGCTCACATTCCACTGGCCAAAGCAAGCCTAACATTAATGGAGCAGGGAATTATATTCCTCCCATGGTAGAGGGAATGGGGAGGAGTAAATATTTGCTGAACAATAACACACACCAACACATTGTATTTTCATTATAAATGGATATGTCTGGATTTTTTGCTCCCATGAAGCCAGCTTATGTGGAGAGCTCTATTATGCTCTTCACTTTTCCTGGGAATTAATTTCCTTGTTTGAAAAATGGGATACAAATGACTAGCTTCTGTTCAGAATTAACTTTTGCTATTTATCTGAGCTAAGCTAACACACACTCAAGCTCCCATGTGTAATAAAGCGACATGGACAGGGTCTTGAGCTCTGTGGCCATATTTCCTGGCTTTTCGTGATGACCTGGGTGACCTTGGAGAAGCCTCTCTGAGCCTTGGGTTTCTTTTCTGTGAAATGGTGCTGGAACAAGCACCTACTGCACAGAGCACTGGGAGGATTAAGTAAGAGGACGCATGTAAAATCTTAGCACAGTGCCTGGCTCTGGAAGGCACCCAATAAATATTAGCTATTGTTATTAATACTGTTCTTGCAACAAAAACAGTACAGTATTCTATTGCTGCTCAAGGCTATTATCTCACCTTGTCCCCTGCTGGTTCCCAGAACATTAGTTCCTCTGACCCAGTGCCTTTCCCAATTATGAGCGTACTCTTTCCTTCTAGACTTGGCCTTGGGGTTTGGTCTTCCTGCTTGGCTTAAGACTCCTTCCCTACAGAAATGTTCAGACTTATCTTACCAATTTGTGCCTCCTCGGCTTCTCTGCCTGGTCAGACCCTTTGAGCACATGGCTGGCCCCAGTCTGGTATTCCAAGTTCATTGGAGCATCACAGGCTGATTGTGAAATTTCAATGAGAGAATGGGTTATGGGGGAACCTTCAGATGCCCATAGGCAGCAGCTCAGATGTTTGTGAGCTGGAGTGTGGGATTCTTTTTACCTGAAGTCCTCCGGGAGTGGTCAAGCTTCCAATCTTTGCAGTTTAGGCAGTCTGTTTGTAATGGTCTCAAGAAAATCCATTCTGCCTACAAATGTGGTGACCTTTAATTTTTTTTTCAGAATTTTCCAAGATGCACATTGACTCTTCCTGTCAGCGTGGAAGGCTCTAATGCCGCCTGGGGCATTTAGATTGCATTTGCCAATCGCTGACTGCTGTAGCCAATTTGTTCCTGATCTCAGGGTCAATTTTGAATAATTTTAGCTGGGCTAAGTCTCTTGCATTGAGTAACTTAGAAACTATTAAGGTAGAAGCAGGACTGGGTATGGGGCTGTATCTCTTGCAGGAATGGGTATGGGGCTGTATCTCTTTTGTAGATATTCTTTGATTTTTGGTAAAAGAGGAGGTTCCCAGCTCTTACATTCATGGATGTGGTGACATCAAACAAGAGAGGAGTGGACATGTACTGGGTACCTCGATATGCCAGACATCGTGCTGGGCACTTTACATGTGCTAGTTGTTTAATCTACCTTGTGAGGTGAACCTGATGATCCCTAGGATACAGATGAAGAAACTGAGGCTACTGGCTGGCAGGGCTGGGACTGGATCTGATTCCAAAGCTCAAGTTCTGCCTTCATTAGTGTACAGCACCCATCAGAATACAGCAGGTGCGCTGGGATCTGCTGCCTCCCCTTCTGTTGCCTTCTTCTTTGGATCAGCCCCTCTAGGCCTGTCACCCTGGTGGGGGCTCTGTGCCGGGCATGGGACTGGCATCACAACTGTTCCTTGATCCCACCATGCAGTTCTATAGAAGTGACCTGGTGCAGGCTGGTGGTTTCACATGTGGCCTTTGGAGTGGGGACACCCAGATCTGAATCCTTGTGAGGTGTGTGACAGGTTGGGCTCCTTTGAAGCCTGAAACAGGGATTTGGGTGGGTGTGGTTTACTGTGGGAGGGCTCTTGGGGAAGGGAGGTGAGGGAAGGAGTATGGGGAAGGAGAAAGAGCCCAGGGCTATGGCCTGAATATTTGTGTCGCTCCCAAATTCGTATGTGGAATTCTACCCCCAAGGTGGTATTAGGAGGTGTGGGGCATTTGGGAGGTGATTCAGTCTTGAGGATGGAGCCCTCATATTGGGATTAGTGCTCTAATAGAAGAGACCCCAGAGATCTCCTTTGTCCCTTCCTCCATGTGAGGACACAGCTAGAAGATGGCAATCTATGAACCAGATGTTGCAGGAAGGGGGACCCCTTCCAGGACCCAAGAGTGGGCTCTTGTCTAACACTCGGAAATGAATTGTCTGAGGAGACACACGGGCTGACAAAGCAAGAGACTTTATTGGGAAGGGGCACCCGAGCGGAGAGCAGCAGGTAAGGGAACCCAGGAGAACTGCTCTGTCACGTGGCTCACAGTCTCAGATTTTATGGCGATGGGGTTAGTTTCCAGGTTGTCTCTGGCCGATCATCTTGCTTGGCCAGTAGTTGGTCTGACTCAGGGTCCTTCCTGGTGGCGTGCATATCACTCAGCCAAGATGCATTCCAGCGTGAGGGTTTCTGGGAGGTTGGTCATCTCCTCCCTCCCTCCTTCTTTCGGACCCTCCTGAATTCTCCCGGCTAGTTTTCGATGGGAGCACCACATTCTTTATCGGGACCTCCTCTTGTGAGACACATCAGGCAAGCAGTTATCATCATCGTGCCTGGCCAAGGCTGGCGGTTTCGGTCAGCGGTCCCCTAACACAGAGAGCCGGCTCTCACTAGACACTGAGTCTGCTGGCTCTTGGATCTTGGACTTCCCAGCCTCCAGAACTGTGAGCAATACATTTCTGTTGTTTATAAGCCACCCAGTCTATGATATTCTGTTATAGCAGCCTGAACAGACTAAGACACTAGATACGGAGACTGAGACACAGTGAAATGACATATCTTGACCGAGGTCACACAGCTTATAAGTGGCATGGCTAGGATTCCAATTCAGTCTGTCAAGCCCTAGAGACCCCAAGTGAGCTGTCCTTGCAGACTGACTGTTTTGATCATGGGACATCTGTTTTTTGTCACTCCCGATTCCTGGAATTCGCCAGCTTCTCTCTCGTCTCTTAGCTTTTGCAAATTGTATTTTCTGTGCTGGAAATACTTCTCCCCCCTTTTGCCTGATTTCCTCTGGTTCATCCTTTGAGTCTGAGCTTAGGTTTGGCCTCTTCCAGGAAGTCCTCCAGGTGATCTCCTCCCACTTGTACTCTCCCCAATCAGAGCATCTATTAGGATATATTGGAATCACCTGGCCACTCATCTGTCTCTCTCACTAGACTGTGGGTCCAAAGGGGTGGAGATTTTACCTGTCTTATTTATCATTATAACCCCAGACCCTAGCATTTTGTCTGGCACATAGGAGTACTTGATAAATACTTACTTAATGATTAAAGGAGCACTCTAGACTCAGAACTGAGTACATTGGAGGCTTACAGAAGTTATTGTTCTGTTGAATTAAAACTACATGGACTAGGGACTTCCCTGGCAGTCCAGTGGTTAAGACTCTGTGCTTAGATCCCACATGCTGCGCCACTCAGCCAAAAAAACAAGCAAAACAAAACAAAACAAAACAAACAAAACACACACACACAAAAACCAACCTGCATGGACTAAATGCTTTCTGGGAAGGTTTTATAACCAATTCTACAGGCCTGCCTGGCTAGAGCCTGTCAAGAGTCTATGGACAGAGCCCCCCATCCATAGAGCCAACCCCCTTCCCTGGGAAGGTCCAGGAATTAAAATAAGGTTCTGGTGTAGTAGCCAAGAGTTCTTCAGAGACTCTTCTGACATTTTTATTTAATCACTGCTCAATTCATTTATTTAAAGTAATGAATTATTTTCTTTTCATTATGAATATAAGAGAATCACATTGCTGCAAATTTGGGAAACAAAAGAAACGCACCCATTATCATTTGGTAGGTACATTTCTTGGGAGTCTTCCCATTCCCCGTATATATGTTTTCTTTCTTTCTTTCTTTCATTTTTATTCTTTTATTTCTTTTATTTATTTATTTTTTGCGATACGCTGGCCTCTCAATGTTGTGGCCTCTCCCGTTGCAGAGCACGGGCTCCGGACACGCAGACTCAGTGGCCATGGCTCATGGGCCCAGCCGCTCTGCGGCATATGGGATCTTCCCGGACCGGGGCACGAACCTGTGTCCCCTGCATTGGCAGGCGGACTCTCAACCACTGTGCCACCAGGGAAGCCCTGTTTCTTTTTTAATTAAACATACTTACAACCATACTAGGAATATAGTTTTCCATCCTGTTCTGTTACTTTTTTTTTTTTCACTTAGCAAAATGAGATTTTTCCAAGTTTAATTACATAGTTTTAAAAATAACCATCTTTTTTTTCCTACTTTTTCCCCTTTAAAATTTTTTATCAAAGTAATATGTGCACATAGTAAAAAGTGAAAGAACAGAAGGGCCTCTAATGAAAGCAGCAGTTCCTGGCCCCTTCTCTCCTCTCTCTCCTCCCCAAATCCTATTTCCAAGAGGCAACTGCTTGAAATGTTGTTTCCATTTTTAGATCTTCTGGTATTTATCTCTATAACTCCAAATAAGATGCTTATGCAGCTGTTTCTTGATTTATCAATTTAAGACATTTTCTATTGACTCTTTGCAATAGAAGATGAGGATTCGGCTTACTGACATTGTCCCTACCCTCCTCGTCTCTCCCTCCACATTTTTTTACTTGAAAAAAGTAATATAATACAATGCACATGGCAAATCATGCCAACAGGGTGAAAGGAACCCTCCTGCAATGCTTCAGTCTTTACCTCCCCCTGTTCCCAGTTTCTTATGTGTTTGTGTCTGGAGATCAGAAGATGGCTGCAAACTTTCTGACATTCTACCATGGAGAAGTGGGCTCTATCTCCCCTCCCTGTGAACCTCTGCTGGCCTGTGACTGCTTTGACCAATAGAACACCGTAGAAATGGTGCCATATTGGTTCTGGTCCTCACCTTTAAGTGGTTGGGTAGTTTCTCCTTCCAGTCTCTTGGAATTCTTGGTCTTAAAGTCCTGAGTCACTGTGTAAGGAGTCCAATCGATGACCCTGCTGGAGTGACACGTGGGGAGACCCTGAGATGACATGGAGAGGGAGAGGGGTCCCCTGAGACCACCTTTCAGCTGTCCCCAGCACGGCACCCGGCATGTCACTGAAGCTGTTTGGAGCCTTCAGAGCATCCCAGAAGTCAGCTGAATACCAATGAGGGACCCCAGTGGGTACCACGTGGAGCATAATTGCCAAGCTGCTTGAATTCCTGACCCTCAAAATTGTGCGCTGTAACAACCATGGTTGTTGTTTTAAGCCAGTAAGTTTTGAGATTAAGCAGAGCAGCATCCTTCCAGAGATAGTCCATGAGTCACAGATTTTGGGAGGTGTTCTCTCCACCTATCAACAGAGCCTAATAGAAAGTGTATACACTATTGATTTATTGGACTAAGTAATCAGTGGGCTAAGGAAGGAGGAATGAGGAAAAATGGAAGTGAGGCAGGAAAGGAGAGAAAGCAAATGCCAGGTGGTGCGTATCATGGACTGGCCACGGCTTTACAGAAACACAGCCTGTCCCATGGGCCACCTCTGGAGAGGTTCTGTAGAATCACTGCATCTCAGGACTATCTGTAGTGAGGTAGGAAGGGCGAGTCCTTTATTTGCCAGCTCCCTCCTGCCTCCTGTCTTTTATTAGTGAAAGTTTGCCTCACCCTGTTTTATCCCCCAGCCCCTCCTAGCAGCTATTGGGGAGTCCAGAACCTCTGGGAACTGGTGGGCGTGATCGAGGCCAGCTCTTGCCCCCACTCTGGGTAGACTGAGCAATTTTTGATTGGATGCCAGACTTTGTGAATTTTACCTTGTGTTGGCTGCTGACTAATTTTGTGCCTGGATGCTGAGGATGCAGCATTGAACAAAACAAAGATCCCTGCCTTTGCTGAACTTTCATATTAGTGTGGGAAGACCATCAGGAAACAATAAGCATAATTCATGTTTGCTAATATTATTGTTACATTCGAATCTTTATGAATACCTACTCCAAACAGCCGTCATTTTTAGTGGTTGCATATTTGATTGAATGGTTTTATCACTGTTTAATGATGCATTTCCCTATTGGTGGTTAATCAAATTGCTTTCTCCAGTTGGAACCATCTAGAAGCTCAGAGGCTTAAGCTTCAAAGTTCAACAAACAGAAGTTGAGAGTTCATTCTTAAGTCCATTGGGGAGCAGCCACTCCTATACTTGGAACTAAAGATTGATCTCCCTTGTCCTGTGAACTGGAATTGCCGTGGATTGGATGGTCCTACCTGGTGTGCCCCTGGCCAGCAAAAGTGATGATGGGGGATTTTAAGATGGCAGGAAGGACCTTACACACCCCCTTCTACAGTCTCCAGCTCTTTGACTACACCTGTAGCCCAATATCTAATCAGTCACCCAGACCTAGGGTCAAGGTCTTAAATATCTCTTGAGTCTATGTTTTCCCCTCTGTTCCAGTGCCTTGCTTTTCATTTGGGCTTCTGTTACTTTTTGCCTTTTGGTTTTGAATTCTTGTCTCCTATTCCATTGATCTCCAGTTTCCAATAATAATTATGTTATTTGCATTGGAGGATGTGGCAGGTGCTGTTGGTACCTTGCCCACATCCACCGGTACTCACTATTCCTACCACAAGCACCTGCAACAATGCCTGGGGCTTCCTGGGGCAAGGAAGTGCAGAGAAATGCACACTCAGGGGAGGGTGGTTGTCCCACCTTCCTCACCTTTAAGATGAGGGCTGCTCTGTGCTGGATCCCAGAAGTCCCCCATGGGAATGAGCTCCACTTGTCTATATTAACCTGCTCAATGCACACGGATTGGCCTCTTCCCCTCCCCTGTCTCACTTCTCCACTATCTTACCAGTGTTTTCTGGAATTGCTTCCAGATAAACGGCGTGACTTCAACCCTTCTCTCAGGATCTGCTTCTGGGGAAGCCCACCTAAGGCAATGAAGAATACCAGGAGCCATGAGGATATATTTATATATATAACACAGGGGAATTCTACCTAGTGTTGATGAGCGGTGAAGCGAGACTTCCCTGAGCAATGTCTTTTCTAAGGTGAGACCTGAAGGATGAGCAGGAATTAGCTAAGCAAATTAGCAGGCATGGGGAGAATAGCGGGAGAATGTTCCAGGCCTAGGGAACAGCATGTGTGAAGGTCCTGAGGCAGGAATG
>NW_006793997.1:2656212-2716884 GCF_000442215.2 Lipotes vexillifer | reverse complement strand
CTAGCATGGCCAGAGTGCAGAGAGGGAGGCACAGTGTGGCAGCCACGTGGGGATGATCGATGTCTGAAAGGTGAAGTTGGGTCCCTGCCTTTACATCTCTTTCCGCTTCATTTTAGTTCTTTGTCTGTATACTTTTGTGAATCTCACTATGGTCTGGCTTCATTTAAATGCATCTGAAATAAAATCTCTAATGTTAACAGTGTTGTCAGATGCAAAAGCCTCATTTGTCTTTGGTTCTTTTTCACAGAATGCTGTCTGTGAATTTCAGGGGAGGATATGAGGATTTTGATTGTTTTTTTTTTTGGTATGACCACATTATGTTAATTTCCCCATTGTCTTAGGGTATGAGAACATAAAAGCAATAACTCATTTATACTATGACTGAATGTGCAGAGAGGTTGTCATGGAAACCAGGGGAAATATTCACATTGGCTTGAGTAAATTGAATAACCCCCGTTAAAAGATTGAACACAGAGCTTATTTACCCAATTGTGTTGTGTGCAGAAGAGATGAGAAAATCAACGTGATAAATGAGAGTTTTGGGGGGCGGGGGAACGAGGTGAGGATGAAGAGGGTGATTGAATACTTGGGATGTGTGATTTTTATTTAAATAGTTATTCCCCTTCTCCTTCCAAAGGCTGTATTTTTGTTGCTAAATGGGAGTGGGGTCCTGGAGTGGTAGGGGAAGGGTCCAGAGGAAGTGGAATGTGAAGTTGCCCCCCGGAAAGATAAGCTTAGGGTGTTCCATGACTCTGGATGCCAGAGCCCTGGGCGTATTTCCCCCTCGGGGCCTCCTCTGAAGTCTTGGTTGGAGTGGTTGAAGGGACATGAGCATTTTCAGCATTTCCCCCATTGCTTTTGGCCGGGTTGTTTATTGTGTCTCAAGCTGATTAAAAAAATATACTAGTTCTTTTGCTTTTTATTTTTTAAAGCAAATGCTTCAACTTTTCCCAAATAACTCCTTTAAAAATGGACATGGAAGTCAGGTGAGGAAGTCGAGTTGGGGACACACTCACTCTGGATTGTAGTGGCAGGAAGCCCTCTGAGCCCAGGGCACAGGCTCCTGAATGTGGTTATAGACCAAGGGGGCTTCAGTACCAGCCCCTCTGAGGGTTGTGTCGGGCCAGCGTGGAGAGCAGTCCTGGGCTCTGGAAGGCACTGCCAGCGGTTCTTCAGGGCCACATTGATGTTGCACCTGTAGGTCTCATTCTGGGAGATGCTTTTAAGAGGTAGGTTTCTCATCAGCAACTTCCACCCCAAGCACCACAGTCCTGCCTCCTCGTGATGTCTCTTCCCCCTCACAGTCTGCCCTGCCACCATTTCCAGGAGTAGATAATTCAGAGCCTGTTGTGGTAGGTTGATTGCAAAATATGCCCCAGTGATTTCCCTGCCTGGATCTACACTGTCTTTGTTCAGGCTGCTATAACAAATTACCATAGACTGGGTAGCTTATAAGCAACAGAAATTTATTTCTCAACTGTTGTAGAGGCTGGAAGTCCCAGACCAGGGCACCAGCATAGCTGAGTTCTGGTGAGGGCCCTCTTCTGGGTTCTAGACAGCTGACTTCTCGCTGTGTCCTCACATGGTGGAAAGAGGGTGAGGGAGTTCTCTGGGGTCAGTTTTTTCATTTATTTATGTATATATTTCAATAAAATTATATATGTTTAAGGTGTGCAACGGGATTTGATATATATACATAGTGAAGTAATTAATATAGCCAAGGTAATTAACCATCTTCTAACATAGCTATTTTTTTCCTTTTTTCGGTGTGTGTGTGTGTGTGTGTGTGTGTGTGTGTGTGTAGTGAGAGCACCTGAAATCTGATCTCTTAGAAAATTTCCTGTGTTCATTACAGTACTGTTAACTACAGTCATCATGCCTGTACCTTAGATCTCTAGATTTATTCATCCTGCATAACCACAACTTTGTACATCTTGACCAACATCTCCCCATTTTCCTTGCCTCCCTGGCCCCTAGTAACCAAAATCTTTGGAAAGGATGACATAAATTAAATTTGATATTCACAAAGTATCCTCCTCTGATATTAGCCCCTTTTGTTGGGTGGGGAAACAGAAGCCCAGAGAAATGAAGTGACTTGCTCAGGGTCATACAGCTAGGATAGGGCAGAATCAGAACCAGAACTCAGGTCTCCTGGCTCCTCATGAAATACTTTTTCTTCAGTCCCAGGCAGCCCCTGGAATCCACCTCCCCTGCTGGGGAAGTTCTCCGTACACTGATCTGTTCTGAGTAAATGTTACCAAAGCTCCCACAGAAGGCATTTATTGCAGCATCGTTTAATTAGGAAAAAATTGGAAAGACCCTGAATGTCCAACTAAGGAGGAACAGATGACACTTATGATCCTTTCATACAGTGGAATATTAAGGATTATAAGTAATATGCAGGAAGCACAAAAACATAAGATGGCACATATATCGTAGTATAAAATAGGGAAAGGAAGCAAAATGACAACGATGTACATTAAATGCACTAACAAAAAAAGAAGGAAGCATGCACAAAATAACAGTTGTCTGTAGATAGTATGTCGGTTCAGGTCCTCTAAGAAGCGGAAGGCAAAACAGGGATTAATCGTGCAAGAAATTTATTGGAGAAATGCCTGGGGAGGAACATGGGGAGGGCGCAGGGGTAGGCAGGGAGGACCTACAGGTCATGATGCAGGTCTGACACCTATGAAAGGAGAAGGAGAAGGAAGGGAAGTTTAGCCTCCTCTGAGAAAGTTTCAGCCAGGCTAATAGGGAGTTCTTGAGACAAAAGTTGCCTGTTGGACAAATCCAGCACTGGAATAGAATAGCCTGGTTCTAGTACTCCTGCCATGCTCAGCCATTGGCTGGGAAAAGCCCTGGGAAGAGTGGCTTGGCATGAACACCTCAGTGATCCAGAAGTGCAGCGGCTGGAGACTGCTGGTCAGCTCTGCTCTCGAGAGTCGGTTCCTGTGAGGGAAGATGTGAGCAGGGAACCTCCATGGCTGCAGCTGCTGGTGCATTATTATAGCAGAAGCATTTGGTGAAGGCACGTAATGGTGGTCTTGAGAAGATTAAGGCCTTGGGCTGACTCTCCCTACCAAATACAGGCTCATCTCATTAGCACCTGTACTTGCCTTTCTTGTGCCCAGCGAAGGTGTGCTGAGTCATTTGGACAGAAGGAGTCTGTCTATCCATCTCCCACGACAGGAAATTGTCACAGCTGCCCCAAAATGAATGGAAGGACTTTGCCAAGTTAATCTTTCCTGATTTCCTGATTTACTGCCTGCACCATATCCATTTTGAAAGAGACACTTACTAGTATGTTTTTAGGAAATGATTTTTGGTGAGCATGGCTGCAGAGGAAGGTAATTAAGGTCAGAAAGGGACCTTGAACCCCCTACCTGTGGTTTTGAGGTCCTCCTAAATACTCTGTGGTTCAAAGCTCCACAAAGGAAGGGACTTGCTGACAACTGAATATCCATTACCTAAACCAATGCCTGGCTCTCAGTATGTCGCTTATTAAATTAAAGGAATGGTTAAAAAGAAAGCAAATGATTTGTAGAATCTGTGCACCTCTAAGTCAGCAAGCATTGACTGAAGGTTTGTTGAACTTGGTCCTGCTCAGCAGTGTACCTGCCCACCTATTACCTCTCAAAAGGCTTGTGATGTTTAATTTTATGTGTTGACTTGACTGGGCCACGGGGTGCCCAGATTAAACATTACTCTAGTGTGTCTGTGAGGGTGTTTCTGATGAGATTACATTTGAATCGGTGGACTCAAATAAAGTAAATCACCTTCCCGGATGTGGGTGGATAGCATCCAATCCACTGAGAACCTGAATAGAACAAAAGGCAGAGGAAGGAGGGATCCGCCCCTTCCTGCTTCACTGCTTGAGCTGGGACATCTCATCTCCTGTTCTTGACTAGGATCTATGCTATCAACTCCCCTGGGTCTCAGGCCTTTGGACTTGGACTGAATTACACCACCCACTTCTCTGGCTGTCCAGCTCACAGATAGCAGATTGTGGGACTTCTTAGCCTCCATAATCATGTGAGCCAATTCTTCATAATAAATCTCAATCTCCCTCTCTTGGGAGATTTATTATGAGGGATTGTATAATTGTAATATATGTATAATATTGGTTCTAACCTGACTAATACAGGGCTCTAGAAAATTTATTTCATCATGGCCTTCCTCTGGTAACCTATCACCTTGTCATTTTCTTTGGGATCTAATATCAACAATTCTTGATCTCCAGCCCACCTTCTTGGCCATAACTTCTAGAGTTTGGTTGTTTTTCATTTATTCCACCTTCACTGGATTTCAAGATCTCCAAGCATAGTTCCAGGCATTTGGTGCGCAACTCTGAATAAGACGATGTTCAGATCATCTACTGCTGCATAAAAAAATGACCCGCTCACATGGTAGCTGGAAACAAATATTTGATCTTATCACTCATGATACTGACTGAGAAGTAGGTGGTTCTCATTTCACATATCTCATGTAGTTGTGGTCAGATAGTGGCTGGGGCTAGAGTCATCCAAGTCTTGACTGTGTGGACCATACGAGGTGGCTCAAACACATGCCTGGTAGTTGATGTTGGCTGTTGGCTAGGAGCTCTCAGTTGGTGTTGTTGCCTGGGGCACCTTCATGTGGCCTCTCCATGCAGTTTGGGTTTCTCAGAGCAAAGTGGCTGGGTTCCAAGAGTCAGTGTTCCAAGAGCTAGGAAGTAGCAACTGACCGTCTTTTAAAACCTGGATCAGAAACTGGAACAGGGTGATTCCCACTCTATTCTATAGGTCAAAGCAATCACAGAATTCATATGATCAAGGGAGAAGAGGTAGATCCCATCTTTTAATAAGAGGAATGTCAAAATGTGTAGCCACTTGAAAATGACCATAGATGGTCTGTACTGTTAAGGAGTGCAGAGTTAATACAGAGATAATGAATACAGTGATAGAGTTAATATAGAGACAGTAGGCTGAACAATGGCCACCCAGCGATACAGGTTGTAATCCTTAGAACCTGTAAATGTTACCTTCTGCGAACGAAGAGTCTTTGCAGATGTGATTAAGTTAAGGATATTGTAATGGGGGGAGGTTATTTCAAATTATCTAAGTGGGCCCTAAATCCAGTCACAGTGTCCTTATAAGAGGAAGGCAGAGAGAGATTGCACACAGAGAAGAGGAGAAGGCACTATGAAGACAGAGACAGAGACCGGAGTGATGTAGCCACAAGCCAAGGAATGCTCACAGCCGCCAGAAGCTGGAAGAGGCAAGAATCAGGTTCTCCCCTAGGGCCTGTGGTGGGAGCATAGCCCAGCTGATGCCTCAATTTCAGCTCAGTGAAACTGATTTCAGCCTTCTGACCTCCAGAACTGGGAGAGAATAAATTTCTGTTGTTTTAAGACACTGAGTTTGAGGTAATTTGTTACAGCAGCCTCAGGAAACTAATACATAACCAGACAGTGACAAGAGAGTGTGAAGAGGGTTATAAAAGAGAGAAACACCTAGGGAGAGACCTAACACCCAGTCCAGTGGGGAGAGAAGTGGGCAGGAAACAGTTAAGACCTGAGTCTGAATCCCTAGGAAATATGTGTGGCACAGGACGGGGTGATGAGGGCTGGAGCCACACTTTTCTGTTGGCATCTCAACTCTGCCACACATTAGATGTGTTTTTAGTTTGTGGCAAGGTTTCAATGAGTAAATTGAAACTTGTAAATTCTTGGCACATAGCCAGCAGTTAAAAACTGCTACTAGTTGTTAATTATTGTCATTATTTCCTTTGGGATTTGGTGAAAGATATTGTTCTTCTGGGGTAGAACTTGGCTCCTATTTTAGCCATGATTTATGTCTGCTGCTGGCTATGTTTTCGGGTTATTTCCCTTTCCAGGTATTACACTGCCAGTTCATTGCCAAGGTGCTCTGCCACTGTCAAGGAGAACCAAACAATTGTCACCCAAGGGCCCAAGGCTTAGGAAATGCTCCTCATCTATTTTCCTAGTAGCCTAGGCTTTATCTCTGCAGTGAGTCAAATCCTCAGGAATCTAGGCACCACACCTTCAGGAAATCCTCCTAACAATATTCCCTTGACTTTCTATCTCTTGTAATGAAGTGTGACATATGTACAGTAATAATAAGTATAAAAATCATAAGTGGATAGTTTGATAAGTTTTTGCACATGTATAAAACTGTGTAACCACCATCCTGATCTAGAACATCTTTATCACACCAGAAAGCTCACTTGAGCCCCTTTCCAGTCAATATCTCTCAAAGAGAACTGCTACTCTAACTTCTTTCACTTAATGAATTTGCCTGTTTCTGAACTGCATATAGATGGAATCATACTTTACGCACTTTTTGGATGTGTGTTTGGCATCTTTTGTTGCAACATATTTCTGAGATTCATTCATGTTGCTGCATGTGGCCATACTTCATTCTCAGTTGTGTGTCATTCCACTATATAAACAAACCACAGTTGATGGACATTTGGACTGTTTTCACTTTATGGTAATTACAAATAAAGCTGCTACAAACATTCTTATGTTAAACCTTATGATGCATGTATGCACTAATTTTGTAATGTATATACCCAGAAGTGAAATTGCTGGGTTACAGGGAATATATTCAGCTTTCGTAGATGTAGCCAGTTTTCCAAGGTGCTTATACCAATCTACACTCACCAGCCATGATGCCCTACATCATTGCTGACACTTGATATTGATATCCAACTGACCCAGCACCACTTATTGAAAAGACCATCTTTTCTCACTGAATCACAGTGGTGTTTTTGTCACACATTTTCTGGACCACCTCTTCTGTTCCATTTGTCTACCCTTGCGCCATTTTACTGTCTTAATTATTTTAGCTTTATAATAAATATTGATATTTGGTGGTATGTCTGTAGCTTTGTTTTTCTTCAAGATGGCCTTGGCTATTTTTGGCTGTTATAATACATCTTCATATAACTTTTAGAGTCATTTTGTTAATTTCTCAAAAAAAAAAAAACCTGCTGGGATTTTGAGTGGGATGGCACTGATTCTATAGATAACTGGGAAGAATTTCTGTCTAAACAATATTGAGTTTTCCAGTTAATGAATTCTCTGTTACTTGTAGCCATTAATTTCAGTCTTCTTTAATTTCTCGCAAAAGTATTTGAACTTCACAGTACCTGACCTGGCTATTACATTAGTTTGTTTTTTGATTAAATGGAAAGATTAATGGATGGACATGAGCTTTATGAACTGTAAAATGCTTTGCTCATTATTAACCAGGGGAAGAACATATTTGTATTTGACTTTAGTAAGGGCTCCCCACATCCCCCTTTCACTTTCTCTGATGGCTCTGAATTGTGTAATCAAGCTATCAAACTATCTAAAGGCTCTAAGATCTCTCCTGAATATCCAAGTCACTCCGGGCCTATTCTGTATGACTCTCGTGCATCCTTAGAAAAGGATGACCTTTTCTACTTTATCTTTCTTTCAGAAAGTTGCCATCCATTATTTAAATCCAGGGACCCATGCACTCATTTATTGAGCATGTACTATTGGGGATGTGTTGGTTGTCTACCCAACAGCCATTCCCCCTTCTTCGTTGCTGAGAGTACTGTCATTTTGTTTATGCATCAATTGGCCGTACACCCAGAGAAGACAGGGTCCTTCCTTTCCCCGGGCTCAGGGCATGGGCCTCAATTGGCCTAAGCTAGGCATACTCATCTCTTTCTTTTTAGCAGTGACTGGCTTAGCATTGTCATGTGCTCTGTTCTTGGCAGTGAGCTGTAAGCATCAGAAAACCCCCAATGCTCTGATATCATTGAGTTAACCTTCCTGAACCACCTATGCCTGGGCTTTTTGTGGAAGATAAAATCTATGTCAGTGTCTTTTAAATCATTTTTAGTTCAATTCTCTATTACATGCAGCCAAAGTACCCTAATCAACTAACTTTTAGTTTGAGTTCTCACTGAAGCAGCCTCTGAGGCAAGGATTTGGGTGGAAATAATCTATTAGGCTAGGACAGGTGGGGGGAAAGGAGACAGGCCAGGAAGGGAAGGGAGATGATAAAGGGTTCATTATCAAGTTAGTTACCACTGTGGGGGTCACAGTTTAATCTCTCTAGTTAACTCTGGAAAATAGCAAAGAATAGGGATTTGTAGGTTACAGTCCATGGCAAATCTGGCTTGCCACCTGTTTTTGTAAATAAAGTTTTGTTGGAATCCATTCACACCAATTCATTTATGTATTGTCCATGGCTCCTTGTGCACTACAACAGCAGAGTTGAGTAGCTGTGAGAGACTGTATGGCCCACAAAGCTTGAAATATTTACCATCTGGCCCTTTGCATGAGAAGTGTGCTGACCCCAGGGTAGAACATGCACTCTGGATTTACCTCACCTGAGAAGTGGAGGAGCTGGGGTATTTACATACCCCTCCAATCAGTCGCTGGTTGAGTCCTCCCCCACAGGGGTGTATTAATTCCCCAGTACTTCTGACCTGCCACATGCACAGGCAGAGTGGGCCCTGGCCACCATCAGTGGGTTCTGCTTCAAGCAAAGAGATGTACATACATGCTGTTGGCAATTGGGCAGGTGTGGCCCCTAATGGTAAGATCCAGGATGGACTGTGCACTGACAGGGACTGTTCCACCAACACATGTGCATCCAGAGGTGGCTGAGAAATGCTCCTGATCCAGCACCTCATGGTCCCAAGGCGAGGTTGGAAACTGCCAAACATTTTATAACAAAGGAGTGTAACCTGGATGTCAAAAGATCTAGGTAAAATTTACTCTTGCTAATTCCTGCTTACTCAGGGATGGGGGTCTTCTCAGGGTCCCACCTGCCTCTGGCTCTGGTGCTCCCTGCACTCTCTGTTTCATCCCCCATGAGCCCAAACGCAGAACTTGGCCTCTTCCACAATGCCTACTGGAAACCTACTCATGTTGTGAGTTCAGGGGACTCTATTGAAGACTGGGGCCTCAGGACAGGATGATTTTCTGGCACACACAGGCTTCTAGATCCTTCTTTTCTCTCTCCAACTCTGCCCCTCCCCCCTTTCCCAAAGGGCTCCAAAACCTTCCCTTTTATTATGCAGGTCATTTCTCTCCAGTTTCCACCTCCAAATTTCCTTTCCTAAATGCTTGCAGGGCCTCTGCAGAGCAAGGCAGGAGAAGTGGAGTAGCTTGATCTTTGATCAAGCTAACAGCAACAACAACAGCAACAAGGGACCCAAAGAAACAAATGAAACTATTTTTTATGTTTTTCCTTCAGACCAAAACATGCATCTTATTGGTAGCATCAGGTGAGGGCCCCCTTTGGAAACATTTTCCTGCACCCTGTGATTCTGACAAATCCTCTAAGTTTCATCTCTTCCTTTGCCAGGTTAGTTTCCGGACTCACACAGTCAAGTGGCTGGAACACACATTTGGTATGCTCTGCTTCTGTTTTGTTTTCTAAAGTAGAGACCCCGTATGATGTTAGATCTGTAGAGCATCATGTCAATACGCTGGGTCAACTCCTTGGAAGAACTCTCTGTCTTGCTTTCATGATAGCTAATTAAGTAGGGCATCTAAAGGCAGTCTAGAAAGTTCTTTCATATGAAAGTTCCCAAGAGTTTAGGTCTTTTCTTTATTTTTTTCGGGGGGGATAGTAGTTGGAATATAAGTGAAAAGTGATTAATACTGAGAAAAGTGAATCAGGTTCAGAAAATTCTGCAGTGTGAATTGTGCTTGGAAAATCCCACCAGCACAGTATCCACAAGGGGCACTTGGTTCTCCTTTTCCCACAAGGAAAATTCCGTGCAGTTTCATCCTCTATATGCAAGTGGAAAGTTCAGGAATGTGATTTTGATTTTATAAAAATTGTTCTTTTTCATTCCTCTCAAATGATCTTTTTTTCTTGGCTCACTTAGAAGTAAAAAATGGAAAGGTTAGACTATTTAAATATTTAAAATATTTTTGTATTCATTTCCATGAAGTCTCTTAACCCTCCCAGACTGGTGTCAGAGTTTTGTCTTCTAACTTATCTCATGTTTCTGCTGTGCATTTAAAATGAAAGATTACTTTTAATTGGAATTTCCTACGTTTTAGAGATAAATCTCTCTCTTTCTCTCTTTTATTTTTAAGTCACAGAATCAAAGAATGTCTCTTGCAGGCTTTGACATCAAGCTGAATTACTGAAAAACAGTGGGGTTCAGGAGCCTGAGTTTATTTTATTTTATTTGTTTTTTTTTCCAGCTTTATTGAGATATCACTGACAAATAACATTGTATAAGTTAAAGGTATACAATGTGATGATTTGATATAATGATATCTTGTGAAATGATTATCACAATAAGGTTAGTTAACATATCCATCACCTCACATAGTTACCATTTGTGTGTGTATGTGTGTGTGTGGTATGAACATTTACAGTCTATTCTCTTAGCAGCTTTCACCTATACAGTACAGTACTGTTAACTCTAATCACCATCCTGTACATTAGATCCCCAGAAGTTATTCATCTCATAACTGGAAATTTGTACCCTTCGATCAACATCTCCCCAATTTCCCCAGCCCCTGGTAACCACCAGTCTGATAACCAACAGACAGTGTCTGTTTCATGAGTTTGAATTTTTTATATTCCACGTATAAGTGACATCATACAGTATTTGTCCTTCTCTGTCTGACTTATTTCATTTAGCATAACGTCTTCAGGGTCCATCCATGTTGGTGCAGTTGGCAGGATTTCCTTCTTTTTAATGGCTGAATAGTATTTCATCACATATAGATATATTCTTTATCCATTCATTCTTAGATGGACACTTAAGTTGTTTCCATATCTTGGCTTTGTAAATAATGCTGCAGTGAACATGGTCTTGTTTTCATTTCATTCAAGAGCCTGAATTTAAAATAAGCACTGGGACTTCCCTGGTGGCGTAGTGGTCAAGAATCTGCCTGCCAGTGCAGGGGACACGGGTTCGAGCCCTGGCCTGGGAAGATCCCACATACCGTGGAGCAACGAAGCCCATGTGCCACAACTACTGAAGGCTGCGCACCTGGAGCCCGTGATCCACAAGAAAAGCCACTGCAATGAGAAGCCCGTGCACCGCAACGAAGAGTAGCCCCTGCTCGCCGCAACTAGAGAAAGCCCTCGCGCAGCAACAAAGACCCAACGCAGCCAAAAATAAATAAATAAATAAATAAATAATGAATAAAATAAGCACCTCAGGGACTTCCCTGCAGTTAAGAATCCGCGCTCCCAATGCAGGGCGCCCTGGTTGGATTCCTGGTCGGGGAACTAGATCCCACATGCTGCTACTGAAAAAAAACCAAGATCCTGCATACTGCAACTAAAGATCCTGCATGCTGCAACTAAGACCCAGTGCACCCAAATAAAAAAAATAAAAAATAAAAATAAAATAAGCACCTCAGATAGCACTGGCTACAAAACTTGTAGGGCCTTGAGCAAAATGAAAACATGGGGGGGGGGGTCCTCGTTAAAAATTATTAGGAATTTCCAGATGCCAGCAGCAGCATGAGGCCCTCTGAGCAGGGGCTGTGTGTAATTGCTGGCCCTGTGAATGAGCTGGCTCTGATCTCAGGAAATTGCTCTGTGATCCAGGTTTTGCAAACCTCTGCCTCACGTTGTCTGGCTATGACACGGTTGTGAATAAAGAGGTTATAGCTGGCATTAAGTGTAGAATTTGGTTTTGTTGCTTTGTGTGAATACAACATGGGAGATTTTTTTGAATGGCATTTCCCTGACTCTTACTTATGTTGTGTATTTGCACATTACTAAACACAAGTAGTTTTGCCTCACAGGGGACATTTTGCAATATCTAGAGACAATTTTTGTTGTCTGGGGGTGGGGGGGATAGCTGCTACTGGCATCTAGTGGGTAGAGCCCAGGGGTACCACTAAACTCCTGCAGTGCACAGGACAGCCCTCCAATAGAGAATTATCTGGCCCCAGATGTCAGTAGTGCCAAGGTTGAGAAACTGTGCTATACGTTACATACTGGGCTCATACCCACTCTCGAGATATGAAATCAGAGGCCCAAGGAGGCTAAGCACTGTTATTTATTATTTCTTTGTAGGAAAAAAATAAATCCTTCTTGTTTCAGGAAGGAGCAGTCAGTATAATTTCTAAAGATACATACACTATAACATAAAAATAACTAGGAAATCAGTGGAGATGTGTTTTCAAGGACACTCTGTAGACTCAGGACAAATATTCAGCCTTCAGTTTGTCCAGTGAGGTTAGCACTTGTGCACTGGGCCAAGTCAACATTCTTTTAGTGGTGTCTTGTCTCCTTCCTGATTCAGAAAAGGCAAACCCACCTGCTGTCATGAAAAATACCTTCTAGAAGCTGCCTGGTAATTGGGTGATATTTCTGGATTTGTCTCCCTGTCTGATGTACATCAGTTAAACTTTTGACTCTTCAGTGCTTTCTGGAGAAAGTAATAATCGGAAACTAAATCGACTTGGTTCTTTTCTCCCCCTTTGCCCCGTATTTGTAAAGATTAATCTTCAGTATCTATGAGTGCCGGGTGATTTGCAGAAACTGCAGCCGCTTTATCAATATCAACCTGGCCTCCATTGATCAAACCCTCATTTAGGCACTCGCTGCGTTTGCTGGAAACAGCCCAGAGACAAGGAGGGAAGGGAAAGGGCCCCTTCAGGTGGCCTCCTTGCCTTGGAGTTTCCACTGTTTTCTGAGATGATCTTGCACGTCACTGGTCTGCATGGTTACTTAGAGAGCTGCCTGGAGGAGGTGCTGTGGGTGAGTCACTGGGGAATAAACCTGACAGTGGCAAAGACGAGTAAAGCTGAATTGTTTTTCTTTTTTGTTTCCCACACTGGATTCCCTTGGCTTGTGTCTGTGATCTCTGGTGGGCTTGCGAATACAAGCGATGCATCTCCATTTCATTGAGGAGTTTGTGTATACTCGGAGGTAAAACAATACTTACATATAAGTGAGGTCATACTGTATTTGTCTTTCTGTGTGTGGCTTATTTCACTTAGCATAATGTTCTACAGGTATCTATGTATCTGTCTATCTATATTTCATTTTTGTTATCCATACACCCATTGATGGACTTTTAGGTTGCTTCCATGTCTTGGCTATTATGAATAATGCAGATATCTCTCTGAGATCCTGATTTCAATTCCTTTGGATAAATACTTAGAAGTAGATCATAGGGCAGTGTGATTTTTAACTTTTTGAGGAAACTCCATGTAGTTTCTCATACTGGCTGTACCAATTTACAGTCCCACCCACAGTACATAAGGGTTCCCTTTTCTCTATATTCTCACCAACACTTATCTTTTAAAATTTTTTTAATTTATTTTTTTAAATAGTAGCAATTCTAACGTAAGTGTGAGGTGATATCTCACTGTGGTTTTGATTTACATTTACCTGATGATTAATGAAGTTGAGCACATTTTCATATGTTTTTTGGCCATTTGTATGTCTTCCTTGGGGAAATGTCTGCTCAGGTCCTTTGCCCATTTTAAAATGAGGTTATTTGCATTTTTGCTACTGAGCTGTATGGGTTCCTTATATATTTTGGATAGTAACTCCTTATCAGATAGATGGTTTGAAAATATTTCCTCTCATTCTCCAGATTGTCTTGTCATTTTGTTGATGGTTCTCTTTGCTGTGAAGAAGAGGATGTGTTGGTCAAAGGGTACAAAGTTTCAGTTATGAAAGATGAATAAGTTGGAGATCTACTATACCGCATAGTGTCTATAGCTAACAACTGTATTGTACACTTAAAATCTGCTAAAAGGATAGATCTTATTTTAAGTGTTTTTACCACACAAAATAACAATGGTTATAATAAAGGGGATGGGAGGAAACTTTGGGGGGAGATGGATATGTTTTTGGCCTTGATGGTGGTGATGGTTTCACAAGTATATACCTATCCCCAAAGTCATCAAGTTGTACATAAAATATGTATACCTTTTTACATTTCAGTTATACCTCAGTAAAATGGTCTGACAGAAAACAATACTCACAATGCTTCTCATTTTTTGGGCAACTACTGTATATTGGACACATTACATAAATTAACTCTGATTTTTCTTAGCAGCTTGCGATGGCTCCTCAGTTCTTCTTTAGTCTGATTTCTGAAACCCTGCTTGATGGGATCCCTGTTTACTTTTGCAGCCTCATCACTCACCACCTTCTTTTTATCCAATTCATTCCAGCCACACTGAACTTCTTTCTGTTGCTTGAATCGACTTTGCTCTCTGCACCTTTGGGCCTTTGCACATGCTTTTCTCTGGGCTTAGAACATTTTACTTTCATTCACTCACCCTCACCAATATCTTGCATGGGACCACGGCATTGCCCGTGCCTGTAAATATTGGAAAACTCTACTAAAATTGCTTGAATGCAAGCTTTTATTTGGCCTGAAAAATAATAAGCTCAGTGGTAGACAGGCTATGGCTGGTAGAGTGGGTCAGAGATGCTAGTAGGGACTCCAGCTTCCTTGTCTTCCTGCTCTGCCATGCAGCTTCCATCCTCATGGTTGCCAAATGGCTGCTTCACCTCCAGGCATCACGTAGCAGGCATGGAAACCAATGAAGGACAAAGATCCAAAAGGCTCAGGGTACATTGTGCCTTGCTTTCACTGGTCAGAACTATGTCAGGTGGCCAGCCCCAGCTGCAAGAGATGCTAGTGAAAGAAGGTTTTTCTGTTGGATACGTTGTTACCCCCCCAAGAAGAAAAACAAAACAAAGCAAAAGTATTTTATTAATAAGGAAGAAGGATGAAATAGAAATCAGGAGGCAGTTCCTATATACCCATTAGTGCTCATATTCAGCTGAGAAGTCTTTCCTGAACCCCCAAGATTGACTGTGGAATGTATAGGTATTGGGTGATCTCATGGAAAGCATTGAAGTTACATGAAATTGTGATTATGCTGATCTGTCTTCCTTACTGAATTGGAAGCTCCATGAGAAGGGGGACCTGGTCTACTTTGTTCACAATTACCTAATTTGGTACCCTGGTACCTAACATAGTTCTTGATATGTAGTGATTCACAATGAATACTTGTTGAATAAATGAAAGTAGCTGCTATTTTGCTCACATTACAGGTGACACACTGAGCTTTAGAGAGATGAAATAACTTGCCCAAAGTAACCCTATTTATTCATTAATTCCTTCATTCACTAATGTTTACTGGGTACCTACTATATGTTTATTGTGTACCTACTATGTTCCTGACACTTGGGATACATCAATGAACAAAGCAGACAAATTCATACCTTTTAGGTCCATTACTCTAACATTTTATTATGAACAACTTCAAACATATAGCAGAGTTGAACCAGTTTCCCAAGGAACAAGCATACACTTACTACCTAGATTCTACCATTTCTTGGGGCACTTTTATTTTAGTGGAGGAAGACAGACAATAAACAATAAACAAAATAAATAAATTACATAACATTGTAGAAAGTGGTAACTGCTGTGGAAACTATGGAGCAAGTAAGGGGATTTGGGGCATGCAGGTGGGGATGGGGGTGGCCAGCCTTGGCCATGTCGAGATGGCAACATTTGTGTGAAGAATTGAAAGAGGGTGAGGGAGTGAACCATATGTGTATCTGAGGGAAAAGCATTTCCAGGCAGGGGGAATGGCCACTGCAAAGGTTCTGAGTTGGGAGCCTGGTGTTTACGGAAGAGCAAGGAGGACTCTGTGGCTGGAGGGATGTGAGTGAGGAGGACAGTTGATGGTGAGGTCGGCACAGGAGGAGCAGATTTGGGGAAAAGAGCGGGAGCTCAGTTTTGAACATGTGATGCTTGAACCACTCAGGGAGCAGAACTGGGATTTGGACCCCAGTCTTCCCAACTCTTCCCATTTTGTCACCTCTGTCGGCCAGGTGTCAAGAGGGTCCAGGGCACAAGCCTGCAGGGCTGTAGAGAAACTTCAGTTTTACACGGAAGACTGTTTGGCAACCACTTATGTTGAAAGCAGAAGTGCTTTGGATTGAGCAATTTCGCATGCGATGATTGTCTTTGTCTCAAGCAATAGGAAAGACCCATCCTTAAGAAGAACAAGAGCATACTTTGGAGTTAGGCAGAGAAGTTGGTTCAAGTCCTGGCTCTGCTGTTTTATGAACTGAGTCACTTTGGGTGAGTGACTTAACGTCTCTGAGCCTCTCTTTCTTGATCTGTAAAATGGATGCAGTATATCCCTCCTCAAGAGTGGTGAAGGGTTAAAGGAGCTAATGCATGTACATGGCTTAGCCGAGTGCCAGCCCATAGGGACAATGATAGAGATGGAACGGGAAATCCCAAAGGGTGCCACAGAGAGGGTGGAGCTGCTGCAGGGAAACAAATATCCTCCCTATCCTCATACACACAGTGATGCCTGGAGGAGCAGCAGATACCTTACTTATCCCAGAAAATCCTAGGGAGGCCTCCTACCCACAGCGACTGAAGAGCGAGTGCTCAGCAGCCCACACTGACTTTCCAGCATCATAGGACCTGACATTTTCCAGCCACCAATCTTTGCGGGCCATATCCCTCATCAGAAGTGTCTTTGCTGTTCCTTGACAGCTGGATATCTAATCTTTAGGACCGAACTAAAATTTCTCCTCCGTAAGTTGCCTTTTGTTACTGTTCCAATCTATAGGTCTTGTCGGGCTCCCCGCTGCACTGCTTGCTGGGACTCATAGACACAGGGAGACCAAAACGTTTGGGCAAGGGCGGGGGAAGGGCAGTACCCCACTCATGGAATGGCGGCAGGGATCAGCACAAGATGGCCCTACTGAGCCACCTCTGTCAATTGGGGCACTGTAATGCCAACGTGGTTTTTCTTTGTTCTCATTTTCTTCCTTGAAGAGAATTTTATGATTTCCAAACTGTCCCAGAAGGAATAGAACTGTGACTGGGGTCCCATAGTTAAACAGAGGTGATTTCACATACCTCTCGTAGTCCTGTCACATTGCCAGGCATCACAGACTTGTCACCATCCTCCATCCATCAAATAACTTGGCACTTGCTGTGGACAATTGACATCCAAATGCTGCCTCCTCTTTTTTGGATTATATTTTATATCTTGGATTAGAGTGTAAATGCCTTGAGGGCAGGGCGTGGGGTCCATGCTAACCCAGCAAAAGTTCCATAAAGTCTTGTTGAATGTTGTCAACCTCCCTAATGTATGGAATCCACACAGCTGCCTGGAAAGCTAAAATACCCAGCTTTGAAACAACCCTGCTCCATTTTCATACTGATGGAGAGGAAAGCAGCAAATCATTTATGGCCAAGAGTCAGCTCTCTTCATTTCTTCCTGGAAATGCTATTGATGGTGGCTGGGGAAGTCATTTGTCTTCTTATTTTTCCCTTGGCAGGGTCCGATTACTCAGAGCCCCCAACAATGCAGGGGCAGTATTCAGAGGCCCAGCATGCAGATGGGATTTGATGCATGAGAGGAGAATTAGAGCTTAAATAAGGAAACTTGGGTAGGATCACGTGTCCAGGCCTCAGCCCTATTGTTGTTCCCTGTAACTGCAGAGCGGTCCTTGAGCAGATTTGTGTGGGCAAACCTAAAAGTCAAGATGCTCTGTGCAAAACACCACACTGTTATTGACCTGTTTGACTTAAAATAACCAAATTTTGTAATCGATTGTGTGCCAAGTTGGAAACCACATTATGCTAGATTCTAATACAGACAAGTAGAAGTTGGTGCCAAGATTTAAGAAAAATCAATGGGAAAAATAAATTTTTTTAACTGTTAAAATTTATTCATCTATTTAAAACATTTTTATTTTTAGGATTTATTCATTCTTCCAGCCTCTCATTCATGCATATATCTATTTAACAAGGTGTTTTAAAATTACTTTTATCTTGCTACTTATTTTAATGTAAGTATTCCACACAGCTCAAAATCTGAAAGATATAAGAGACTGTAGAGTAAAAAGTAGTTCCCACTTTCACCGTGTTGTCTCAGACACTGTTCCCTCCCAGGAATGACTACCGCTGTTGATAGTTTCCTATGTTACCTTTTAGAAATAGTCTTCACTTGGAAATGCATATCCATGCATCTGTTTGACCGTCATCCATCTGTCCATCCATCCATCCAGCTATTTATCCATCCATCCATCCATCCATCCATCTATGCACCCGTCCATCCATCCATCCATCCATCCATCCGTCCATCCATCCATCTATCCATCCATCCAACCATCCATCCATCTATATACATTTTTTTCAAGAATGAGGAAAAGTCAGCTATTATTTGATTTTGGATGGAAGACTACCTTGTTCCACTGATCCAGTGGAAAAGAGATTTGGAGCCACTGTCCTTGCTGTTTAACCTGCCACACGAAGGCTGTAGTGTTGGAAAGTCAGAGATCTGCCAGGGAAGACTGGGCATTTTAAAACAGCTACATGCAGCTATTCAGATTTTATTCTGGTCCAGCCATATGGTTTTGTGTTTGATTCTGAGGGAGAGGGACACTTGGAATAAATGAATAAAGAGAAATTAAAAGTGAGAGAGTGAGGTGCCTTGGAGAGAGTGATTGGAATCAGGCATTCTTGGATTCAGCCCTCATTAAGAGCTGTAGGATGAGGTTATTTAACATCTTGGAGTATCAATTTTGCTATCTGTGAAGTGGGGATTACTGTACCCTCCTTTGCAGGTTGAAGGCTAGCATAATTCCTAGATATAGTCAGTGCTCATATCATGATTCTGCTATCAACATTATTAAGCACATGTGAGTCCTTTTTTTTTTAACATCTTTATTGGAGCATAATTGCTTTACAATGGTTTGTTAGTTTCCGCTGTATAACAAAGTGAATCAGCTATACATAAACATATATCCCCATATCTCCTCCCTCTTGCGTCTCCCTCCCACCCTGCCTACCCCACCCCTCTAGGTGGACGCAAAGCACCGAGCTGATCTCCCTGTGATATGTGGCTGCTTCCCACTAGCTATCCATTTTACATTTGGTAGTGTATATGTGTCTATGCCACTCTCTCACTCGTCCCAGCTTCCCCTTCCCTGTGTCCTCAAGTCCATTCTCTACATCTACGTCTTTATTCCTGTCCTGCCCCTAGGCTCTTCAGAACCGTTTTGTTATTTTTTAGATTCCATACATATGTGTTAGCATACGGTATTTGTTTTTCTCTTTCTGACTTAATTCACTCTGTATGACAGACTCTAGGTCCACCCACCTCACTACAAATAACTCAATTTCGTTTCTTTTTATGGCTGAGTAATATTCCATTGTATATATGTGCCACATCTTCTTTATCCATTCATCTGTCGATGGACACTTAGGTTGCTTCCATGTCCTGGCTATTGTAAATAGAGCTGCAACGAACATTGTGGTACATGACTCTTTTTGAATGATGATTTTCTCAGGGTATATGCCCAGTAGTGGGATTGCTGGGTTGTATGGTAGTTATAGATACTCTTGAATTTTCTGCGTGGACAAGCACAGAATCTGAAAATTAACACTAATTTGTTTCTATGTCTTATACTTACTTTGTCTTGTCTTATTGCACTGGCTCACCCCCCAGGTATACTGGTAATAGTGATGATGTTGCATTTTGTGGGATTGGTGGGTCATATGGTAGTTCTATTTTTAGTTTTTTAAGGAACCTCCATACTGTTCTCCATAGTGCCTGTATCAATTTACATTCCCATCAACAATGCAAGAGGGTTCTCTTTTCTCCACACCCTCTCCAGCATTTATTGTTTGTAGATTTTTTAATGATGGCCATTCTAACTCGTGTGAGTTGATACCTCACTGTAGTTTTGATTTGCATTTCTCTAATGATTAGTGATGTTGAGCATCCTTTAATGTGTTTGTTGGCAATCTTTATATCTTCTTTGGAGAAATGTCTATTTAGGTCTTCTGCCCATTTTTGGATTGGGTTGTTTGTTTTTTTGTTATTGAGCTGCATGAGCTGCTTGTAAATTTTGGAGATTAATCCTTTGTCAGTTGCTTCATTTGCAAATATTTTCTCCCATTCTGAGTGTTGTATTTTTGTCTTGTTTATGGTTTCCTTTGCTGTGCAAAAGCCTTTAAGTTTCAGTAGGTCCCATTTGTTTATTTTTGTTTTTATTTCCATTTCTCTAGGAGGTGGGTCAAAAAGGATCTTGCTGTGATTTATGTCATATAGTGTTCTGCCTATGTTTTCCTCTAAGACTTTTATAGTGTCTGGCTTTATATTTATTTTTGTGTATGGTGTTAGGGAGTGTTCTAACTTCATTCTTTTACATGTAACTGTCCAGTTTTCCCAGCACCACTTATTGAAGAGGATGTCTTTTCTCCATTGTATATTCTTGCCTCCTTTATCAAAGATAAGGTGACCATATGTGTGTGGGTTTGTCATATATGGCCTTTATTATGTTGAGGTAAGTTCCCTCTATGCCTACTTTCTGGAGGGTTTCTATCTAAAATGGGTGTTGAATTTTGTAAAAAGTCTTTTCTGCATCTATGGAGATGATCATATGGTTTTTCTCCTTCAATTTGTTAATATGGTTTATCACACTGATTGATTTGCCTGTATTGAAGACTCCTTGCATTCCTGGGATAAACCCCACTTGATCATGGTGTATGATCCTTTTAATGTGCTGTTGGATTCTGTTTGCTAGTATTTTGTTGAGGATTTTTGCATCTGTCTTCATCAGTGTTATTGTTCTGTAGTTTCCTTCCTTTGTGACATCTTTGTCTGGTTTTGGTATCAGGGTGATTGTGACCTCGTAGAATGAGTTTGGGAGTGTTCCTCCCTCTGCTATATTTTGGAAGAGTTTGGGAAGGATCGGTGTTAGCTCTTCTCTAAATATTTGATAGAATTCGCCTGTGAAGCCATCTGGTCCTAGGCTTTTGTTTGTTGGAAGATTTTTAATCACAGTCTCAATTTCAGTGCTTGTGATTGCTCTGTTTATATTTTCTATTTCTTCCTGGTTCAGTCTCGGGAGGTTGTGCTTTTCTAAGAATGTGTCCATTTCTTCCAGGTTGTCCATTTTATTGGCATATAGTTGCTTGTAGTAATCTCATGATCCTTTGTATTTCTGCAGTGTCAGTTGTTACTTCTACTTTTTCTTTTCTAATTCTATTGATTTGAGTGTTTTCCCTTTTTCTCTTGGTGAGTCTGGCTAGTGGTTTATCAATTTTGTTTATCTTCTCAAAAAAACAGCTTTTAGTTTTATTGATCTTTGCTATTGTTTCTTTCATTCCTTTTTCATTTATTTCTGATCTGATCTTTATGATTTCTTCTGCTAACTTTGGGGGTTTTTTGTTCTTCTTTTTCTAATTGCTTTAGGTGTAAGGTTAGGTTGTTTATTTGAGATGTTTCTTGTTTCTTGAGGTAGGATTGTATTGCTATAAACTTCCCTCTTAAAACTGCTTTTGCTGCATCCCATAGGTTTTGGGTTGTCATGCTTTCATTGTCATTTGTTTCTAGGTATTTTTTTATTTCCTCTTTGATTTCTTCAGTGATCTCTTGGTTATTTAGTAGTGTATTGTTTAGCCTCCATGTGTTTGTATTTTTCACAGATTTTTTTCTGTAATTGTTATCTAGTCTCATAGCGTTGTGGTCGGAAAAGATACTTGATATGATTTCAATTGTCTTAAATTTACCAAGGCTGGATTTGTAACCCAAGGTATGATCTATCCTGGAGAATGTTCCATGACCACTTGAGAAGAAAGTGTATTCTGTTTTTTTTGGATGGAATATCCTATAAATATTAATGAAGTCCATCTTGTTTAATGTATCATTTAAAGCTTGTGTTTCCTTATTTATTTTCATTTTGGATGATCTGTCCATTGGTGAAAGTGGGGTGTTTAAGTCCCCTACTATGATTGTGTTACTGTCGATTTCCCCTTTTATGGCTGTTAGCATTTGCCTTTGTATTGAGGTGCTCTTATGTTGAGTGCATAAATATTTACAATTGTTATATCTTCTTCTTGGATTGATCCCTTGATCATTATGTAGTGTCCTTCTTTGTCTCTTGTAATAGAGTTTATTTTAAAGTATATTTTGTCTGATATGAGAATTGCTACTCCAGCTCAAAAGAATGGAATATATTTTTTCATCCCCTCACTTTGAGTCTGTATGTGTCTGTAGGTCTGAAGTGGGTCTGTTGTAGGCAGAATATATACGGGTCTTGTTTTTGTATCCATTCAGCCAATCTATGTCTTTTGGTTGAAGTATTTAATCCATTTACATTTAAGGTAGTTATCGATATGTTTGTTCCTATTACCATTTTCTTAATTGTTTTGGATTTGTTATTGTAGGTCTTTTTCTTCTCTTGTCTTTCCTGACTAGAGAAGTTCCTTTAGCATTTGTTTTGGTGGTGTTGAATTCTCTTAGCTTTTGCTTGTCCATAAAGTTTTTAATTTCTCTGTTGAATCTGAATGAAATCCTTGCTGGGTAGAGTAATCTTGGTTGTAGGTTTTTCTCTTTCACCACTTTAAATATGTCCTGCCACTCCCTTCTGGCTTGCAGATTATCTGCTGAAAGATCAGCTGTTAACCTTATGGGTATTCCATTGTATGTTATTTTTTGCTTTTCCCTTGCTGCTTTTAATATTTTTTCTTTGTATTTAATTTTTGATAGTTTGATTAATATGTGTCTATCATTAATATGATAGTTTGATTAATATGTGTTTCTCCTTGGATTTATCCTTTATGGGACTCTGTGTTTCCTGGACTTGACTATTTCCTTTCCCATATTAGGGAAGTTTTCAACTGTAATCTCTTCAAATATTTTCTCAGTCCCTTTTTTTTTCTTTTCCTCTTCTGAGACCCCTATAATTTGAATGTTGGTGCATTTAATGTTGTCCCAGAGGTCTCTTAGACTGTCCTCAGTTCTTTTCATTCTTTTTTCTTTATAACTCTATGGTAGTTATTTCCACTATTTTATCTTCCGGGTCATGTATCTGTTCTTCTGCCTCAGTTATTCTGCTATTGATTCCTTCTAGAGAATTTTTTTTTTTTTTTTTGCTGTACGCAGGCCTCCCACTCCCAGCCGCTCCGCGGCATATGGGATCTTCCCAGACTGGGACATGAACCCGTGTCCCCTGGATCGGCAGGCGGACTCTCACCCACTGCACCACCAGGGAAGCCCCCTTCTAGAGAATTTTCAGTTTCATCTATTGTGTTGTTCATCGTTTGTTTGGGCTGATGGGTTTTTACCTTGCTCCTTCATCTGCTATGTATTTCTCTGTGTTCTCATTTTGCTTAACTTACTGTGTTTGGGGTCTGCTTTTTGCAGGCTGCAGGTTTGTAGTTCCTGTTGTTTTTGGTGTCTGCTCCCAGTGGGTAAGGTTGGTTCAGTGGGTGGTGTAGGCTTCCTGATGGAGGGGACTGGTGCCTGTGTTCTGGTGGATGAGGCTGGATCTTGTCTTTCTGGTGGGCAGGACTGTGTCCGGTGGTGTGTTTTGGGATGTCTGTGAGCTTATTATGATTTTAGGCAGCCTCTCTACTAATGGGTGGGGTTGTGTTCCTGTCTTGCTAGTTGTTTGGCATAGGGTATCCAGCGCTCTAGCTTGCTGGTCGTTGAGTGGAGCTGGGTCTTCACACTGAGATGGAGATCTCTGAGAGAGTTTTCACTGTTTGATATTACATGGGGCCGGGAGGTCTCTGGTCGACCAATGTCCTGAACTTGACTCTCCCACCTCAGTGGCTCAGGCCTGACACCTGGCCAGAGCACCAAGACCCTGTCAGCTACATGGCTCAGAAGAAAAGGGAGAAAAAGAAAGAATGAAAGAAAGAAAAATAAAATAAAGTTATTAAAATAAAAAATATTTTCTTAAAAGTAAAAAATTAAAAAGGTAATAAAAAAAGAAAGAAAGAAAGAAGAGAGCAACCAAACCAAGAAACATATCCACCAATGATAACAAGCGCTAAAACTATACTAAAACAAACCAACAAAAAAACGGACAGACAGATCCCTAGGACAAATGGTAAAAGCAAAGGTATACAGACAAAATCACACAAAGAAGCATTCACATACACACTCACAAAGGGAGTAAAAGGAAAAAAAATATATATATAAAAAAAGGGGAAGAGAGCAACCAAATCAATAAACAAATCGACCAATGATAATAAGCTCTAAATACTAAACTAAGGTAAACATAAGACCAGAAACAAATTAGATGCAGAAAGCAAACCCCAAGTGTGCAGTTGCTCCCAAAGTCCACTGCCTCAACTTGGGGATGATTCATTGTGTGTTCAGGTATTCCACAGATGCAGGTACATGAGTTTGATTGTGGAGATTTAATCCACTGCTCCTGAGGCTGCATGGAGAGATTTCCCTTTCTCTTCTTCGTTTGCACAGCTCCTGGGGTTCAGCTTGGGTTTGGCCCTGCCTCTGGGTGTAGGTCTCCTGAGGGCATCTTTTGCCACCCAGACATGATGAGGTTAAAGTAGCAGCTGATTAGGGGTCTCAGGCTCACTCAGGCCGGGGGTAAGGAGGGGTATAGAATGTGGGGCGAGCCTGCGGCGGTAGAGGCCAGTGTGACGTTGCAACAGCCTGAGGTGCACTTTGTACTCCCGGGGAAGTTGTCCCTGGATCATGGGACTGTGGCAGTGGCAGGCTGCACAGGCTCCCGGGAGGGGAGGTGTGGATAGTGACCTTTGTTTGCACACAGGATTCTTGGTGGCTGTAGCAGCAGCCTTAGCGTCTCATGCCCGTATCTGGTGTCTGCGCTGATAGCCGCATCTCGCGCCCGTCTCTGGAGCTCTTTTATGTGTTGGTCTGAATCTGCTCTCCTCACGCACCCTGAAACAATGGTCTCTTGCCTCTTCCGCAGTTCCAGACTTTTTCCCAGACTCCCTCCCGGCTAGCTGTGGCGCACTAGCCCCCTTCAGGCTGTGTTCACGCAGCCAACCCCAGCCCTCTCCTTGGGATCTGATCTCTGAAGCCCGAGCCTCAGCTCCCAGCCCCCACCCGCCCCGGCGGGTGAGCAGACAAGCCTCTCGGGCTGGTGAGTGCCGGTCGGCCCTGATCCTCTGTGCGGGAATCTCTCCGCTTTGCCCTCCGCGCCCCGTTGCTGCGCTCTCCTCCGTGGCTCTGATGCTCCCCCTTCCCCCCCACCCCATCTCTGCCAGTGAAGGGGCTCCTAGTGTGTGGAGACCTTTCCTCCTTCACAGCTCCCTCTCAGAGGTGCAGGTGCCGTCCCTATTCTTTTGTCTCTGTTTTCTCTTTTTTCTTTTTCCCTACCAAGGTACGTGGGGAGTTTCTTGCCTTTCGGGAAGTCTCAGGTCTTCTGCCAGCGTTCAGTAGGTGTTCTGTAGGAGCTGTTCCTCATGTAGATGTATTTTTGATGTATTTGTCGGGAGGAAAGTGATCTCCATTTCTTACTCCTCCGCCATCCTGAAGCTATCTCTGAGTCCTTCATTTTTTATGAGAAACTGTGATCTTTAGTTTGATGATTTAAGATACAGTGTAACACAGAGGCAGAGGGTAGGCTGCAAAAGGTTCATGATGTAGGGCAGAGTCTTAGAGTATGGAATTTAGGGATAGCAGAGGATATCTTCCAATTTGAGAAAGGATGGCTGCTGAGCTACAAAACTACTGGAGAAACAGTAACCTCAGTTCTTATTATCACAAGGGCCCTCATTCCCTGCAGCATCCCTGTACCAGCCTGGGAGAAATCTTCCTATGCCCCTGTCTCTGGGCAGGTTTATTCACACTTCTGGCTAGATCATGGCCTCACTGCTGGCTGCCTCACCTTCCATCCACTTTCCCAGTTCCATCTGTTGACTGCTTCTAAAATGCTAATGTTGCCATTTCACTCCTCTGGTTAAAAGTCCCCATCACCTTCACACAAAACCTTTGGTATGGACTGAATATTTGTATACCCGTAAAATTCATGTGTTTAAGCCTAATCCCCAGTGTGATGAGGTGTTTAAGTCATGAGGGAGGAGCCCTCATGAATGGGATTAGTGCCCTTATAAAAGAGGGCTCAGAGAGCTCCCTTTCCCCTTTCTCCATGTGGGGACACAATGAGAAGATGGCTGTCTGTGAATCAGGAAGGGGATCCCCACCAGACACCAAATCTGTTGGCATCATGATCTTGGACTTTGCAACCTTCAGAGCCTGAGCAATAAATGTTTGCTGTTTAAGTCACCCAGTGTATGCTATATTTGTTATACAGCCCAAACTGACTGAGACACTTCTGAGAGGGGACCCCTTTTAACTCCTCCCACCTCAATTTTGTCCACTTGTTTGTGTGCATCTAAGTCTTGCAATTTGGTGCCTTGGCATGCACTGTGCTATCCCTGGAACCCTCTTCCCTTTCTTCGTCCAACTCCCTCCCCTTCTTCCTTCAAGGCTCAACTCAGACACCCCTCCTACAAGGTTTCCATGGCACAAGACCAGCATCTGGTCTCAGGTGACTTGATGGGGAACAACAGCTGCCTCCATACATTTCTTTCCATGAAGTAGCTCTCAGGGGAGATGAGGGGTCACAGGGTGAGAGTTGGAGTTGGGTTTCTTATAAATCTGTGAGGGTGGGCATTCAACCAGCAACATTCACTACTGTGGCTCTTCTTGTCACATAGGAATCCCTCAGGGCGATGAGGCTTGTGGGGAATGGGAAGCAAACACTGAGGAGCCCCGTTTCTTTGGCAAGGTTGTTCCTGTCCCAGTTGGTAGAGGGTGAACATCCATTGCATTTTAATTTAATTTTAGTTTACTTTTATTGTTTCTTTATGTCTTTTCTGGGGTTTTAAACAAGATTTTAAAAAAAGGTAGTCATAGGACAGGCTTTGACCTCCTCTCTGGACTTGGTGTTTTATTTTGTTTTCAGATCACTGTGTCAGATTTATTATAGAATAAACTTAAACTTAATTATTTTTATCAAACTATGCATAAAACACAATGGAATTTAAAAATATTTAGAATATTAAAATTTTTTTTATTGAAGTATAGTTGTACAGTATTACGTAAGTTATAGGTATACAATATAGTGATTCACAATTTTTAAAGGCTATACTCCATTTATAGTTGATGTAAAATATTGGCTATATTCCTCATGTCATACAATATATCCTTGTAGTTTATTTTATACCTAATAATTTGTACCTCTTACTCTCCTACCCCTATGTTACCCCTCTCCTCTTCCATCTCCCCACTGGTAACCACTAGTTTGTTCTCACAGTGGAGTTTTTAGGGCATATAAAGTTTAAAAAATATTTTTCTAATTTTGAAATAATTTTAGATTTGTAGAGAAGTTGCAATGATAGTACAGAGAGTTCCCGTAACATCATCTTATGTTCCTGTGGTCCATTTGTCACATCTAAGACACCAACATTGCAACTTAACTATTAACTAAATTCCAGATTTTATTTGGATTTCACCAGTTCTTCTACTAATGTCTTTTTTTCTGTCTAGGATTCAATCCAGAGTCCCACGTTGCATCTAGTCTCATGCCTCCTTAATCTCCTCTGGTCTTTGATGGTTTCTCAGTCTTTCCTTGTTTTTCAGGATCTGGATAGTTTTGAGGAGTGCTAGACAGGTATTTTGTAGAATTGGACTTGGTGATTTTAACCAAGGTTTGGCCCCCCTCACTCATCACATCAATAAAAGCCTCTCCTGAAATTTAGCAAGGGCATGAACATTTCAGATGAGCCTGCCCTCTGTGGTAACCCTGGAACGCAGGAGAGACCCATCTGGGAGACAGAGATCTCTCAAATTCAGGTGTTTTCTCTGGAGGGGATTTTGTCTGTAAGCTCATCACAAAGTTGGATGAGACTTTGGCCAAGGGCAGGGTAGCAGATGTGCTAAAAAATTTAAGATTTATTTCCTTGCCTGGGAGGCTGAGTTCCAAATCCTAGCTTGTGTGCAGCCTGCTCCACCAAATAATGAGGCGCTGGGTGCTTTTTAAGGCAGCTGACCTTTGGAGCAAATTATCCAAGGAAATCTGATTAGCTAGTTCACTGGGTTCCTGCAAAACGGATCTTGGTATATTTCTGCAGCAGAAATGTCAGCATAATTGGAGTTCCTGGAGCTCAAAGAGCTTCTTTCTCATTGTTTCCATCCTTTGGAGAAAAAAAAATACCAAACAAACAAAACCCAAGCCCCCAAAGAATTATTCTTTGACTTATATTCTTTGCTTTTGCACATGGTTCAGAAGCTGTTACTGGCTGTATTTACAACTTTATTAATCATGGGAACAGCCCGAACATCATTTAAACAAACAAGCCAAAAAAAAAAAAAAAAATCCATCCCCAAATAGATGATGTGAGCTTAATAGAGATAGCCCAGACAAAGACCCTAAATAAATAAACTGACTTTAATTCGAGGGAAAGAACATGGGGTGGTAATTACTTGAGACTGTGCTGCCATGTGATGTAGCCAAATTCAAAACTCACTAATTTCATTATTTTAATGGAAGTCTGCATCCCATTCATTAGGCTGACATATGACTAGCCATTAGTAACAGTTCATTTCTAAAGCTATGGTGGAGAAAGAGTGATTGGAAATGAGTGAGGGCAAGGCCTGGTGGAAGTTGACAGTGCTCAGAAGGGGACTTCTGGATGGGATTTGTGGAAGGGGCAGGGAGCGCAGGAGGAAAATTGCTAATTTGGATGGAGGCGGCAAACCATAGAGTCAAAATACAGGCCTTAGATCCAGAGACACCCATGTTCAAATCCTGGGTCTGCCGCATACTAGCATGTTACATCCTTTCTCTGAGCTTCATTTTCCTTATCTGTGAAATGGGGATAATAATAGTCTGTACCTCATTGAATTGCTTGTGATGATTCAATGAGGTAGTTGTTTACAGGGTTTAGTTTAGGTCCTGGCACATAGTAAGCTTTTTTTAAAAAAATTGAAGTGTAGTTGATTTACAGTGTTGTGTTAGTTTCAGGTGTACAGCAAAGTGACTCAGTTTTATATATATATTCTTTTCTATTATAGTTTATTACAAGATATTGAATATAGTTCCCTGTGCTATACAGTAGGTCCTTGTTGTTTATCTATTTTATATATAGTAGTGTGTATCTGCTAATTCCAAACTCCTAATTTATTCCCTTCCCTCTTCTCCTTTGGTAACCATAAGTTTGTTTTCTGTCTGTGATTCTGTTTCAATTTTGTAAATAAATTCATTTGTATCATATTTTAGATTTCACTATAGGTAATATTATATGATACTTGTCTTTGTCAGACTTACCTCACTTAGTATGATAGTCTCTAGGTCTAGCCATGTTGCTGCAAATGGCATTAATTCATTCTTTTTTTGTAGCTGAGTAATACTCCATTGTGTGTGTGTGTGTGTGTGTGTGTGTATATATACACACACACACACACACCCATATATATATCACATCTTCTTTATCCATTCATCTGTTGATGGACATTTAGGTTGCTTCCATGACTTGGCTATTGTACATAGTGCTGCTATGAACATTGGGGTATGTGTATCTTTTTGAATTATAGTTTTTGTCTTTTCTGGATATATGCCTAGGATTGGGATTGCAGAATCATATGGTAGCTCTATTTTTAGTTTTTTAAGGAACCTCCATACTGTTTTCCATAGTGGCTGCACCAATTTACCTTCCCACCAGCAGTGTAAGAGGGTTCCCTTTCTCCACACCCTCTCCAGCATTTATTATTTGATATTTACTATTTGTAGATTTCTCGATGATGACCATTCTGACTGGTGTGAGGTGATACCTCATTGTAGTTTTGATTTGCATTTTTCTGATAATTAGCGATGTTGAGCATCGTTTCATGAGGCATATTGTAAGCTTTTAATAAGTGGTAGCAATGATGGAGATGATGTTGCTGTTATTAGGTAACAGTATCTTAGGACTAGGAGATTTTGCTGTTGAGGAAACTGAGGCTGGTAAGGGTAAGGTAAGTTGTCCAAGTTCACCCTTGGACAGATTAATGATCTGTTACTCAGATTCCTGATTCCCAATATAATGCTCTTAAAACATAGTTTTTTATTATTTCATTTTCAAATAGACAATTTATTCACATGATTCAGAAATTAAAAATAAGCATATGTCAGTGTATCCAGCAAAAAGTATTCCTCCTACTTCTGACACCACCTTTTCATAGGCAGCCATTGTTAGCAGTTTCTTCTTTATCTTTGTAGAATTTCAGGCATATACAAGTAAATATAAATATATATACATTCCTTTTTAAAAAATTACACAGACAGTTCTGTATCCTGCCTTTTTAACTTACAATGTATCTTTCTGATCTTTCTGTATCAGGTTAGTAATAGTTCTTTCATTCTTATTCATAGTTTTATATTTTTCTATTATATGGATATATCATGATTTATTTAATTATTGCCCTCTTGATGGACAGTTAGGCTAGCTCCCATCTTTTGCTATTATAAACCACATTGCAGTGAATAACATTGTGCATATGTCATCTTGCACAGGTGTATGTATACCTGTAGGATAAATTTCCACAAGTCAAAGGGTGAGTACATTTGTACCTCTGATAGTGTTCAAAGGTCCAGAGGTGCTTGGGGTGGTGATTTAGCAATTAGCATGAGCTTCCACCTGTGAGGAAGCCCATTTCCCAGGTGCTATTGACTGAATGTTTCCGTGTTCTTGTATCCCCCACGTCCATTCATATGTTGAAACCTAATCTCCGATGTGGTATTTGAAGGTGGTGCCTTTGGGAGATGATTAAGTCATGAAGGTGAAGTCCTCATGAATGGGATTAGTGCCCTTGTGAAATGGGGGCCTCAAAGAACTCCCTTCCCTCTTCCACCTTGTGAGGATACAGAGAGAAGATGGCCATGTATGAGCCAGGAAGCAAGCTCTCACCAGACACCAAATCAGCCAGCGCCTTGATCTTGGACTTCCCAGCGTCCAGAACTATGAGCAATAAATTTCTGTTGCTTATAAGCCACCCAACCTGTGGTATTTTGTTTTAGCAGCCTGAATGGAGTAAGACACCTGATTGCCAGTGTGTGTGTGTGTGTGTGTGTACACACACATTATGACATGTTGTTTAAAGAACATGTGGCAAGATGAAGGCTCGGAGATAATGATGTCACTGGAAAGACAGAAGATGGAGAAGCTGGATTATGTTGCAAAGAGAGCATAGAATGTCAAGTAAGATGGGCCTGGGCTTGAATCTTGATTATGCTACTCATGGCTTTGTGGCCTCAGGTAGGTTGCTTCACCTCTCTGAGCTCAGTATCTTCGCCTGTAAAACGGAGATGATAATACTTCCATCACAGGCTGCTGGAAGGATTAAAGGAGAGCATATAGAAAGTAGTTAGCATGATGCCTGACATATAGTGGGTGCTCAGTATGTAACTGGGCCTAAGGTCAAAATGACTCCTAATTGACCAGCATTATGTTATATGTTACATAAACTGTACTATATTAGTGGGGAATAGCTAACATTTATTGAGTGTTTACTATGTGACAGACACTGTGCTTTACTGCTTCTCATGAAACTTTCCACTTACACCTTAGGACAATTCTGTGAAGTACTCTTGTTATCCTCACTTTATGGATGAGGAAATGGAGGTAAGAAAGCTGAGTACCTTGTTCAGTGAAACACAGCTAGTAAGTGCTAGAGCTTTTATTTGAACTGAGGCAGCCTGTCTGTGAAGGCTCCTTTGATCCCATTTCCTGTTCTCTTGACCTTACTTTGTGGGGAAGGAGCTGGCTGTCCAGAGAGAGGAGGACATCATGGGGGGAACATTTATCCCTCAGAGCTGTCAGTCCCTTTCCCATCTCAGTGTGACCATGTTCAGCTTCCTCATTTCCTAAGCAGACATCATTCTGATCTGAAAGATTCAAGAACACTTCCCTGTCAGCTTCTCCTAAAACGATTCAAGACTTATGCTGTGTGATGAATACCAAATCAGATAAAGATTTTTATCCTTATGCGAAGAATGAATACACTGCCCAAACAACTTCACTCTTGATTAAAGATACCCAAGATTCATCCCCTGAAAGTTGTGTGTTTTCCTAGGATCTTGGGAAAATTGAAATAAGAAGACACTAAAAAGGAAGCTCTCTGAGGACAGGGATTTTTGTTTTGTTCTCTATTGTAACGCCAGTGATTAAAAAATGCCTGGCACCATAGGAAGCACTCATGCTAAATGGAGGCATGGATAAATGCATGAACTCAAGAGAAAAAGACTCTTTGCCACAGAATCCTAAGAGATTTTATTGTCCTTGTTGCCATAGAAACCATGCAGCTATCCCACCAAGCATGACATCAATGACCACCCATTTATACATAATGTGGTAGGAGAGAAAGGAACTGCTTTTCAGGTGGGGCATTTTGATTGGAGGGGATCTCTGATTCAGAAAGTGGGGTGGGCTCGTTTTGCCTTGAGAGCTCTTGGCATTTGACAATCCTTGGCATTTATTCATAAGCGTGGACGAATTTGAGATTTACTTAGACATCTTGGCATGCAATGCCAAATCTCTAAATTCCTAAATTTATTTACCAGTTAGGGGAAGCATATTCCCAACTATAATTTTATTTACAAAGGGCTCTAATCTGGTGTGCGTCTGAAGGCATGTTTGTTTAACAAGTTACTCAATTAGCCGGCAAGGAAAGAACAAAGGAAAGTCATTATGCAGATGTATGCCCGTTCAAAGCCATTCTGCCTTTAAGATGCTTTCTTTGCAGTGAGGGAGGAGAGATTCCAAGTCTGAAAGTTTTCCGTCCCTGTTGTGCTTACTGCTAATTCTCTTCTAATATTAGACCATGAATGATTAATAATATTGCATTACAACACTCTTAGATTTGTCAATTTTTTTCAGTCTAAAAGCATATAATTACAGATTATTTTAAAAACTGGGAAGGAAATCAAACATGAGCCACACTCTAATTCATCCACAAACTCTTTGATACATTTCTTTGAGTATTTTTCTATACATAGTTTTACATATTTATAATCCTAGTGCACATATGTAGTGAGTATTGCGTTTTCCATCTATAGCCTGTTACAATTATTTTGACTTCTATTTTTAAACTTTCAAACACATAGAAAAGAAGAATAGAATAGTATAATAAACCACCACATATTCATCATTTAGAATTAGCACTAAATACTTGCTATATTTCTTTTGTTTATCTGTGTGTGTTTTTTTCTAAAAAGTTTTAAATTAAATAACACACTCATGCTATTGAACCTTAAATTAGTGGTTCTCAACTGAGAGCGATTTTGACCCCCTCAGGGGATATTTGGCAATGTCTGGAGATATTTTTGGTTGTCACAAGGGGAATGCTCATGTAATGGGTAGAGCCCAGGGTTACCCCTGAACATCCTACAATGCACAGGACAGTCCCCCCACCCCCGCCCCAACAGAGAACCATCTTTTCCGCAGTTAGTGCTGAGGTTGAAGAACTTTGCCCTAAATTACTGAGAATGCATTTTCTTTTTTATAAATTTATTTTATTTATTTATTTTTGGCGGCGTTGGGTCTTTGTTCCTGTGTGTGGGCTTTCTCTAGTTGTGGCAAAGCAGGGGCTACTCTTCGTTGTGGTGTGCAGGCTTCTCATTGTGGTGGCTTCTCTTTTTTCAGAGCATGGGCTCTAGGCGCGTGGGCTTCAGTAGTTGTGGCATGTAGGATCAGTAGTTGTGGCTTGTCGGCTCTAGAGTTCAGGCTCAGTAGTTGTGGCACACGGGCTTAGTTGCTGCACGGCATGTGGGATCTTCCCAGACCAGGTCTTGAACCTGTGTCCCCTGCATTGGCAGGTGGACTCTTAACCACTGTGCCACCAGGGGAGCCCAGAATGCATTTTCTAAAATGTAAATTTCCACATAACCACGTATCACCATCACTTCTAACAAAGTTAAACATAATTCCTTAAAATCATCTGAGTCCATATTTCCCCAGAATTCCCCTAGAATGTCTTTCACAGCTGGTTATAACAAACATTTTCTCATTTTATGAGCACTCTTTATAGAATATCATTCCAAATGACTATAAAATAGTCTATTGACTGTATTCGCCAAAATTTATTCAAAGGATCCACTATTTGGGGGCATTAGTTTTGCTTCCATGTTTTAAGGAAATATTTATGTAAACAACAATAGTTTACTTCTTTTCAAACTTTATGCCTTTTATTTATTTTACTTGCCTTATGTCCTGGCTAGGAACTTCAGTAAATATTGAACATAAATACTGAAATATTTAGTGAACATCAAACAGTGTTGAGAGTGGGCGTCCTTGCCTTGTTTCTGATTTTAGGAGAAAAAGGTTTAATGTTTTCCATTAATTATTATATATACTGTACTTTTTTAGTTATAATAATAGGTGTAATTTATCATATTGAAGACATTGCTGTCTATTCCTAGATATTAAGTGTTTTCGTCATAAAAGATTCATGATTTTTGTCAAATGCTTTTTCTGCATATTTTGAGATAATCAAATAATTTCTCTTTTATTCTGTTAGTATGAGGAATTACTTTGATTTTCATGTTAAACAAGCCTTGCTTTCTTGGAATAAAACCTGCTTGGTCATGAGGTATTATCCTTTCTATATGTTGTTAATATTTTGTTTAAAATTTTTTGTCTATGTCCATGAGAGATATTGGCCTGTAATTTATTTATTTTTTTCTTGTAATATCTTTCTCAGACTTTGTTATCAGGGTTATGCTGGCCTTATAGATTAAGTTGAGAGACGGTACCTACTCCTTCATTTTCCGATTCTGTGCAGAATTGATGTTATTTCTCCCTTAAATACTTTGTAGAGTTCACTAGTGAACCACATGTACTTGAAGTTTGTTTTTCTTTTTGTGGAAAGGTTTTTGTTACAAATTCAGTTTCTTCAATAGATAGAGCGTTATTTATTTTCTTTGTCTTCAGGGTTGGTAATTTGTAGTTTCATTTAATTGATATTAATTTTTGTATTATTGTCATAATATTCTTTTAATATTTATGTTTCTAAATATCTGTAGGACCTGTAATGATGTTCTGTTTTCATTCTTGATGTTGATAATTTGTGTTTTCTCTCTTTTTTCCTTGATTATTGTTGAGACTTTGTATTTACACTTTACTTTTAGTATTTTCTTCTATTTACTTTAGGTTCTTCTACTTACTTAAGATGGAAGAGTAGATAATCAATTTCGTACTTTTCTTTCATAACTTTTTAAAATTGAAGTATAGTTGATTTAGAATGTTGTGTTAATTATTGCTGTACAGCAAAGTGATTCAGTTATGTGTGTGCATATATACACACACACACACACATATATATATATACATACACACACACACACACACATTGTTTTTCTAATATTCTTTTCCATTATGGTTTATCATAGGATATTGAATATAGTTCTCTGTGCTATACAGTAGGACCTTGTTGTTTATCCATTCTATATATAAAACTTAACGTCTGCTCACCCCAACCTCCAACTTCATCCCTCTCCCAGCCCTCTCCCCCTTGGCAACCACCAGTCCATATTTCTTTCTTTTTTTTGGCGGTACACGGGCCTCTCACTGTTGTGGCCTCTCCCATTGCGGAGCACAGGCTCCAGACATGCAGGCTCAGCGGCCATGGCTCACGGGCCCAGCCGCTCTGCGGCATGTGGGATCTTCCCGGACCGGGGCACGAACTCGTGTCCCCCGCATCGGCAGGTGGACTCTCAACCACCGCGCCACCAGGGAAGCCCTCCATTAGCTTTTTAAAAGCATTTTTATTATAGTTTTATAAAGTCTCTGCTAATAACTTCAATATCTGGATCATTTCTGGGTCTGTTTCTATTGATTATTTCACATATTTTTTTCAATTATTAATGTACCTTTTAATGTTTGATTGTATGCTGGGTATTTTGTATAAAAGAACAGTAGAAACTCAAGTAAAAAAATGCTTTCCTCTAGAAAAGAGCAGTCCTTTTCTTTTTTAAACATATTTTTAATTAATTTATTTAGTTATATTTTTAATTTTTTTGGCCATGCCACATGGCATATGGGCTCTTAGTTCCTCGACCAGGCATCAAACCCATGCCCTCTGCAGTGGAAGCATGGAGCCTTAACCACTGGACCGCCAGGGAAGTCCCAGAGCATGCGTTTTCTTATATCAGGCCATTAGAGTGGGAGCTGAGTCCATCTGGTCTGTAGTTGAGCTCAGTCTGGACTTTGTTGCAGCTTTAGTTTTATTCAGCTTACCACTAGTTTCAATATTTTCATGGTGAGATCAGAACTTTTTCTCTAGTAGGTCCTGAGATCTGGGCACTGATGAGATGCCAGGAAACTGCCTGTGAACTCAAGCTGAACCACCAGTTTTAGGGACCAGAGAAACTTCGCATGTTGTAAAGCTTGGATACTTGCGTTTTGGGCCATTGGAGAGCTCTCTTTGTTCTCGAATCCCACTGTCCCTGCTCTCTGAACTTTGTAAAATCTATTTTAGCCTTGATGCTCTGCCCCTGAGTATTCTGAAGGGGACATTTCCACCCCTTGTGAAGTTCAGAATGCTTTGAAGGAGCCTTGTCTTAGTTCTCTTGCCCTTCCTTCAGGCCTTGTTGGAGCATCTCTGTTGCCCTGCCTGTCCAGAATGCTTCTGGTGGATTCATCTTTGTTCTCCTGCCCTGCCTAAATCTCTCCTCCCATTTCAGGGAACAGCTGTCTTGCACTTCATGTGGAGGTTCCACATGTTTCAGGGGACACTCTCTCACTTCTTTTCTCACCCCTAGTTTTGTCTACTATCCCTGAATATTGGTGAAGACCTGTGAGAAAGTGTTCAAAAGATGGGTGGAGACTTGCTCTGTGACTGGGGCTTCTTGGGATTCTAATGTCATGCCAGCCTAAAAATGGCTATTACTAGTTTGGTAGGAGTTTGGCTGTTTTCTCCTTACTTATTCTATTGCCATTCTTCCTCCTGTAGTTCTGCCAGGGATAAGATCAGTGGTAAATCTTCTAAAATAATACTCACTTTCTGGAATTTAGTTCATTTGGGTTTATCTTTGTCCTTAGCTCACTGAAGAGGTTTTAAAAACTGATTTTATAGCTTATCTGGCTTTTTGTTATTTGGGTGAGACTGGCATTCTATGGTGACTTTTTATTTATGAATTGGAAATAAAATGCCAACCAGTTATACTTCATTAAAGATATGTATTCATAAATTGTTTAAAAATATTTATGATAACTTTCTTAGCATAGATTCTAGAAGGTGGATACTGGGTTAAAATATCTACAGATTTTCATGGTTATTAATGAAATGTGGTCTTATAATTTTTTAAAAAAAGGGAAGCCACACCAATTTTTGGTGAATGAGAATAACCATTTGGCTTAATAAGCTTTGAGAATTATAATTAATTTTATTTTGCTACATTATTGGGCAAAAATATTATCATGGATTCCACATCTTTAATTTCAAATATGTACAAGATCAAAATCTTATGTTCATTTTTTAGTGGGACTGATCTTACATGGAGACTAAATGAATCCATCAAGCATCACAATTGTTTGAGCAGATATTAATAATGGCTACCATTTATTGAGTGCTTATTAAGAGAAAAAGTGGCAATTTGATCCTAAGAGTTACCTGTGAGTAAGGTATCATTTAATTCCTTCTTATAGAGGATCTACTCCTTACAGAGGAGGAAATGAAGGCTCAGAGATGCTGGGACAGAATTAACCCCAGGTTGGTCTGAATCCAAATCCTCAGTCAACCACACAACTTTGATATTATTTTTTATCGTATTTGAACTCAACCACAATTGTTATTTGTATCAGTCAGCTCTTGCTACTATAATGCTGCCCAACAAACAACCCCCAAACTCAAATGTAAAGCAATAGCATTTATTTCCATTGATCTGCAGATCAGCTGTGGCAGTTCTGCTTCAAAATTCCTCAAAAGTCCTCAAAAGTCCCCTCTTATTATTTGCTGAAGAAAAATCTTATTTCCCAGGCTCTCTTCTGGGCTCTGAGGAAGCACCAGTGAATAAAAAGGACAAAAATTCTACCCTCAGGGAGCTTCTATTCTAGTGGGGGAAGGCAGACAATAAACACATCAAAAGTAGAATATACTTCTATACTTAGAAGATGCTGATAATTTCTAATGAAAGAAATAAAGCAGGGGAAGAGGATGGGATGGGTTGTCAGGTAGAGATGGAGGTTGCTGTTGCAATGTGTTTTCTCCTGTTACCCCACTTCTCAGCATGCTGCCCAACCCCAGTTTTTCTGTTCATTTTTGTGATGCACAGCTATTTAGCTACCTCCTTGTTTTCACTGTCTTCTAAACCGTGTCCTGTTGGGGGAGCCTCACATTTCATAACCAAAGCTGCCTACCGAGTATTTTGCTAAAGAAAATATATTTCATCTGGAGAGAAATAGTGTCTCTCTCTTAGGGGCAGAAGCAATGCAGTCAGTCATAGTTTTAAATGGCATTTTTTTCTCTGTCACTCATGATTGAGCTCTCTTCTTTATTTAAAGTTGGAGTCAGAGATGAAGATGTGTAGTGAACTTAATAAGGAAAGTAAACTGGTTTTGGGGGGCCACCTACAAGGTGTTAGACATGGTACAAGCAGATATTTTTTCAATAATCCTTGAATTACACATGACCATTCCCATTTTTCTAATGAAATGCACAGGGAAATTAACCCGTCCCCAGACACATGCTGCTGCAGATGCAGGATTTCATTTTTAAGTGTGCTCCCCACCCCCAGGCCCCCCAGCCACCCTGCTGTTCTTTTTGGACTGCGTGAGAGATGCTTACCTTCTAACTATTGTGTCTAGACCTGGGATGCTAACTTTGTGGTCCTGGGTCTCTTCCACCTCATTGTTAGTTTGTGTAGTATGGATCCACTGCTGCCTCTTGTAATGGGAGGAAGCAGTCAGGGCTGGGGGAAATGAAAGAGTTCCCAGGGCTCCAGGGGAATGAGTGAATTCCACTGATCTTGTTTAGTTCCTTATGGGATCATCCACCATGATTGAACAACCTGAAGCCCAGGGTAGTTACAGGCATGCTTCCTGCCCAAAGCCACAGTGTAATTCAGGGCTGAAAAACTGATGTATTTTTCTGTTAATGTTTCCTGTATCATGCCTATTATACTATATTATATACTATAATATATATAATATGTATCACACAATTCAGACTCCCTTCTGCTCCACTGCCATTTGCTTCTAAGAAGTCTTGGGTTTCCTCATTCTTTTGTAATTCACTAAGGAGAAAATATTCTCTGGATGTAATGTAAGCAGATATTTGTTGAGGGCCCACTGGGTGCACAACAAATGGGATACAGAAGATTGTTCTTGTCCTCAGGAACCTTATCCTCCTATTGTTTCACTCATTTTATTTTTAGATATTTTTAATGCAATATTTGAAACAAACAAAACATAAGGTATGAAAACTATAAAGCATATTAATAAAATGAGAACCCATGAAATCACTGCCTAACTTACTAAAATTATCAATACTCCTGGGTCTTTTGGATATTAATTTCCTCTCACCCCCATTCCAGTCTTATACAGAAGTCCACTATCCTACTTTTGTGTTTATCATTCCCTTCCTTTGTGATAACACATTTATCACAAATGTGTTATTTACTATATTTATTTGGTTTTGCTTGCTTTTGAACTTCATAAAAATAGTATCATACTATAAGTAATATTTGAGATTTGCCTTTTTTCATTCAATGTGGTTTCTAAGATTTACCCCATATTTTCTATGTTTTTCTCTCCCTTTCATTGAATTGAAATTTTTGCTTGTTTTTGTTTGGTTTTCTTATTATGTTTCCCCCTTCTAATGGTTCAGAATTAAAAATTTTCAAAATTTAAAACTTCAAAATTCCAAAATTAAAATTCCCCAAATTCTAAAATTCCAAAAAATTTAAGTCCCTTTTCTCTTACTTTTCCCTTGAAATTTTACTGTGTAGGCCAAACAAAATTGAAGATCAATAAATGTCTTAACTTCTCCTTCCGAATAATAGGACTCTACAGTGCTTTAATGCCACTGTCTTCCTCCTGACCTAAATGTCAGTATTATCAATTGTTTCAATTTCGTCTGCTTTTAAAACCTCACAAATTGGGATATTAATATTTCATATTGATGTAGATAAATACAGATTTGCTGACTAGTTTGAGAGTTTATTTGCTAACTCTTCATTTCTTCTTGCAACCTGAGACCTTTCTTTTGGGTCATTTTCCTTTTTCCATTTCATTTGGAATTCTTTAAGTGAAGATCTAGTGGTAGTAAAATCTTTCAGCTTTTTGTTTATATGGAAATGTCATCATCTCATAATCATTCTTTCTTTTTCTTTTGGGTGGGGAGGCTTTGGAATCCTAATATTTATTTTTATTTATTAAAATTTTTTAAATTGAAGTTGATTTACAATGTGTTAGTTTCATGTGTACAGTAAAGTGATTCAGTTGTATATATATACATATATATGTAAAGAATATATATATTCTTTTTCAGATTCTTTTCTATTATGGTTTATCGAAGGATATTGAATATAGTTCCCTGTGCTATATAGTAGGTCCTTGTTTATCTATTTTGTATATAGTAGTGTGTATCTGTTAATCCCAAATTCCTAATTTATCCCTCTCCCACTTTCCCCTTTGGTAACCGTAAGTTTGTTTTCTATGTCTGTGAGTCTTTTTTTTTGTTTTGTAAATAAGTTCATTTGTATCATTTTTTAAGATTCCAGATATAAGTGATATCATGTGTTATTTATCTCTCTCTGTCTGACTTATTTCACTTAGTATAATAATCTCTAGGTCCATCCATGTTGCTGCAAACGGCATTATTTTATTCTTTTTTATGGCTGAGAAGTATTCCATTATATATATATATATATATATATTCATCTGTTGATGGACACTTATGTTGCTTCCATGTCTTGGCTATCATGAGTAGTGCTGCTATGAACATTGGGGTGCATGTACCTTTTTGAATTAGAGTTTTGTCTTTTATCTTTTTGAATTAGAGTATATGCCCAGGAATGGGATTGATGGACCATATGGTAATTCTATTTTTAGTTTTTAAAGGAACCTCCATACTGGTCTCCATAGTGGCTGCACCAATTTACATTCCCACCAACAGTATAGGAGAGTTCTCTTTTCTCCACACCCTCTCCAGCATTTGTTATTTGTAGACTTTTTGATGATGGCCATTCTGACTGGTGTGACGTAGTACCTCATTGTGGTTTTGATCTGCATTTCTCTAATAATTAACAATGTTGAGCGTCTTTTCATGTGCCTGTTGGCCATCTGTATGTCTCCTTTGGAAAAATGTCTGTTTAGGTCTTCTGCCCACTTTTTTCCCCTTTTTACTAGAAAAGGGAATTGAGACCTAGTACTAGAACCATGGACACTATTACTAGTAATGAAACAAAAACAATGATAATAATAACAGTAATAACAGTACCTATATATATTGCAATATGAATGTATATTGTATATCAGGTACTGCTTCTGTCCATTTTTTGATTGGGTTTTTTTTGTTTGTTTCTGATATTGGGCTGTATGAGCTGTTTGTATATTTTGGCAATTAAGCCCTTTCGGTCACATCATTTGCAAATATTTTCTCACATTCTTTTTGTAGGTTGTCTTTTCGTTTTGTATATGGTTTCCTTTGCTGTACAAAAGTTTGATTAGGTCCCATTTGTTTATTTTTGGTTTTATTTCTTTTGCCTTGGGAGGCAGATCTAAGAAAGTATTGCTACGATTTATGTCACACTCATTCTTTTTTTTTTAATGTCTTTATTGGAGTATAATTGCTTTACAGTTAGTTGCTGCTGTATAACAGAGTGAATCAGCTATATCTACACATATATCCCCATATCTCCTCCCTCTTGTGTCTCCCTCCCACCCTCCCTATCCCACCCCTATAGGTGGATGCAAAGCACCGAGCTGATCTCCCTGTGCTATGTGGCTGCTTCCCACTAGCTAGCTATTTTACATTTGGTAGTGTATATATGTCCATGCCACTCTCACTTCATCCCAGCTTACCCTCCCCACTCCCCGTATCCTCAAGTCCATTCTCTACGTCTGCATCTTTACTCTTGTCCTGCCTCTAGGTGCTTCAGAACCTTATTTTTTGGATTCCATATATATGTGTTAGTATATGGTATTTGTTTTTCTCTTTCTGACTTACATCACTCTGTATGACAGTCTCTAGATCCATCCACCTCACTACAGATAACTCAATTTTGTTTATTTTTATGGCTGAGTAATAGTCTATTGTATATATGTGCCACAACTTCTTTATCCATTCATCTGTTGATAGACACTTAGGTTGCTTCTATGTCCTGGCTATTGTAAATAGAGGTGCAATGAACATTGTGGTACATGACTCTGTTTGAATTATGGTTTTCTCAGGGTATACACCCAGAAGTGGAATTGCTGGGTCGTATGGTAGTTCTATGTTTAGTTTTTTAAGGAACCTCCATACCATTCTCAATAGTGGCTGTATCAGTTTACATTCCCATCAACAGTGCAAGAGGGTTCCCTTTTCTCCACACCCTCTCCAGCATTTATTGTTTGTAGATTTTTTGATGATGGCCATTCTGACTCGTGTGAGGTGATACCTCATTGTAGTTTTGATTTGCATTTCTCTAATGATTAATGATGTTGAGCATCCTTTCATGTGTTTGTTGGCAATCTTTATATCTTCTTTGGAGAAATGTTTATATAGGTCTTCTGCCCATTTTTGGATTGGGTTGTTTGTTTTTTTGATATTGAGCTGCATGAGCTGCTTGTAAATTTTAGAGATTAATCCTTTGTCAGTTGGTTCATTTGCACATATTTTCTACGATTCTGAGGGTTGTCTTTTCATCCTGTTTATGGTTACCTCTGCTGTGCAAAAGCTTTTAAGTTTCATTAGGTCCCATTTGTTTATTTTTGTTTTTATTTCCATTTGTCTAGGAGGTGGGTCAGAAAGAATCTTGCTGTGATTTATGTCATAGAATGTTCTGCCTATGTTTTCTCTAAGAGTTTTATAGTGTCTGGCCTTACATTTAGGTCTTTAATCCATTTTGAGTTTATTTTTGTGTATGGTGTTAGGGAGCATTCTGATTTCATTCTTTTACATGTAGCTGTCCAGTTTTCCCAGCAACACTTATTGAATAGGCTGTCTTTTCTCCATTGTACATTCTTGCCTCCTTTATCAAAAATAAGGTGACCGGGCTTCCCTGGTGGTGCAGTGGTTGAGAGTCTGCCTGCCGATGCAGGGGACACGGGTTCGTGCCCTGGTTCAGGAAGATCCCACATTCCGTGGAGCAGCTAGGCCCGTGAGCCAAGGCCGCTGAGTCTGCGCGTCCAGAGGCTGTGCTCCACAACGGGAGAGGCCACAACAGTGAGAGCCCCGCATACCACAAAAAAAAAATAAAATAAAATAAGGTGACCTTATGTGTGTGGGTTCATCTCTGGGCTTTCTATCCTGTTCCATTGATCTATATTTCTGTTTTTGTGCCAGTACCGTAGTGTCTTGATTACTGTAGCTTTGTAGTATAGTCTGAAGTCAGGAAGCCTGATTCCTCCAGCTCTGTTTTTCTTTCACAAGATTGCTTTGGCTATTCAGGGTCTTTTGTGTTTCCATACAAATTTTGAAATTTTTTGTTCTAGTTCTGTGAAAAATGCCAGTGGTAGTTTGATAGGGATTGCATTGAATCTGTAGATTGCTTAGGGTAGTAGAGTCATTTTCACAATGTTGATTCTTCCAATGCAAGAACATGGTATATCTCTCCATCTATTTGTATCATCTTTAATTTCTTTCATCAGTGTCTTATAGTTTTCTGCATACAGGTCTTTTGTTTCCTTAGGTAGGTTTATTCCTAGGTATTTTATTCTTTTGTTGCAATGGTAAATGGGAGTGTTTTCTTAATTTCACTTTCAGATTTTTCATCGTTAGTATAGGAAAGCAAGAGATTTCTGTGCATTAATTTTATATCCTGATACTTTACCAGATTCATTGATTAGCTCTAGTAGTTTTCTGGTAGCATCTTTAGGATTCTCTATGTATAGTACCACGTCATCTGCAAACAGTGACAGCTTTACTTATTCTTTTCCAATTTGGATTCCTTTTCTTTCTTTTTCTTCTCTGATTGCTGTGGCTAAAACTTCCAAAACTATGTTGAATAATAGTGGTGAGAGTGGACAACCTTGTCTTGTTCCTGATCTTAGAGGAAATGGTTTCAGTTTTTCACCATTGAGAACAATGTTGGCTGTGGGTTTGTCATATATGGCCTTTATTATGTTGAGGGAAGTTCCCTCTATGCCTACTTTCTGGAGAGTTTTTATCATAAATTGGTGTTGAACTTTGCTGAAAGCTTTTTCTGCATCTATTGAGAGTATCATATAGTTTTTATCTTTCAGTTTGTTAATATGGTGTATCACATTGATTGATTTGCATATACTGAGGAATCCTTGCATTCCTGGGATAAACCTCACTTGCTAATGGTGTATGATCCTTTTAATGTGCTGCTGGATTCTTTTTGCTATTATTTTGTTGAAGATTTTTGCATCTATGTTCATCAGTGATATTGGTTTGTAGTTTTCTTCTTTTGGGACTCTCTGTCTAGTTTTGGTATCAGGGTGATGGTGGCCCCATAGAATGAGTTTGGGAATGTTCCTCCCTCTGCTATATTTTGGAAGAATTTGAGAAGGATAGGTGGTAGCTCTTCTCTAATTGTTTGATAGAATTCACCTGTGAAGCCATCTGGTCCTGGGCTTTTGTTTGTTGGAAGATTATTAATCACAGTTTCAATTTCAGTGCTTGTGATTGGTCTGTTTATATTTTGTATTTCTTCCTGGTTCACTGTCGGGAGGTTGTGCTTTTCTAATAATATGTCCATTTCTTCCAGGTTTCCATTTTATTGGCATAGAGTTGCTTGTAGTAATCTCTCATGATCCTTTGTATATCTGCAGTGTCAGTTGTCACTTCTCCTTTTTCATTTGTAAATCTGTCGATTTGAGTCTTTTCCCTTTTTTCCTTGATGAGTCTGGCTGATGGTTTATCAATTGTTAATCTTCTCAAGGATTCAGCTTTTAGTTTTGTTGGTCTTTGCTGTCGTTTCCTTCATTTCTTTTTCATTTATTTCTGATCTGACCTTTATGATTTCTTTCCTTCTGCTAACTTTGGGGTGTTTTCATTCTTCTTTCTCTAATTGCTTTAGGTGTAAGATTAGGTTGTTTACTTGAGTTGTTTTTTGTTTCTTGAGGTAGGATTGTATTGCTATAAACTTCCCTCTTAGAACTGCTTTTGCTGCATCCCATAGGTTTTGAGCCATTGTGTTTTCATTTTCCCTGTTTCTAAGTATTTTTTGATTTCCTCTTTGATTTCTTCAGTGATCTCTTGGTTATTTAGTAGTGTATTGTTTAGCCACCATGTGTTTGTACTTTTTACAGATTTTTTTCCCTATAATTGATATCTAGTCTCATAGCGGTGTGGTGGGAAAAGATACTTGATACGATTTCAGTTGTCTTAAGTTTACCAAGGCTTGATTTGTGACCCAAGATATGATCTATCCTGGAGAATGTTCCGTGAGCACTTGAGAAGAGAGTGTGTTCTGTTGTTTTTGGATGGAATATCCTATAAATATCAATGAAGTCCATCTTGTTTAATGTATCATTTAAAGCTTGTGTCTCCTTATTTATTTTCATTTTGGATGATCTGTCCGTTGGTGAAAGTGGGGTGTTAAAAGTCCCCTACAATGATTGTGTTACTGTCGATTTCCCCTTTTATGGCTGTTAGCATTTGCCTTATGCATTGAGGTGCTCCTATGTTGGGTGCATAAATATTTACAATTTTTTTTTTTTCCGGTACGCGGGCCTCTCACTGTTGTGGCCTCTCCCGTTGCGGAGCACAGGCTCCGGACGCCCAGGCTCAGCGGCCATGGCTCATGGGCCCAGCCGCTCCGCGGCATGTGGTATCCTCCCGGACCGGGGCACGAACCCATGTCCCCTCCATCGGCAGGTGGACTCTCAACCACTGCGCCACCAGGGAAGCCCAATATTTACAATTGTTATAACTTCTTATTGGATTGACCCCTTGATTATTATGTAGTGTCCTTCTTTGTCTCTTGTAATAGAGTTTATTTTAAAGTCTATTTTGTCTAATATGAGAATTCCTACTCCAGCTTTCTTTTGATTTCCATTTGCATGGACTATCTTTTTCTATTCCCTCACTTTCAGTCTGTATGTGTCCCTAGGTCTGAAGTTTGTCTCTTATAGACAGCATATATACAGGTCTTGTTTTTGTATCCATTCAGCCAGTCTGTGTCTTTTGTTTGTAGCATTTTATCCATTTACATTTAAGGTAATTATCAATATGTATGTTCCTATTACCATTTTCTTATTTGTTTTGCCTTTGTTGTTGTAGGTCTTTTCTTTCTCTTGTGTTTCCTGCCTAGAGAAGTTCCTTTAGCATTTGTTGTAAAGCTGGTTTGGTGGTGCTGAATTCTCTTAGCTTTTGCTTGTCTGTAAAGGTTTTAATTTCTGCATCAAATCTGAATGAGATCCTTGCTGGGTAGAGTAATCTAGGTTGTAGTTTTTTCCCTTTCAGCCCTTTAAATATGTCCTGCCACTCCCTTCTGGCTTGCAGAGTTTCTGCTGAAAGAACAGCTGTTACCCTTATGGGGATTCCCTTGTGTATTATTTGTTATTTCTCAGTTTCTGCTTTTAATATTTTTTCTTTGTATTTAAATTTTGATAGTTTGATTAATATGTGTCTTGGCATGTTTCTCCTTGGATTTTTCCTATATTGGACTCTCTGCAGTTCCTGGGTTTGATTGACTATTTCCTTTCCTATATTAGGGAAGTTTTCAACTTTAATCTCTTCAAATATTTTCTCAGACAATTTCTTTATCTCTTCCTTTTCTGAGACCCCTATAATTCAAATGTTGGTTCATTTAATGTTGTCCCAGAGGTCTTTGAGACTGTTCTCAATTCTTTTCATTCTTTCTTCTTTAATCTGCTCTCGTTAGTTATTTCCACTTTTTTCTCTTCCAGGTCACTTATCCGTTTTTCTGCCTCAGTTATTCTGCTATTGATTCCTTCTAGAGAATTTTTTATTTCATTTATTGTGTTGTTCATGATTGTTTCTTTGTTCTTTAGTTCTTCTAGATCCTTGTTAAACGTTTTTTGTATTTTCTCCAGTCTACTTCCAAGATTTTGAATCATTTTTACTATCATTATTCTGAATTCTTTTTCAGGTAGACTGCGTATTTCCTCTCCATTTGTTTGGTCTGGTGGGTTTTTACCTTGCTCCTTCATGTGCTGTGTTTTTCGCTGTCTTCCCATTTTGCTTAACTTACTGTGTTTGGGGTCTCCTTTTTCCAGGCTGCAGGTTCGTAGTTCCATTTGTTTTCAGTGTCTGCCCCCAGTGGGTAAGGTTGGTCAGTAGGTGTTGTAGGCTTCTTGTTGGAGGGGACTGGTGACTTTGTTCTGTTGGTTGAGGCTGGGTCTTGTCTTTCTGGTGGGCAAGGCCACTTCTGGTGCTGTGTTTTGGGGTGTCTCTGAATTTAGTTTGATTTTAGGCAGCCTCTCTGCTAATGGGTGGGGTTGTGTTCCTGTCTTGCTAGTTGTTTGTCGTGGGGTGTCCAGCACTGTAGCTTGCTGATCGTAGAGTGGAGCTGGGCCTTAGCATTCAGACCGAGATCTCTGGGTGAGCTCTCGCTGATTGATGTTACGTGGGGCCGGGTGGTCTCTGGTTGTCCGATGACCTGAACTTGGCTCTCCTACCACAGAGGCTCAGGCCTGACACCCGGCCAGATCACCAAGACCCTCTCAGCCACATTGCTCAGAAGAAAAGGGAGGAAAAAAAGAAAGAAAGAAAAAAAAAGTAAAGAATGTTATTAAAATGAAAAATTAAACAAATATTATTAAAATAACGAAATTAAAAAAGTAATAAAATAAATAAAAATAAAAAAGAGAGCAACCAAACTGATAAACAAATCCAGCAATGATTAAAAAGCGCTAAAAACTAAACTAGGATAAACATATAAATCAGAAACATGTCAGTCGCATACAGCAAACCCCAAGTCTACAGTTGCTCCCAAAGTCCACCACCTGAATTTTGGGATGATTCGTTTTCTCTTCAGTTATTCCACAGATGCAGGGTGCATCAAGTTGTTTGTGGAGATTTAATCCGCTGCTCCTTAGGCTGCGTGGGGAGATTTCCCTTTCTCTTCCTTATTCGCACAGCTCCTGGCGTTCAGTTTTGGATTTGGCCCCACCTCTGCGTGTAGGTCGCCTGAGGGCATCTCTTCTTTGCCCAGACGGGGGAGGTTAAAGGAGTGGCTGATTCGGGGGCTCTGGGTCACTAAGGCCAGGTGGAGGGAGGGGTACAGGTTGCGGGGTGAGCCTGTGTTGGCAGAGGCCAGCATGACATTGCAGTAACCTGACGTGCACCGTGTGTTCTCCTCGGGAAGTTGTCCCTGGATCACGGGACCGTGGCAGTGGCGGGTTGCACAGCCTTCTGGAAAGGGAGATGTGGATAGTGACCTGTGCTTGCATACAGGATTCTTGGTGGCTGCAGCAGTAGCATTAGCATTTCATGCCTGTGTCTGGTGTCTGCGCTGATAGCCGCAGCTCATGCCCATCTCTGGAGCTCGTTTCAGTGGTGCTCTGAATCCCCTCTCCTCACTTACCCCAAAACAATCGTCTCTTGCCTCTTAGGCAGTTCCAGACTTTTTCTTAGACTCCCTCCCGGCTAGCTGTGGTGCAGTAGCCCCTTCAGGCTGTGTTCACGAAGCCAACCCCAGACCTCTCCCTGGGATCTAATCTCCGAAGCCTGAGCCTCAGCTCCCAGCCCCGCCCACCTCAGGGGTGAGCAGACAAGCCTCTGGGGCTAGTGAGTGCTGGTCTGCACTGATCCTCTGTTCGGGAATCTCTCTGCTTTGCCCTCTGCACCCCTGTTGCTGCGCTGTCCTCCGTGGCTCCGAAGCTTCATCCCTGCCCACCCACCCCCGCCCCCCGCTGTTGCTGCCAGTGAAGGGGTTTCCTAGTGTGTGGAAACTTTTCCTCCTTCACAGCTCCCTCCCACTGGTGCAGGTCCTGTCCCTATTCTTTTGTCTGTTTTTTTTTCTTTTACTTTTGCCCTACCAAGGCACATGGGGAGTTTCTTGCCTTTTGGGAATTCTGAGGTCTTCTGCCAGCATTCAGTAGGTGTTCTGTAGGAGTTGTTCCACATGGAGATGTATTTTTGATGTATTTGTGGGGAGGAAGGTGATCTCCACATCCTGCTCCTCCGCCATCTTGAAGTCCCTCCTCCTCTCCCTTTAAGAGTTTTTATCTCCTTGTTTATTTGTGTTGCACTCTGGATAATTTCTTCAGGTACATCTTCAAGTTTTAATTCTCTTTGCTTTCAGCAATTATCTATTTATAAAGTTTTTATTTGGTTCCTTTTCAACTATACCTGGTCACTTTTGATAGTCTTCGATTACTTTCTCATTTTTTCTCATTCTATATTTTATTTCTTTTATACACGATTATTGTGTATTGCATATCTGGTTGTTTCTCTGTTTCCTGTATCTGTATCCAAAGTCAGTGGTGATAAAAGTACGTTGTGTATTCTTTCTGCTGATCCTCATTCATGGTGGCTTATTTCCTAGTGAGTTTGGTAGCTTTTGATTGTGAACTCATAGAGGCTTTATCTTTATTGAAATACCAAAGACCTAAGTAAGAAAGTCTTTCCAGTAGAGAGGATTTGTATTTGCCTCTGCTGGAGCCTGGAGAGTACCTTGTCTCCCTTTAAGAAACTGGCATAATGTGTCATTCTCAGATTCGTATGCCTTGCGACAATCACTGATTGGTTGTCATTTTAATAATAATCATTTCTTATTTTTTAAAGCCACACACTGTCCTGGGTGTTCTACAAACATTATTTCTAACCTTCCCAGTAATGCTGTCACCCACGTCACTGATGGAGGAGATGGTGGCTCAGCAAGTTTGGGAATACTCCCTTTGTTCTGCACTTGCATGTCATCTCTGCTCATCAGAATCCCTCCCCTCCTTCCACATGTACCTCCTCAGGGATACATCCTTTAGACACAGAGCTGAGCTTAGCTTCTTACTCCCATGTGTTCTCATAACAATTTGGACCTGCTGTTAGAGCATTCCACCCATTTCACAGATGAAGCATTTGAGGTCATTTGTGGGTATTTGTGGAGAACAAGCCATAAGCTTATGTGAGTGTCATGGAATTCCTGTTGTCAATATGTGCCCCAAAGACCCACTGAAAGTCTTTTCCTCATTGGGTTGCCCTGTCCTCCAGTTACCTCAGGTAAACAATCTTTTAAGTGGGATTTTGTTCAGAGATTGCACTTGGAGTGTTTTTAGTGGGCTACCATGCCTCTTCATGAGTTTCTTTGCACCTCTATAAGCCACATCTTTGGTATTTTATTGACCTATGTTCTTTCTGCATCATGTTTAAAGAGGTCTCCAGGGAATTTGTTTATTTTTACCTCTTTTACATGTTGATAGAAATAAGCGTTCCCACAACACCTCAAGAACAAGTACTGTCACCTATTATTTATTGTTTTCCAAATTAAATAAAAATTGCTTGAGTTGCCACCATCTGAGTTGGCCAGAAGTCCTATATTACATTATTGGGGCTTTCCTTTACCATGGATCATGCAAGAATCACAGGGTTTTTATGACCCTAACATCTTACTCATTGTTGAAAAACTGAAAGCCTTTCCTCTAGGACCAGGGTTTTCTATAGTTAAGAAAAAAAGGTCCTCACAATTTGTACTCCCAAGTAGGGAGCAGCTCTGGTATTTGTCAGCCTGTTATTGTTCCTCACTGCCACAGATGGCACTGTTGAACACTGATCCGGCACCACTGGGCTGCATTGCTCTGCAGCCTGATAACTCTTAGAGTAACCCCTCTCCTTAGGTCCACATTTGACTCACTGGGCTCCCCCAGCTACAGCCCTTTCTTTCATACACTGAGCCTTCATTTCCAAGGATGCTCCCCTCAAGAGGTCCTGTTCCAGAGAAGGTTTGTGTGTACATTCACCATGGGTCCCATAACTCCTGTGCCTTTCACAGGGACAGGAGGTTAGGAAAAATCAACTCAGGGCCAGACCATTTTTATATAAGTCTTTGAAAGAGAAAAAGAACTTAATTTGGTTCCCTTTCCTGGACAATAGAGATTTACTGCCTCTAAAAGTTTTTAACAACATGCAACGGGAAAGGAAAGACAAGACCTAGATCAACAAGAAGGGCAGTCATGCTTTGTGGCAGTGAGTACTAATTACACCCTGGCATTTTACTTTCTCCTTATTCCTATCAGTGATAGAACCACCCGAGCCTTAGCTGAGTACATGACCATCCAGGTGGAGGCTACGTTTCCCAGCTTTTCTTGAAATTACATGTGGGCATGTGACTAAGTTATGGCCAGTGGAATGTGAGCAGAAGTGATGTGTAAAACTTCCAGTTACATCATTTGAAAGGAAAATGGTTGCAGTTCATCCTCTTGCCCATCTTTCTACAGGCTAGAATTTGATGGGTTTCTGGTAAGCTTGCTTCATTCAACCATGTGGTTGAGAACAATTCTCCAGAAGAAAGAAGAACAATAAGATTTAAGAAACCTGGGTCTGTGGATAATTGCAAAGGGCAGAAGAACCGTGGCAGCCCAGACTATTTACCTCTGGATCCATATGTGAAAGAGAAAGAGATCCCTACCCTATCTTTTTTTAAAAATTTTTTTATTTCTTTGCGGTACGCAGGCCTCTCGCTGTTGTGGCCTTTCCCGGCTCTGGACGTGCAGGCTCAGCGGCCATGGCTCACAGACCCATGTGGGATCTCCCCGGGCCGGGGCATGAACCCGAGTCACCTGCATTGGCAGGCGGACTCTCAACCACTGCGCCACCAGGGAAGCCCTCCCTACCCTATTTGAGGCACTTTGTTTGGGGGTCTGTTGTTCCATCACCTCAGCCAGTGTCCCAACTAATATACATCTTCCGTAGTCAGTGGGATTGGAGAACATATCATCTCTAACTCTCTAATGAGCCAACCTCTTTAGGGCAAACAAGAGGAATTTCACATACCTCTCTTGGTAAAGCAGCAATAAGCAAAACCCAAGTGGGACACTTGACTGCATGTTATTTTGGGCTCTGAAGCCTGTCTATCAGATGAAAGGAGGAAGAGGGAGATTAAGTGTCCTGGCATCATAATCACAAATGCACAGAAGGCAAAGCCATTTGGAGAGCAGCCTTGTGTGGTGGGGAGAGTATGTTGTTTGTAGCCAGAGATTTCAGGGTTCACATCCTGTCTCTACCACTTGTACAAGTCACTGCTTCATAATATGTAAGATGGGACTTGCAGAGCATATATTATGTACTTTTAGGAATTAAACAAGATAATATGTTTAAAGATCTTGGCACAAGGTCTGTTAAAAATTAGGTGCTAAATGAAAGTAAGTTCCCTTCTGTCCTTTTAATCATCGCACCAGGCTGCGTCTGTAAGACTCTTCATGAACTGACCCATTTTTACCGCTTCAGCTTCATCTTGGGCCACTTTTCCCTTGCCCACGACTCTGTATGACTCTCCCAAGCCCATGACTACCTTCCCTTCAGTACTGTGACGACTCCAGTTCTTTCCTTCCCCTGAGTCTTTACATTTCCTTTTTCCTTCCACTTGCAACCTCTTCTCACTGTCACGTATTAGAGAATCCTCCTCCTAAGGCCAGTGTATCTAAAATAGCCCATTGCCCATTGTGGCAGGCAGGATGACAATACACCCCCGCAAAGATACCCCATCCGAGTCCCTGGAACCTGTGACTATGTTAGGCTACGTGGCAAAGGGGAATTAATGTTGCAGATAGAATCAAGGTTATTAATCTCCCTAAACTAGGGAGATTGTTTTGTAATGTCTGGGTGGGCTGAATGTGGTCACAAGAGACCTTAAGAGCAGAAGAGGAAGACAGAGGAAGAGAGAGAAAAAAGCATGACAGTGGAAGCAGAGATATGTTGTTGCTGCCTTTGAAGACAGAGGAAGGGGCCATGAGCCAAGGAATGACGGGGGCCTCCAGCAGCTGAAAAAGGCAGGGAAATGAATTCTCTCCTAGAGTCTCCAGAAGGAGCACAGTCCTGCCAACACCTTGGTTTTAACCCTGTGTGGCCCATGTTAGACTTCTGAAATACAGAACTATAAGATAATAAATTTGTGTTGCTTTAAGCCACTAAATTTATGGTAACTTGTTACAGCAGTATAGAAAACTAAAACTGCCATATCCTAGCCCAGCCGTAGCCCTCTAACACATCACCCATTTTATTTTCGGCCTAGCACTCATCACAGTCTGTAATCATCTTGTTTAGCTGTCCATTGGAAGACTCCAGTCAAACGTGTGTTTTATGAAGATAGAAATGTAGTTGATCTCATTCACCAGATCACCCAGTAGATTCAATATTTGTTGAATGAATGCATGAACAAAAAAATGCATTTTCCTCATCTGTAGGGCTTCTTCTTTCAGGAAGGATAGTTAGCATTTCTGAAAGTGACCAAGGAGATTGAAGGTGACTGTGGAGGGGGACCATGTGACAGAGTCACAGGAAAAGCAGACCCGGAAGTCTGACTGCTGGCCGAACCAAGTCCAAATATTCCAGTTCTGTTTTAAGGGTGAGGCAGGATTGAGGAGATTAAACCCAGGCTATATTTAAAGGACTTTTCCAGCCTACTTTTAATCAGCTGTAAATCTTTAGTGACCATCAGGAGGGGATCTGAATGTCCCACATGCTACCTTTTCTCAGGAAAACTCAGTCTGGGACACTCCACACGTTTTGGTTTTTTTTTGTTGTTGTTGTTGCATGGGCCTCTCACCGTCGCGGCTTCTCCTGCTGCGGAGCACAGGCTCCAGACGCGCAGGCTCAGCGGCCATAGCTCATGGGCCCAGCCGCTCCGCGGCATGTGGGATCCTCCCGGACCGGGGCACGAACCCGCATCCCCTGCATTGGCAGGCGGACTCTCAACCACTGCGCCACCAGGGAAGCCCCTGGGACACTCCAAGTTTTGACTAGTATCTGCAACACTTCTGCTCATTCACAGCGAGACCGGGACCCTCTGCCGCCGCAGGATCATGTGTTTGTTTAATTAGGGCACCGAGTACAGCCTCATCTGGTGGCAGATGTTGCCATGTGTAATATAATAAATAAAAGTCTTTATAGAACCCAGCAGGCAGTGGAGCCTTCAGTTAGCAGATGGCGAAATATTAAACTGGCAGAGCAATAACTTCACCGCCAGAATCAGCTGGTCCCTGCCCAGATTTTCTCTGACATGAATCAACTTCATATAGGATGTGTCACTCAGCTACAGATTCATACCCTCACCTGCCCTCTCTCCATTTCCCTGCTAGCACCATTCTTTCCTTGGCATCCCATTATTGAAGTCAGCTTCCTGGGAAGTGGAATCTTGTAACCCCATTAGCTCGTGGATGAGAGGAGCTGGCTGGGCTGGACTGTAGGGTTCCTTTATGGGGGAAGGAAATGCAATAAACCTGGTGGATGTCCTCCAGCGCCAGTTTCTGCTTGGTCCCCAGTTAGCCAGACGTTATGATACCTGGACCCTGGGCCCTAATGGTGCAGGAGGGTAATCCCACTTGGCTCCAGAAGTCCTCCTGTTTAGGATGGGAGGGACAGGGGAATGGCTAAATTAGTCCAGGGGTACTCCAGCAAACTGGAGAAAACAGGCCTTTTTGGTCTGAACAGGGATTGATTGACATCTGTACCATTGCTCAGGGGGCACAGAGGGGAGCATTGAACTTGTTTACCAAACACTGGATTATACTACTCATGTTTATGGAGGGCTCACTGAGTGTCAGCCAGGACTCTGCATATGAGCTTTGCAGGAGCAATGCTGTTCCATCTTCACCATAACCCCTTGAGGCAGTAATAACAGACCCTTCTAGCACTTCCTGTGTGCCAGGCACTGTTCTAAGAGCTTTATGTATCTTAATCCACTTAAAAACCCCAACACTAAGCCTTAAAACCATTTCTCACATGGGAAAACAGAGGCTCTGAGAGATAAAATGATTTGTTCAAGATCCCACAGCTAGTAGATGTCAGAGCTGGGACACCACCCAACTCAGTCTAAACTGGGGGGTGATGTTCTTAGCAGTTGCACTAATTTTGACTGCAGGAGACTTAAAAGTAAACTTTGACAGAGATGGTGAATATATAGGCAAAATACTACCTAGAACATGGGGTGGAGAACTGTGGTAGGAAAGAGGATATGGGCCTGACATTTGTTGACATTCACTAAAATAAACTTGACTATTTTTTGACAGGTATTTGAAAGACATTCTCTCCTTTAATCCTTATAGCAACCCTTTGAGACAGCTATTATTATTATAATCCAATGTTACTGATGGGAAAATTGGGATGAGAAGGATGATTTGACTTGCCCAAGTTTGTACAACCAGTAAGGAGAGGGGCCTGGATTGAGACAGAACCTGTCTGAACAAAGCTCTTGCCTTATCAACTCAAGTTTTTCAAAAGGTTTCTTGGAAGAGGATTTTGGAGATGTGAAGAATTTAAATAAGTAGAAATGAGGGAAAGGCATTCCAGGCATAGGAAACAGCATAAGCAAAGGCCTGGCCGGTGTGGACAGTAGGGTGTGTGTATGTGTGTGTGTGTGCGTGCATGTGTGTGTCTGTGTCTGTGTCTGTGTGTGTGTGTGTGTGTGTGTGTGTGTGTGAATGTGAAGACTGGGGAAATGAGGCCAATTGCTGGAGATAGGCAACCATAATCCCACTACCCAAAGACAACCATTACTAACATTGGGTGTTTTTCTTCACAGTCATTCACACAGACATACATAATACACATGTCTGTCTTTATGAGGTGTTTATGTAATTGAAATCTCTTTGAATATATAATGTTGCATTCCAGTTTTCTACCCTCATAAAATTAGTACCAATTTCTCAACATCATTAAACCTCTTTGTAAACATGTATAGATATAGGAAAATACCTTGAAATAAGGTTAAGGGGGAAAAGCAGGATCCAAATTCATAAGTTTGATATGCTTTCATTAAATCTCTTTGTAAAAATGTATAGATATGGGAAAACACCTCAAAATAATATTAAGGGGGGAAAAGCAGTATCCAAATCCATACATTTGATATGCTTTCAATTGTGTTAGATACACACTCTCGCATGAAGGCCCATACATAAAAAAATACCGTACAGAATGGAAGGACATCCTTCAAAATGTTAATAGAGGCTGTCTTTGGGCGGGAGGAGTTTTATTTTCTTCTTGGCATCTTTCTGTATTTTCCACATTTTCAATAATGAATTTTTATGATGAGAACATTTTGCATAGCTACATAATATTCCAAGGTATGGACTTACCATTATTTATTTTGTTACTGCCCTATTGAGGACCTTCAGGTAATTCCTACATTTTTATAATTATAAATAATGCTGCATTAAATATTCATTTATTTGTTCAACACATATTCTAGAGTCTGTGATGCACCATATATTGTGGTGCACATATCTGCTCATGTTACTTAATGCCCATCATTTTACATAAGAGGAAACTGAAGAGCAAAGAAATCACTGAGCTAGTTGAGGGTAGAGGTGGGTCTGTGCATCCAGGTCTTTCAGTTCTGAGGCTTTATCTTTACCAGACCACCTCCCCCAAACATCTGGTCTTCCTTTTGCAGAATGGTGGCAAATCAGGAGAGTTACTTTGGGTGTATGCAGTCACAGATCTCCCACCGCTGCCCTCTGGAACTTTATTAACCATAATTGACGTATAACATTGTGTAAGTTTGAGGTGTACAATGTGATGATTTGATACATGTATATATTGTGAAGTGATTACAGCTATGAGTTTAGTAAACACCTCCATCACCTTGCATAGCTACCTTTTTTATTGTTGTTTTGGTGGTGGTGAGACCACCTTAGCAACTTATAAGACAGTACTGTCAACTATAGTCGCCATGCTGAATATTAGATCCCCAGAACTCACTCATCTTACAGCTGGAAACTTGTACCCTTTGACCAACATCTCCCCATTTCCACGCCCCCCCGCCCAGCCACTGGCAACCACAATTCTATTCTCTGTTTCCCCCTTACTTACTGGGTTCTGTTCTCTCTGATCCCTCCCAAGTCACTTTTTAAAAATCACATCATTCTGTGTGATAGTTTGGATTATTGCCCAGCAAATGTTTACTTCCTTCATTCTCCAATTGTGGGTGGAGTTTATTTTCTTATCCCATGATTTTGGACTTGGCCATATGACTCATTTTGGCCAACCAGATATTAGTGGGTGTGACATGAGCAGAGGTTGGAATATCACAGAGTTGTTGGGCTTGCACTCTTCACTTCTGCCATGGCCATGAGAGTAAAATGCCCTGGGTAACCTGCTGGTCCTGGAAGAATGAGATATGCCTGGAACAGACCTGAATTGAACCGATGGCCTGGAGCCAAGCCTTGCCTGTATCAGCCAGACCCAGGCTGAACCATAGATGCCCGAACAAGATTTAATGCTTGTCATTGGAAACCACTGGTGTGTGCTACACAGCACAGCTGTGGTGTAGTACATTAATGCATGCTATTCTATTGCTTTTGAAATTCTGTCTTTTCTCATTGGGGCACAGTTTCCATGGGAAAAGAGACAATGTCCATTTTGCTCACTCTGCAACACCAGCACTTAGCATACAGTAGATGCCAAATAAATACTAATTGAATAACTGGCGACCCCAGGATGCTTAGCATAATACTTGTACCCATCAGTGTTTGCCGAATGGAATCATCGAACCATCCAAATTAGTTTATGTTGTGTCCCAACAAATATATCTTTAAACTCAAGTTGGCACATGGGCCAAAAATGGTTAGTGGTGACGCTTCTCTCTCCTTTCCTGCTCTCCCACTGCACGAAAGATCCTCCTTGTGAGGTTACACACACTGAAAACAGATGATGTGTCAACTCAGTAATTTAAACCGTGGATCTGTACAAGATGAACTTGTTTGGAAGAAAAATGAGAAAAAGACTTGTGACCGTCCAACAGAGTCCCCGGATAAGGGCATCAATTTCGGTTCTTGGCAGGTCCAGCACACATAATAAAAGAAAACTGCTGAGGTCAGCAGCGGAGAGTAGCTACACTTCTTATTTTCACAAACATGGTTTTGGGGATGGTAATCATATCTATTAGCAAGAGTGACACCACTGTGGGCCTGCCAGAGAAATGAGCTCTCCCACATTGCAAAATGAGCAAAGTGGAGATCGATAAATCATAACATTAGTTGAGACATCATCTATCTTTTGTGGCTTTCCCTTTATTCGCGCCGCGGTCCCTCAGGACACTAATTCATTTACTGCATTTTATCGTTGGGAAAACGTGTCAAGGTTTGGAGGCTGCTTTCAGTTAGGGGAACAGGGGCAATAATGTGTGTCATTAATTAGGCAAGGCTGGGAGTTTCAATCCAAACTCTGGTCTCCACTGACTTCCATAAATTGAGTTTTAGGACTGCGTCTGTGTCTTGTATTACTTCATCAAAAAGGAGTGTTATTGAAATATGCCCTGAGAGGGGGAGAGAGGAACACGTCTGCTCACTCTGAAGAAGCAGTAAATTTAGGGACAAACCAGGTGATAAGCCAGATGCAATCTGAGTTGTCTAAAGATTCGTTCTGTTATATCTGCGTGTAATTGAAGTAAATGTGGGAATCTGGAGGATACGCAGCTTGAAGTACCTGGGTATGTCATCTAGTGGCCACATTCTTGATCCCGAGACATACACTGAGCAGATTTTTAAAGATTCTAAAATCATGATGCACTTTTCATTTGATATGTGCGTTGAATGTAGGATTATTACTTCATCAAAGGAATCCTAGAATCAAGGTGGTTATTAGATTGAGTACTTCAGTTACCAATTGCTGCATATTAACTACTTAGTGGGTTAATAAACTTATTATTGCTATGATTCCAGAGGTTGGCCTGGCTCAACTGGCAAAACTTCTGGTCCACGTGTCGTTAGCTAGAACTGCAGTCACGTGGGACTGCGACTCAGCTGGAGCGCCCACGTGGCTCACTCACACAGCTATTGGCTGGGAGCTCGACCAGGGAGCCTCACTTATCCTCTGTGTGTTCTCTTTGGGTGGATTGGGCTTCTCCCGGCATGGCAGCTGGTTTTAATGGGCAGGAAGTAAAAGTCACCAGTCCTCTTAAGGCTCAGAAGAGTTGGCATGTCACTTCCATCACATTCCATTGCTCATAGCTGGTCCAGCCAGCCCAGCCTGAAGGAGAGGGGAAATAGCACCCTCCTTCATGTGAAGAATGGTGTGCATGTTGGGGGCCATCTGTGGAAATTAGTAACCCACCGGACTCTGGTGCAAAGTCTAATATAGACCCATCTTTGTTGTGGTCCTTTTGTGAATCAAAACAACGCCTTGCCTTTCTTCTCTCTGCAAGGAATTTGGGCTTGGCTAAGCAAGGAAGACGTCTTTGCCAGAAGGGAAAGGGCTTGTGCTCTGAAGAAAGGAGTGGTTAGTGGTTCCCAAAAGCTCATATTAAGCTTCTCTGGCTCCTTGATGTTCATGGAGTTCACAAAACGTGACAATTTTTCATTCTCTACGCCTATCCCCGCCGAAGGTGTAGACTCTCATCTTGGTAAATACCACCACCATCCATTCATTTGCTCAGCTCCTTAAACCTGTAGCCATCTTTGCCTTTTTCTTTCTCCTACATTCCACATCCAGTTCATAGAAAATGGCCGAGGTACATCCACAAGCCTTCTATCTACTTCTGTCCATCTTCAATGCTACCCCTAAGCCAAGCCACCATCCCATCTCCCTTGGCCTGTTCCAGTAGCCTTTATAACTGGTCCTCCTGCTTTACCTCTTGCCCTGTTCTATCTATTCTCCATATAGCAATGAGAGTGATCTTTAGACTAAACATAATCAGATGATGTCACTCCTCAGCTTACAACTCCCCAGAGGCTACCCATTGTACCCAGAACAAAACCCAAACCACTCACCCTGGTCTACAATGGCCTTTGTGATCCAACCCTTGCCTGTCTCTCTTAGCTCATTCCCCAGCGCTCTCCCTCTTGCCATGCTAGCCTTCTTCCTGCTCTTTTAGCACACCATGGCCATTTGCATCTCCTGGCCTTTGCACCTACAGTTTACTCTGAAAAGTGTCAGGCTCTGGGGATGCATCATGGATAGACCTTGCTCTTATGGAGCTTTCAGAGTTGGAAGACAGCAGACAAGTCAACACATGGATAAATGTCAAGAGACAGTGAGTGAGCATTCTGAGGGTAAATAAAGTGGGGTAAAGGGGTGGAGAGTGATGGTGGGGGGAGGGAAGCCCTCTCTGAGGAGGTAGCTTTGAGCAAAGACCTGAATAATGAGTCATGCAGATATCTGGGGGCAAGCAGGGCAGAGGAAAGAGCCGATTCAAAGGCTCCAAGGTGGGCAGAGAGCTGTAGGCCTTGGAAATTGTGACTGTAACCATAAAACATGCTTCAGTAGAAGCTCGTAGTTAAATATGAAAGTCACGCAGCTGAGGCTGTGATGAGTTCTTTGTGGGGTTTCCATGAGGAGGGGGCTTCCTTTTAGGGAAGAACTCTGAGATACGTTGTTCAAAGGGACTGTTTGTTGGCTGAATGGACAGGGCCTGTCCTCAGCTGTCCTTCTGCTCTGCCCATGGCCTCTCAGCATTAGATTTAGTACTCGAGGCTCTGCCAGTGTGATTTCCCTGGAAGAGCAGAGTCCTGTTACAAGAACAAAGTGCAGTCCTGACGATGATGACATCTTCACGTCCCTGTTGACACTTCTAAGGGGACAGAAGAAGAACTGCAAGCTCCCATTCTGATATTTTTTTGTGTTTCGTCACTGCCCCCCCC
>NW_006793997.1:2632697-2656028 GCF_000442215.2 Lipotes vexillifer | reverse complement strand
CCCCAGCCGCAGAAGGTCTATCTGGGCTCATTTGGACTTGGATTTGAATTCCGCCATGATGTTTGTGGCTGTGGGATTTTGGTGAGGAGTTGTCAAAACCTGAACTAGACAGGGGTCTGTGGTGATGGTTATCAGATTTGGATTATTTATGCCCAGTATTATGGCTCTTCCTTTTTCGTTTTCAAATTTTGTTTTATTTTTTGTATACATAAAACATTTACATCATTCTAAAGTAAGAATGGTATTAAAAAGTTATCCTCAGAACATTGGGGGTTCAAAGAGGGGTTGCTGGTGAGGGGTTGCCCTGGGGTGACAAGGTAGGTGTTCTATCACTGATATTGTTTAGTGGTGCCAGTACACAGTGATAATAAAAAGCAGATGACTTTTAGTTGCTTCCCTCTCCTCATTTCATATTGCTTATTCATTCATATGCCCTTCAACATGTCTTATATATTTAAAAAAATAAACCTTGTATTTTGGAATAATTTTAGGTGTACAGAAAAGTTGTAAAGATAGCACAGAGAATTCCCATATTTATCCTTCATCCAGTTTCCCCTAATAGTAGCATCTTATACAACCATGATACATTTGTCAAAACTAAGAAATTAACATCAATATAATACTGTTAACTAAATGACAGACTTTGTTCAGGTTTCACCAATTTTTCCACCAATGTCCTTTATTTTGGACCCAGGATCCAGTCCAGGACACCACATTGCTTTTAGCACATAGTTAGGTTTATTACTGTTTTTTAAATTCTCTGCAGATAGTGCATCTGATTGACAGCATCTGGTGGGGCAGACCACTCCCACACTCCTCCTTTCTTGGTACCTCCTCCCACTCTCAGCCTCAGTGCAGTCCCACTTCCATTCTGATTACCTCTCTCCTTATCTCCCCACTGATGGGAACCACTTTCTGATGATCTATTCTTCCATGTTTTATATTGCTAATATAAACAAAAATATATGCTCACATCTTTCCTATACAAAACTATATACTATTTTCTGAACCTCGCTGATTTCATTTAAAAGTTATAAATTATAGACCACTCCATATTGGACATAGAGATCTTCCTCATTCTTTTAGTATGATTTCATGGCACTCTATTGTGTGGATATACCATGATTTAGTCAACCATTTCCCTAATGATGGACATTTGGGTTGTTTCTATTTATTGGGTATTACAATACTGCAAGGAAGGAAAACAGTGAGACTGGGATGGAGGAAATGATATTCATTTGAAAACCCATAAAGAATAGAACTGAATTGCCTCTTCTATGGAAACCTGGGGACCCCTAAAACTTATCTTTCCTCTTTCCTAAGGGGTTGTCCCTCTGTAATGGCCTTGACTGTGGAGGCAGGCTTTGAAGATGTAAGCCTTGGTGATAAGCAAGGGATCCCATAGATGAGGCATCAAGATTTGCACTTGCACTTGCTTTGTAACAGTTGCCAGCAAAAAAAATTATGCCAGCTCAGGAAATGGATGCTAGTCAATAATGCCTTCAGTGCAAATATTCTCTTGGAATAATTTATTAACTCCCAGCAGACCTTGTGGTCAGACGCAATTAGAACCTTCTCCCACAGTGGCCACATGCCATTTAACAGGCTGGGGCTATGGCCTGCAACGTGGAATTGACAAGGCCCAGGGGACATCTGTGAATGGAGGTGGGTGAAGATGGGATGGAGGAAACAGCTTGATGCAGGGGAAAGTGCTGTGCAGCTGGATAGACCTGAGTTCGAATCTTTGCTCATTGTTTAGCTGGAGTCCTTTAGGCAAGGTCCTTTACCTCTTTGAGCCTCAGTTTTCCCATCTGTTCGATGGGGTAAGGGTTGTGAGGTTTAAGTGAGCTAAAATATGTAAAGCATTTAGCACAATGTACACAGTAAATGACAGGTAATTAGTCTGGGAAGAAGTTTCAACTCCATGGGATAGAAACATGGAACCATTTTTTCAATTGTATTATCAACTGTGTGTTAAATCTCTACCCCACTGCTTGGCAGCTCCCTTAACTTTCTGATTACTTTCAGCTATTAAAAATCTCAGTCAGGTCCAGGTTAAACCTCCAATGGAAATTTCTCTCCCTTCCCAATGGCAGGGACCTAAAGAGGTGGGGGGAGGGAGAGGGAAAGGGCGTTACTTAACTTGGCAAGGCCGTAGCTGTGGGGTGGCACTTCTGACCTGGCATTAGCCAGAGTGACACCAGGTCTGTCTGTGGCTCAAAACTTGTGCAAATGCGGTGGCCCTGTCATTGGTGGTGGGCTTGGTCCCAACTTCACCTGTGTCTTGTCTGTCACTGAGCCCCCCAATAGAGGGCCAACCCTGCCTCCCTTTGTTTCCTTTCAGTCATCCGTGGCCTCAAGCTCCCAGCTCAGCTCCCTCTGGCTTCTCCTGTACAGAGAGTCACGGGCATCCCTGAAGGGCTCTGAGGGTGCAGGGAGTGAGAGGTGCTTACTTTGCTTAGAGTAAACTTTCCCAAGAATCCTCACTTTGACTTTGGTCTGATGACAGCACTGGAGGGGTCTTGTGGTTCTGCACCTCAAGGATGGGGACATTAGCTCCCCTTCTTATAAGTCACCTCATCCCTGGCTCCAGGGTAGGTGACCATATAATTTATTGTTCAAACTTGGACACTTCTGAGTATGAAAGAGAGTGGGGAGTTATAAATAGTTGTGCTGAGACATCAGGTATAAGTTGGGACCATCCCAGGCAAACCTGGGTTGTGTGGTTGTCCTCCCTGGGAGCAATCTCTCTTGGAGATCTCCTACCCTGAGCTAGGAGCCAGCTGTCTGCCATAGTTGTCAATTCCAGAACAATAGGAAAATTCCCACTTGATGTGGGAATTCCCACCGCCATGCCATGGTAACAAAGTAGGTGGTGGTGGTGAGGATTAAGTGAGAGAGCTTAGCACAGTTGCCAGCACACGGTAGGTAGGTACTCATAGTAGGTCCGTTCACCTCTGCTCCCCATTCCACCCTATGGAAGATCCATCTGACCAGTCCACTCTGAATTCAAAGCCAAATGATAATAGCTCACATTCATTAAACACTATGTGCCAGGGGCTGTGCTAATTACCTTATATGCCTTATCTTTTTCCATCCTAACAACAACTCTAAGGTAGGTATTATGATGTCTATTGTACAGTTAAGACCACTGAGGCCCAGAGAGGTTAAGTGCCTCCCCAAGGTCACACAGCACATAAGTGACAGAGCTGCAGTAGAAATCTGGGACTGCCTGACTCCACAGTCCATACCTTTAACCATTCTGTTGCATGAGGAATTGAGAGAACATAAGTAGAGGTGGCAGCCAGACCATTTAATTTCTGAGCAGTCAGGCCAGAGATCTCAGGCCTGTTACCCAATGGAGAGGAGGACAGGAATTGTCTCTCTGAGTTGAAAGTGGAGCCTTGTACAAGAATGAGAGATCAAGAGAGTTCTTGGACCCATTGCTGAGGGGTCTGAGGTGGTTGGAAAGAAATCAACCTATGGAAGGGTGGATGCCACATGGGAGCTAAGACAAGGAAACCTGCCATGCATTTTCTGTTTTAGGTCCTCTGGCAGATCTGATATGCTGGAGGGCATTTAGGTCATCTGAATCTATAGACTGTCCAATTTAATCAATTATTGTCTAGTTTTGCATGCATTTTGACTTTGGTTCATTCCAGCATTTGGCTGAAATGCTCCCACTTGCTTATGTTCCCAATCAAATACCGACTGACACATTTGCATCAAGTGTCATTAAGTGCCCAACTCTGTGGTGGTCACTTAGGGGGACATGTGGTCTGTCGTCAAGGAATTACTACCTACTTGGGGGAAAACTTAACATGGGACAATTTGCTCTGTCTTAGGCCTGCAAAAGATTGCTTATATTTACTAATTTATGTTTGCCATGCTTTGGAGTTTTGCCTTCACTTTGCATTCGGGAGATGTTTCATTTAGCTAGTGCCAGGATAATGCCACATAACAAACCTTCGCTATGCTATGACATGTAACAATAAACATGTACTTAGCTCTTGCATCTGGAGGGATGGCTGGGGAGGCTCTGCTGAATTCAGCTGGGCTTGCTCATGCAACTGTAGGTCATCAGGATTTGCTGAGCTAGGCTGGTCTCAGCTGGGTGGTTCCGCTGCATGTTGCAGGACTGTGGGTTAACCTGAGTCAGATTGACTCTTTGGACCAGGGGGCTGGCTAGGGCATGTCCTTCTTATGATGATGGCAGAGATGCAAGAAGGCACATCCAGCCTCACAAGACCATCTAAGCTCTTGCTTGCATCATGTCTGTCTTCATCCCTTTGACCAAAGAAAGTCACATGGCCAAGCCCAAACTCAAGGAGTGGGGAGAAACTACCAAGTTACATGGCAAAGAGAATGAGGTCAGGGAGGAAAGGAGAACTCAGAGGAAGTTGTAAAAAATAGTCATGAAAGACTCCTGGGGTGTTGATGCTGCTGAGGTTGCCTATTTTACTCCAGTCCCTGTCATGTCTCAGCATCAGAGAAAGCTGTGTTTCCCTTGAGCAGCGGGGGTATCTTTATTGAGTGGATGAATCTCATGTTTCCTTCTTTGCTATGGCCAACAGGAAGCCTAGAGTCAAATTTCAGCTCATCTCTACCTTATGGCTATAATCACCATTCCTGATGCTTACCTGACCCAAACCCACATATGGCTTCGTCTTATTTTCTCCTTCTAAGACACTCTTATTTATTTTATCCTGTTGTATTGCGTAGGTTTTTGTTAGCAGCTACAATTATTTTTTTGAATACGGTGGGTATGAATGAACACAGCCAAATGCCAGATGAGGGGAACAGATAATCCATTCCTCAGTGGTGTGCCAGGCTCTGTACCTGGTACTGAGGTTACATGTTGAATCTTATACATTCCATGCCCTTGAGGAACTCACATGACAATAGGCTGTAGCAGAATTTCTCAATATCAGCACTATTGACATTTTGGGTGGACTGGATAATTCTTTTTTTTTTTTTTGCTGTATGCAGGCCTCTCACTGTTGTGGCCTCTCCAGTTGCGGAGCACAGGCTCCGGACGCGCAGGCTCAGCGGCCATGGCTCACGGGCCCAGCCGCTCCGCGACATGTGGGATCCTCCCGGACCGGGGCACGAACCCGTGTCCCCTGCATCGGCAGGTGGACTCCCAACCACTGCGCCTGGATAATTCTTTGAGGGGTGTGTGTGTGTGTGTGTGTGTGTGTGTGTGTGTGTGTGTGTGTGTGTCCTGTTGTACTGTAGGATGTTTAGCAGCATCCCTGAACTCAACCCATCAAATGATGGTAGTACTTCCCCACCTCAAGTCGTGACAATTAAAAATATCTACAGATTTGCCAAGTGTCCCCTAGAGAGCATAGTCACCCCTGGTTGAAATTCCCTGGGAGATTATATATATATATATATATATATATATATATATAGGCTCAGGGAAGGTTTGCCAAAGGAGGTGATACTGGAGTGGGGGCCTGGAGGCCAATTGCAGGAGCCAAGTGCAGGGGAAGGGAGAGGTCATTTCTGTGACATGGGGTAGCAGGTGTTGGTGGAGCTGTATGGGGCTGGGCAGGAACAGTGACTGATGAAGTCAGAGGTGCAAGCAGAGCCAGGCCCTAAAGGCATGGTCTTGGCTGTGACACAGACCTTGGATGAATTTGATTCTGTAGGTCAGTGCTTCTCAACTTTCAGAATGTCTGAGAAGGGACACTTGTTATCCATGCAGATTCCTGGTCCCCACCCCAGGGATTTTAATCCAGGATAATTGGATATTATGAATAGTGCAATTATGAACATTTGTGTATAAGTTTTTACATAGATATATGTTTTGAATTTTCCTGGATATATACAAAATAGTGGAATTGCTGGGTCATGTGGTTAACTTTGTGCTTAACCTTTTGAGGAACTGCCAGCTCTGTTTTCCAAAGCAACTGCACCATTTACATTCCCACAAGTAGAGTACGAGGCTTCAGATTTCTCCATATATTCACCAGCACTTATTCTTGTCTGTATTTTTTATCGTATCTATTCTAGTGGGTATGAAGTGGTATCTCATTGTGGCTTCCCTGATCGCTAATGACCTTGAGCATCTTCTCACGTGCTTGTTGGCAAACAGTGTGTTGTAAACCTTCCCCAGTTTATTTTAAGGTGTGGTCAGAGGTGTGAACAACCTGTCTGTGTTGAGGGAAAGGAGAGGTACTTGTGGGGAGTGTAGTTGGGAAGAGCTTCCTGGAGGAAGGCGAGCAGCCTAGAGAGGTTAGAATTGTAGCGGGACCTGCTGAAAGGACCTGCTGAAAGGTGTGAGGTTCCCCTGGGAGCCCCTACAGGAGGGATTTCAGGGAAAAGAGCTGGCGAGCAGAGTCCAGATTAGAGGCTCCTGCAGGGGTGGAGTGCAGGGGGTCTAACTGGGGAGAGGATAGTGGAAATGTAAAGAGGGGCTGGACAGAAGGGACGTGGCGAATTGGAGTAGCCTGGACTTTGGGCTGGTGGAGTACCGGGGGCAGAGGAGAGGGGAGAGGTGGGAAGGAAGGGTCAGATTTTGAACTTCTACTTCAGGGGCAGAAATGGGGAATCCATTTTGGGAAGGCTACAGAGGGTGGGTCAGACCTGGAATAGTAGCAGAGAAGACATGGGGACACGAACAGTGTTAAGTCTGGGGTGTGTCCCCTTACCCTCGCTGAGCCTCCCCTGGCTCGTCTCTAAATTGGGGGTGACAATCCTTTGTTGCAGGGTGTTTCTGGGGGTTAAATGAGGTAATTGATATAGGCTGGAAAGCTATATTGACATGCACTTTGTTTGTTCATCTAATTTATTACCTTGTATTATTATTTACATTTCGTTCTCTCCTATGAGACTGTCTTATTTATCTTTATAACTGTCTCATATGTTTGTATAAACTCAGTGCCTCAGATTTACAGTTTCCTTTCCTTCCCCTTACTTAATAACAGTTGATCACTCACTGTGTGCCAGGAGTTGTATATATCGGTTACGTTCCCTCTGCTTCCAACATCCCTTCAAGGTTCCCATCCCTGGTTTGCAGATGAGTAAAGGAAACCCTCCCGAGAAACTTGTCTGTGGGATGAGCCTATTTATGTTGCAGGGCTGGAAGGGAATAATAATTTATTGATCCTATGTTATATGCCAGATTATATAGATTTTCTTACTTAATCTTCCAATCACTCGGTGAAATGGGCATGATTGTCCCCACTTTGCAGGTAAGAGAACGAATTGAGCAAGACTCCACAGTTAGGGAAGTGGCAGGGTCAGACTGCAAAATCCACAGCTCCGCACCTCCCCACCTCACCTCTCCCGAGACCTCCCAGCAATGGGAAAAGCGGGTATAGAGGGGGAGGGTCTGCAAGAACAGGAAGGCGAGGATCAAGGCCTGCAGTGCCTCCCTAGGCACCTAGATGGCGCTCAAGGCTCGGCTTCCAGGACACACCTGGGCTCCAGCCTACCTCTGGAAAACAGGCTGCTGGTTTTATGCAACAATTTATGGTAAGGAAAGGAAGAGGCTGAAAAATTTGTCTTGCCTCTGTTTTGTTTTTGTTTCCATTTGCAAAACGAATCTACCGCCTCTAAGCCTGCAGTTCATCTTTGTAGCTCCGTCAGCCTAACATGCCAGCAAAACCCTGAGGGTGGGGTGGTGAGGGCACAGGCAGGGTGAGACATTTCAAGCAAAAAATAAAGTGAAACGGCCCCATCATAGAGGGCCCCTCTCCTGACCCTCTCATCAAAGTTGCCGTGGTTTGTAGATGTCAGCGAATTCGCAGGGCCTCTGCCAGTCAGAAGACATAATATTGTCAGAGGTGGAAAGAGTTTCTCTTTTGGTGTCTGACCCCTCATTTTGTGGATCTAGAAGATGGATGGCTAAGTCACGGGTCTGAATTTAGGTCTTCTGGTGCAATTTGACTCACCCCATTCAACTTTTCTGTTTAAAAAAAAATTGCTTTTTTTTTTTTTTTTCCCCCCCCTGATTTGGGCAGCACCTCGAGGAGGGGCAGGGCAGGGAGGAGCCTGGGTGGAGTGGAAGTCCTGGGGTGGGGCTCAAATGGGAAACAAAGCATCAGGTCAGCTCAGAAAGGTCTTGCCTGGCTGGCTGTAGAGGCAGCTTGGCTGGATTTTCAGCTCCTTGGACCCACGTTCAAAGGAATAACAGGACTGTTCTGAGAAATTGAATTGTGTCGTATTTATTTCCTGTTTTCATTTCATGATTATTCTCAAAGTCTGAATGTGGGAACTTTCTTCATACACATTGTGGATTTGGATACTAACTTGAAATCCGCTGCCTCATCCCCAATTTTTTTTTTTTTTTTTGCTTTGGCTTGGCCACCAGGGAGCTTGGCATCCAGTTGGAGTCCAAATGCCTAAAACTGTGAAGAACCTAGTGAATTGCATAGATGCATTTCCCCTTGGTCTTCATTTCCTGTCTCAAGTATATTTTCCCCAGCTTTGTTTCTTAATTACATTTTCCAATTTTATTATGTTGTGTACCTTCTCTGGAGCTGCCTCAAGTCCTTCATGGAATAAATAAAAATGCTTTTGTAGTGGGGCATTTTGGCTGACTGAGCTGGGGGTCTAGATGCTTCTACTGTGGGCACTGCTTCCCTCTCCTCTGTCCCCTCCCAGGCCCTCGAGCTTTTATTGTGGGAAGGAGGAAGGCAGAGGGGACGGGCGAGCATCTGTTCTCCCTTTAGCCTTCTGCGTGGCCTGAGGTCCTTCGATTAGAGGGACGGAGACAGACAGCTGCTTTTCATAAGAGGACTGCTGATATCCTAGGCAAGGTGTGGCGGCCAGAAGTTGGCAGAGCTCTCAGAGGGACTTTATGTGCCTGTGCAGGCAACAAGCAAAGCAGCTTCAGGGACTGAGTGACAACTGATGGCACAGGGTTGGCCAGAAGGCCATTCTCCCAGGCTCTGCAGGGAACTTCACTGTTTGCTATACTCAGGCTGGAAGGCTGCTATACTCAGGCTTCACTGTTTGCTATACTCAACAGACTGGAAGCTTTGGGGCATCTGGAATAATCTGTTGACTAGAAACAGCAACGAAGCTTTGCTCAGTCTCTTTGTGGGCAACTGTGTGCCGGAACAGACGTGAAAGTGCTTGGGGGACTCTGATGGTTAAAGGCAGATGGACACATCACAGAGGCTCCTCAAGTCAACTGGAGACTGACTGGAGGGGGGCTAATGTCTGCAAACCATCCAGGTAAATGGTGTACATGCCCTCATCATTTGTGTACGAAAGAAAGTATGACTAATTTGTCAGGACCTATCAATATTAGAAATGCACATCCCCGTTAATCCAGCAGTTCTGTTTCTTGGAATCTATCTTATGGAAATGTCCAGGGGTGTGTGGAATAACATATGTTCAAGATGTTCATTACAATATTGTTGTAATAGTGAAAAAATGGGGGTAACCTAAATGTTCATCAATAAGGGAGTGGCTAATTATGGTACACCAGTACTATTGAGTGTTACGTGGCTGTTACAAAGGTGAGATACTTATATGTGCTAACATGGAAATCTCCCAAACACACCAAGTTTAAATAAACTATCTGTATATATAAAACTATATATGATATCTACATCATTGCATATATATAACTATATATATATGTATACATATGTATGTGTGTACACATATATAATGCGTACTTTATATACAATAAATACCCTCTCCCCCAAAGGAAGGCATCTGGGTTTGTAGACTGGCTGTGATGACTAATGATCATAGAAAGTCATTGTCTGTGCTTGGGATCATACTAAAAATATTTGACCACCTGTAGGGCATGAGCACTGACTCATCTGAATGGATGCTGGGGCAGAATCTGGAGACCCCTTGCTGTGCCAGGTGTTAACTCTTTAGTTCTTGGATTATGGGGGGGTGGAGGTCTGGGAGATTCCAAGGGTGATTGTTGACTAACTACTATGGAAGAATTTCTGTATGTTAATAACCAGTATGGCCTTACTGATGCTCTTGGTTAAATATCAGCCTTGCCATTGGTGGTCATATTTTAAAAATTCTGATAAAAACGAAATGAGCTTCCTGTACCCTGATTTGCGAGTGGCAAACTGTGAAGTGGGTCTCACGGAGCAGAGGCCTCCGGGAGTTGCTTGATCCTAAACTGTGGACTCGCTGCTCTGGGAACTGAATCCCTGCCCTGGATCCAACATTGCCATGAGTCCTGCTGTATCACACCCTTTAAGAGAACTAACCCCATCCTGCAGAAAACTTGGTATAATTAGTCATTAATAACCAGAGCCTGGCTTCTCCACGGTGCAAATTGTTTCTGTATCGATCTCCACCTGCATTGTCAGCACCCTGAAAAGATTGAACTTTAAGTGCTTAATTCAGCCTCATTCAACTGAAAATTTTGGTTTTGTCCTCCAAACAAAAGCACCCTTGTTTTAGTCTTCTTTTTTCCTCCCACAAATAATAAAATCGATCAATTTCTCCCCCTTCCCCCGCCCAAACATAGTCTGCCCCTGTAATCAATACATTTTGAAATGTCAATGTATTCCTGGGTGAGGAGCTGGGAAGGGCTGGGGGAGGAGCAGAAGGAGGTGGGAGCTGATGGGAAGAAAGTTTCAGCATCTCCAGGCCAGCAGGTTGCCTTTAAATCCCATCATGGCAAATCCCCGCTTGTGTCAAATCTCTGGGCTTCCACACCTGGGTACGTGGCGTGGGGTGCGGCCTTTCAGGTGTAGTTGATTGAAATATTAACCAGCATTTTCTGTTTTGCTTCACAACCTTAAAAACAAACTGCTAAGCTTTCCACTTTTTAAAAGTTATCTAGTAAACAGTATGGGAGTTGTGATCACACTCATCCCATCCCAGATCACTTGTCCTGAGCCCCACCTTTTCCATGAAGCTGGTATTGATGGGGTTTTGGAGGGGGTGGGGGGCACGGAGGGGGAGAGACTCAGAGCTGGTTTATTGGAAAAGCCAGAGCCGAACCAGCCAAGCAGAGGTTGACATCTCCAATTTAAGAAGTTAATAATATTCCTGCAGAATTGGTTTGGACAAATTGTGAGAGGTCATCGTTTGGGGGAAGAGGTGTTAACCTTGAGTGCCAGCTCTGCGCCAGTAACTTTGTAAATATGATCACAGTGAATCTTTCCCCGTTGCAGAGATGAGGAAACAAACAGGGACTAAGTGAATTGCCTTCAGGTCACAGAGAAGGGAAATGCCAGAACCGCATCAGGAACCGTGCCTTTCTGGACTTGCCTTATCCCCCCAGGAAGAACACAATAGTACCTCCTCATAGAGTGGCTAAAAGGGTTGCATGAACTATGCCTGTAAAGTGTTTAGTCGTATTAAGCACTTAGAAATAGCTGGTATTGTTATCATCATTATAATTATTCTCCTGATACACATAAAGTGTTTGCTTTTAGAAAATTTCTGGTATCAGTACATTTGCAAAACATTTATTTTTATTTTTTTATTTAAAAATTTTTAATTTTTATTCTTTTTTTAATATTTGAATTTTATTTTTATTTTTTTATACAGCTGGTTCTTATTAGTTATTGGTTTTATACATATTGGTGTATATATGTCAATCCCAATCTCCCAATTCATCCCACCACCCCCCATCCCTGCTTTCCCCCCTTGGTGTTCATATGTTTGTCCTCTACATTTGTGTCTCTATTTCTGTCCTGCAAACCGGTTCATCTGTACCATTTTTCTAGATTCCACATATATGCGTTAATATATGATATTTGTTTTTCTCTTTCTGACTTACTTCACTCTGTATGACAGTTTCTAGGTCCATCCGTGTCTCCACAAATGACCCAATTTCGTTCCTTTTTATGGCTGAGTAATATTCCATTGTATATATGTACCACAACTTCTTTATCCATTCGTCTGTCGATGGGCATTTAGATTGCTTCCGTGACCTGGCTGTTGTAAATAGTGCTGCAATGAACATTGGGGTGCATGTGTCTTTTTGAATTATGGTTTTCTCTGGGTATATGCCCAGTAGTGGGATTGCTGGGTCATATGGTAATTCTATTTTTAGTTCTTAAGGAATCTCCATAATGGCTGTATCAATTTACATTCCCACCAACAGTGCAAGAGGGTTCCCTTTTCTCCACACCCTCTCCAGCGTTTGTTGTTTGTAGATTTTCTGATGATGCCCATTCTAACTGGTGTGAGGTGATACCTCATTGTAGTTTTGATCTGCATTTCTCTAATAATTCGTGATGTTGAGCAGCTTTTCATGTGCTTCTTGGCCATCTGTATGTCTTCTTTGGAGAAATGTTATTTTTATTCTTTTTTTGTTTGTTTTCTGCGGTACACGGGCCTCTCACTGTTGTGGCCTCTTCCGTTGCGGGGCACAGGCTCCGGACGCGCAGGCCCAATGGCCATGGCTCACGGGCCTAGCCGCTCCACGGCATGTGGGATCTTCCCGGACCGGGGCACGAACCCGTGTCCCCTGCATCGGCAGGCGGACTCTCAACCACTGCGCCACCAGGGAAGCCCCTATTTTTATTCTTAAAATATGTTTGACATTGAAAATAAAGACAGAATCTCTACCCTCAAAGAGATGACAGTCTGATTTTGAGAGAATAGAGTAAGAAGAAAAAAAAAGCAAGTAACAATTCTGTGTCATACTTATTATAGAAGGAACATGCTAGAAGGAACACAGAGGAAGTTCACTTTATATAACCTGGAGAGGAGACATCAGAAAAGGCCTGTAGGGGGATTTGAACTCATGAAAGATGATGATTAGGTGTTAGCTGAGTAACCGGGGAGTAGGAAGGGAATTGTGAGCAAGAGGAGCAGTGTATGCTGCGTGCGGAGCTGTGAAAGGCGTGTGGGCTGCAGCTTGTTGTGAAGAGGGTGGCTGAGAGATGGCCAGAGATTGGGCTGGGCAGGTGGGCAGGGCTGGATCATGGTGGGCCTTCCTGGCTAAAGAGAAGAGGCTTCATTTAGGAGGCTTTGTGAATCCTTGAAAGTTTTTAAACAGGAAAGTGGCAGATTCAGAATCATGTTTCAGAGGATAACTTTGTGCTGTGCATGGGGGCTCCCCTGGAGAAGACTAGAAGTAGTGAGGGCGCATCAGAGGCTGCCGTAGTGACCTAGAGGAGACACTCCAAGCCCTGAATATGAGCACAATAGCTGTGAATGGAGGACGCGGGATGGAAGAGCCATCCACACCTGGGATCCATAAGAATTGGAGACCAGTTGGATGTAGAGAGTGAGGGAGGGAGAGGAAGTCTAAGATGATTTTCGTTTGGTTGGTGGGTGGAACCTTTGATCAAGAAAGGAGGCAGCAGGAGAAGCATGTTTTAAGAGAAAGATGGAAAGTCAAGTTTCAGACACTTCAAGTTTTAGATACATAGGGCACCCAAGTGGAGATGAGTGGATATACTGTGCGGTCCTCTGTGTGTAGAGCACAGTAATTGGTGATCGACAGATGATTAACATTTGTTGAGGGAATGAGTAGATGGCTAAAACCATAATGTGGATGAGATTGTCCAGTAGAAACATGAGTCCAGCAGGGTGACGAGGAAAGAGTCCTGGGGGAGCATTAATCACCCCACTGACACCCAAATAATGAATTGAGAGAAGCTTGAAATTCAGAAATCATAAGCATATCAGTCAAGAGAAGAAGATTCAGGGTATGGCAAAGAGGCATTTTCGGCACTGATGTTGACCTATACAACTTATAGACCAGCTAACCATTTTCTTTCTTAGAAATAATAGCCGACGTTCACTGAGTACTTCCTATGCGCTGGGCCTTGTGTCAGGGATTTACCTGTATTTCTTTACTTAACTCACAACTCAGTGACAGGGAGGTGGTATGTTTTTTCCTTTTCTAGAGATAAGGAAATGTGGAGGCTTGGAGACATTAAGTAATTGCTCAAGTCCTGTAGCTTATGTTCAGTGGACTTGGGATTCAAACCCAGGTCTGGCTGACTCAGCCAAGGATCTTCATCACTCTTTTGTCTCCTAAATATCCAGTCATTTAAAAAATCAAGGCTGAGCATATCAGGCTGTGCAAAAGGTGCTTTGTCTCTTAAGACAGTCAGATCGAGAGAATGGTACTATTTGTGAGGAATGTGGCATGTATAAGTTGTTACACTGGCCTTGTATATCTTTGGGTTTTTCCAGGTACTTTATCTGCCATCTGTCTCTCCTCATCTCCTGTGATATTCAGTTGATGGCTTATGAGAAGCTGCCATCTTTAGTGGAGGTTGCTCATTTTCCTGATCATGGCCTGGAGGACTTTTCTCCATCTGAGTGAGCATTGAGATAAAGGATAAGCCAGTCCCAAGGTCAATTGGATGAACAGAATCTTTCTTCTGTTGGCTTGTGGAGACCAATTAGTAATGGTGGATGAATGGAGTCGATTAAATGCCTTCACTGATCTAGATCTACTGGAGGTAGTGATAAATTCCCAAATGAGGTGAGGGACCTGTTGGATCTGAACACATCACCTTGCCCTGGCTTTGGTAGATTCAAAGCAGCTCCTTCAAATACCACATAGAAGAAGGTCTACCAGTACTTCCATTCATTTACTTTTTGAGCAGCTTGTTTGCCTCAATCCCCATCCATCATAGTGGCAATAGCACAATCTTTAGAGCCAGGCAGGCATAACTTTGACTTCTAGCCCTGCTTCTTGCTAGACACATGGAATTGGGGAATGATCTTAACTTCTCTGAACCTCACTTTTTTTTTTGAGTTATATATATATATTTTTTAACTTTTTATTTTACATTGTAGTATAGCCGATTAGTAATGTTGTAATAGTTTCAGGTGCACAGCAAAGGGACTCAGCCATGCATATCCATGTATCCATTCTCCCCCAAACTCCTGTCCTACCCAGGCTGCCACATAACATTGAGCAGAGTTCCCTGTGCCATACAGTAGGACCTTGTTGGTTATCCATTTTAAATACAGCAGTGTGTACATGTCAATCCCAAACACCCTAACTATCCCTTCTCCCCATCCTTCCCCCCTGGTAACCATAACAAAACTCACTTTTCTTATCTGAAAAATATGACCAGTAGAGCTTAGCTTACCCTTCTTGTGGACATGGCATAGCGCATTAAGGTGCTCATCATGGGGCCTGGTACTGTGAACATGTTCAGTACATGTGAGGCCCTTTTTCTGAAGGGAATGGAGGTGTATACCCCCTAGATAATCTGTAGCTGGGTACTTATTCCATTGCTTCCAAGAATTTTTATATTTTAATCCAAATAAGATCTTGTATTAAAATGGCCCCCATGTTGTCATTGTGTTGTAAAAGTAATCAGAAATTGTCCAAGAAATTCAGATGTCACGACTACTTGCAAACCATTGCTTTTAACTGAGTGCGAGAACCCTTGATGGAGCCCAGTACAAGTATTCCATATTATTCACAGTACAGAATCACACGAGCTGGATTCCACGTTAAATGAAGAACACCCCTTTCCCCTGAAAAAAAGATATAGTCGATGCAAAATGGGTAAAGCTAGACTGACATTCACAGGCTCACGCTGACCTGTGGTGAGGAGGCACGATACCTCCTGGAACTTATGCTGACTATTCTACGAGTCTCGAACACTGTGGATGCAGGTCACCTCCCACAAGTTGATGTCCAAGCAGCTCCAAAGCTCAAGAGGAGTGATGTGATGGGCAGCTGTGGGGCCGAAGTGACACAGATCTTTGCAGGACGATGTGGAGGACTGGGTCACACTTTCAAGAACCCGTCAGAATGTTTTGTCATGGAAGCTCGGACTGTCAGAGTAAAAGGGGTAGAAGGTGCAGGAGGCCCAGAATTTGGAAATCAGGTGTACCCTGTTGCTAAAACATAAAATTATTAAGTATTGGATCAGAGGTAAGAAAGGCAAACTCACCGTAGCAACAACAGCAGAGGTCACACATAAGTGTGTACTATGTGCCTGGTTTGTCTAGGCTGGGGGTTCATATAAGTTTGGGAAGACATTCTAATGGGGTGGGAAATGGACAGTAAACAAAATAAATATGTACATTATTTTGTATATTAGGAGATAGTAAGTGCCAATATGAAAAATGAAGCAGATAGAGAGTCTGGGGCAGGGAGCGGGTGTTGTAATTTCAAGTTGGTAGTTGTGGAGGGTTTCAACGACTAAATAACATTCAGCAAGACACACACTCTCATGACCCGAGAAGAGCATCGCAGGAAGAGGGAACCCCAAAGTGTCCAGGCACTGAGGCATGAACTTTCCTGGCACGTTCAAATCAAAGCAAAAAGGCTGATGTAGCTGGAATGGAGCAAAGTTCAGCTAAGAACAAGGTGATGGGAATGAAGTCAGAGAGCTAACAAGACTGAAGGTTCTTGGGACGACCAGGATGATACTTATCCCATCAAAGGGCATATTGTCATCATCATCTTTTTATTCTTCTCCATCTTTTCCTTGCTCTAACATTTTCTAGGCACTTTGACAAGCAGATGACCTGGAGGGTCTTCTCAACCCTCATAACAAACCTTTGAGGCAGATCGTTTATCATTTTTATTGCACATACAAGAAATCAAGGTCTGAAAGGACACAAGCTCTGTGGCAAAGGCTCAGCACTTTTTCTCTCATGCTATCCTGCCTCCATTTTCAAAGCACCATTTATTTGTGTTGCACCTTCCAGCTTTGGCTCATAGCTTTTCACATAAGAGCATCCAAGAAACTCTTGTGTATACCTGTCAACTGCTGTTTTTTTTAACTTTATTTAACTATTTAACTTTGAAAAAACAAGGCCCCTTCGTGCGGGGCCACATAGCAAGAGGTTTGGTCAGGAGGTGAGGAACAGGAGTACACGCTAGAGAGCAAGAGTGCACACTAGCAGACCTGGGGTTCTGCCTTCATTCTGGTTGAGGGTGGGGTGCCTAGGGTTTCGCAGGTTCACTCTTTATTGGTGAGTTTAAAACATGAGAGCGGGAATTAAAGCACAGGGAGGGGGAAGCAGGGTCACTCAAATGATCAGTTATCTGGGTCAACCAGGGCTTTCTAAAAGGGAAACTTCATGGGTGGGGTGGCCTGGCTCTTTATATAGTTGTATAGCTGGCAGTGGGTTTATTTGAGATGGATTTCTTTGAAATGTATACCTCAGCAATCAAAAGCTTAATGTCAGGCATGCACTTATATTACAATGAAAAAAGCTAGTTGTCAGGCACTTACACCACACTGCTTCTTTCTAATCAACCATGGGATCACATGGTAAAAACATGCCTTTTGAGATCGGCTTTTTTGACTCAGAACATTGTCTTTGCGATTATTTAAGTTATTTTTTGTTATAATAGCTTGTTCCTTTTTGTTGCTGAGTAATATTCCATGGTATGGATGTACCACAGCTTGTTTATCCATTTACCTGTTGAAGGATATTTGGGTTGTTTCAGTGTTGGGTTTTACAAATAAAGCTGCTGTAAATATTCATGTGCAGCTTTTCAGTTCACTTGGATAAAATACTCAGAAGTAAAATTGCTGAGTCATATGGTATATATATTTTAAAATTTTAAGAAACTTCAAAACTGTTTTCCCAAGCAGCTGCATCATTTTCCATTCCCATCAACAATGTATGAAACTTCTGTTTTCTCTGGTTGCTCATCAGCATTTGGTGTTATTGGTATTCTTTATTTTAACCAATCTAATAGGTGTGTGGTAGTATTACGTGATGGTTTTAATTTTCATTTCCCTAATGATTAGTGATGTTGGACATTTTTTCCCTTATGCTTATTCTGTCAATTGCTTTTGATGCCTCATCTTCCTTCTCACTGGCAGTGGTACAAATGGAACAGGCAGACAGTTTCTCTGGGCCTCCCTGTTATGGACTGCATGTTTGTGTCTCCTTTAAATTTGTATGTTGAAGTCCCAGTCCCCAAAGGGATGATACAAAGAGGTGGGGCCTTGGGGAGATAATTATGTTTAGTTGAGGTCATGAGGGTAGAGCCTCCAAGATGGGATTAGTGCCCTTATAGGAAGAGGAGGAGACCAGAGCTTTCTCACACCATCTTGTGAGGATATAGCAAAGTGTCTTTCTGCAGACCAGGAAGAGGGCCTTCGTCAAAACCTGACCAAGTTGGCACCCTGCTCTTGGACTTCTAGCCTCAGAACTGTGAGAAATAAATTCCTGTTGTCTAAGCCACCCCATCCATGTATTTTTGTTATAACAGCCCAAGTGGACTGAGGTGCTCTTGTTTGTTTTACACAACATTTCCTTTTTGAGTTGTGGTGCGGGGCCTTGTTCATAGCACGGACCTTCCGCACATGCTTGTTGGTACTTGGTTGTGAACCACCATCTTCCATAACAAAATTCTCCTTTGTCCCCATCTCTTTCTTTGAGAATTGCTATCTAATTATTAATTTTTGTTTTAGTGTTTTCTCCTCTCTCTTTTGCCAGTTTGCAGAGGCAGGATCTGTCAGGTGTTCCTTGCTGCCCACCAAGCAGTCTTTCTCAATTTTACAAAAGCTGCTGTGGTTGGGACTTTTGGCACTCAGCCACTTCTGGTTCTTTCTCCTTCTGGTAGAGAATTGCATTTCTCTGCCCCTTGGCGTTAGGTTAGATCCCATGAGTAGAAGCGATGCTGCTACTTCTGGGCAGAGGCATTCAATTCCTGGCATGAGATCTTTGGCGCTTTTTTCCCTGATTGAGGCAAACCCTGAGGCATCTGTTGAGCTGGAGGGTCCATGAGCTCCATGAACACTGAGCCACCACACAAAGAACAGTGGCTGCCGTCCTAGAAAGCTGCCAATGCTCGGCGAATCACTTTTGTTGAGTCACAGATGCGATTTTGGTCTCTGTGTGTGTGTGTGTGTGTGTGTGTGTGTGTTGTTCCTGTAGCATCACCTAGCTTATACTGATTGACACCTCTTTTTCTGCAAGACCAGGTTGAGTGTCAGGCAATACCCTGATTTTTACTCAGTGTGAGGTTAGAATTTGAGGTTTTGCGGGAGACAGACTTGAGTTGTATGACATTGGGCACATGATTTCACCTTTCTGCATTTTCTGGTTTTCTTTTCTGTAGATCGAAGAGACTTATACCCACCTTCTAGGGTTGTTGTGAGAATTAAACGTAGTAACACGTATAATGTAGGTGGTATACAGTAGACGTTTAATGAATGCTTGTTTTCATTCTCCTTTTCCTGCACCATCATAAACTCGAAGATTACGTGCCCATTTTATTTTTTTTTCTCCCAAGGATTTCGCCACTTTCTCATTAACCAGTGTTTCCTTGTTGCCAGGATTTAGTGCCAAGTAACCATCTCCCTTGTCGCTTCCTCTGACTTCTGAAAGATGAAATCGTCAGCAAGGCAAGGCGAAGATTGATCAGATGAGACACCCAGCAGACGTCCAGAGAGTCTGAGTCCCCACTGCTGCTCTGTCCTGCCTCTGTGCCAGTTCTGTAATCTGTATTAGGAAAACATGGTCTGCTTGATTGCTCTGTAACAGACTTTCACAACATTAGCAGTTGCTTCCCTTTCTTCTAGTTCTCCATGATATTTGTTTTCATTTTCAATTTTTATCCAATTCAATTAGATGCTTGTTTTGACTCGGCTCTGAGCTGGGTGTGGGGGATACAGAGGTGGATTAAGGCATAGCTTCTGCCTGCAAGAAAGTCACTCTGGTGAGGGGAACAGATAAGGTAGACAAACCCACCCACCCACCAACCACCAACCAACCAACCAACCAACCAAGAGGACAACCCCAAATACTGTGATGACTACAAACACATAAGCATGTACATGATACAGAGAAAGGACTAGGGAGGAACTGGTGAATTCCTTTGGGTCTAGGAGTGGGAGAGGGATGAAGTCTTTTTCCAAAAGATTCTGTTTCATTAGGGTTTTGGTGGGTGAATAGGAGTGCACCAAGCAGATTATGAAGGAAGAGCATTTGGGAAAGTGAAACAGCATTTGCAAAGGCACAGTGACATGAGATGTGAATAGTTCTGGGCAATATATGAGATTTGGTGTTTAACAGAGCATAAAGGGCAAAGTGGGAAGTGGTAGGAGGTGAGGTAGAAGGTTTTGCCAGGCAGGCCAGTGGGGAGAGGACACATTCTTGAGTATATGGGCATTTATTAGACCTGCTTCTCTTCGAGGTTTACCCTTTATTGCTTTTTGCTAGCCATGCCCTTCAGTTAATAAGATTGTATTTGTTGCCTTGTCTGATAATGTTGGGTGGTTAGCCCTCATGGGTCTGGATGGAGTAGAGGGCTCTTGAAATGTGCAGAAAAGAACATGGAGTCAGGATAAAGGCAGACTTGGGCTCAAATCTGACAATGTGTTTTATTAACCCCATGTTCCTGTGCCTGGGGTCTCTATTACCTCCTCTGCAGAGGGGGGGAAAATCTTGCATGCCTCACTGAGCATCTGTGAGGACTAAAATGAAAGAAATATTTAAAGTACTCAGCACAGAACTTGGTGTCCATTGGGTACTCAGTACATCTCCCAGTTGGAGAAATCAGTTACTTGTGTTTGGGAATTGCATTAAGCTCATAAAGAAACAGCTGAAAATTGTTATGACTGATTTAAAAAATACAATTATGCTTTTTTTTTTCCTTTTGAGAAAAGTTGTTCTTTTTCATGACAAACCTCTCAGGGCCCTCAAAGGAGGAAAACAAACTTGCAAAAAAAAAAGAAACTTGAAACAATATGACATTTCTGTTGTATCAGATCTCAAAGGTCTTACCTTGAGATTATTTTGGTAAATCCATTTACATTTTTACTCCCCCCACCCCCAAACTTCATGTGTTAGAACACATTGCTGTTTTGACGTCTTCACTGTGATATTTTTTAAGCCATCAGTAGAGTTTTAAATATCTCAGGACTGAACTCTGGCCTTTGAGGAAGGCAAACTAATTATTTCTCAAATGATTCTGTAGAGCAAGCCGCTGGCAGTTGTTTCCTGGCAGCTTAGAAAGGAAATGCGAAACTGGTGGCTTTTTAAGGAAGGGGATGTGCAGTCAGACAGGAGTTCAGAAACTTGTCCACCCCGTTTCAAGAGGAAGCCCTGATGTTCCTGGAGAACAGCTGGGGCCAGGGTTTCACGCAAATGGTTTTGCAGCTGACTCAGGCAAAACAAAAGCAGTGCTGATGGGTGGGATAAAGGTGGTCACAGATGTCAAGGGCTGACTGAAGTCTTATATAATCATTTGATGGTTCCAACAACTCTAGAAAGTAGAGACTTTTAGTCCCCTTTTACAGATGTGGAAACTGAGTCTTAGAGAAGTGAAGTCTTATTCAAGGTCACAGGGCCAGGAAGTTGAGGGCTGTTTTTTGCCTGACACTGGAGTGTGTGATTTTAACCACGTGGCTCTGCTGCCTGGGGGTCTTTATGCTGTGTGACCTTGGGCAACTTACTAACCTCTCTGAACATCTGAGTTTCTTCTTCCATCAGTCAGGGATGATGGTACTACTACCTACTTCTTAGTTGTGAGGATTAGGTATACTTCCTGAGGGGGAGGCACCTAGTGAAACATTGTAATTAATTGGGTTCTGAGTACACTGACTAATATGTCTTATGGTTATACCCTCCCTAGCTCCATCCTGTTCCATACCTGGCTGTCAGTTTGCTGTCAGAGATGGTTCCCCCATGGACCACAATACACATCCCTCATCCCCTTTATCTTTTCCCACCTTCCCATCTCTGGCTTTTGTTTCCTCCCCACAGGGTTCCCTGACTCCTGAAGTTCTTACTGAAATTCCCTTTCTTCGAGATATTATGTTTCCTGGTGGAGGTTTTTGGGGTACATAGAAGAGAGGCAACTGACCAGACTGGGGGTTTAGTGGAGATTCCTAGAGAAGCTGACTCTTGAGGGATGACGAGGATTTGGGTAAGAGGAGAGAGGAGAGGCAAGAGGGATTGCAGGCTTGTGCAGGGGCATGGCATGTTCTGAGACCCACGAGTATTCATGCAAGATAATGGGTGAGGGTGGAATGTCACTATTGTTAAAAATTGGATGAGTATTTTTCCACCTTGTTTCCTCAGCTAGACTGTTAATCCCAGTTTCCTCAGCTAGAATGTTAGTCCCAGGAGAGGAGAGACTGCATCTTAATTCCATGCCCCTCACAGTGCCCTCTCTGGGGCACAGAGCCAGCCCCAGGAGAGACTCAGGTCATTGATTTTTTAATACTCACATGCTAATGAGTTGGGTTTTACTGGAAGAAGTGGGCAGCTTAGCAATGCAGAAAGGCCATAGACTTTGGAGTCAGACAGACCTTATGGAAGTCACTTATTCTCTCTGAGCCTCAGTTTCTTAACCTGTGAGATGGGGGCAACATGTACATGCCTCATAGGATTGCTGTGAAAATGAAATGAGACATGATATCTGTGAAGGGATGGACAGAGCAGGTGCAGTATGTGTTAGTTGTTGTTGTTTTGCTGACTCTCCTGTGAATTAATCCTCAGGGCTCATGGAGGTTGAAACTTTGTTGTTGGCAGCTAGGGATGGGTGATTCATCTAAGCAGAAACTTGCCAGCGTTGGCCACAGCTCAAGTTAGCTCACTGCAGCTTCCACCCAGGAGATGCTGCTTTGCCATCTCCCTGTTCTGGAGACGGGAGTATGCTTCCATGGCAGATAAGATGGAGGAGGACACGTGGATGCGGGAAGCATTCTGTTTACTTAGACTCACCTCTGTCAAAGTCGTGGGTGTTAAATAGGCTTGTAGGACGTAGGAAGAGTTCAGGCTTAATACAATCCCTTTATCTGCAGCCCTTGACCATCCCCTCAAAACTTCACCCTTTGCCTACTACAGTGTTTGCTCCACAAGTGTAAGGATCTTTGTTTAGTTTGTATCCCGAGAGCCTTGGACAGTGCCAGGTGCAGAGTAGGGGCTCAGTCATTTTGCTGAAAGAATAAATGCACAACTGCCTCCCAAACTCCTTCCCTTATTTGCCTTCAAGATGGAGTTGGCTAGATCACGTCTTGTCCCATTCTGTTACTACTTTCTTCATGGCATGTGCCTGTTTTGCTATAATATCATTAGCATGGAGCAACCAGGAGTGGAGTTCTGTGACATCCAGTCATCCTGGGAAGTCTCATTTCCTGCCTGCCTCATTAGGTCAAACTTAGACACGAGTTCTTGGCCGATGTTGGTCTCGTGGCTCAAGAGTGTACATGCTCTGAGGTGTTTGGTCCGCATGCTCCCAATGACCTGCTCACCCATGTGTGAGCCTTTGAGTCAGTGACTCTCAAGCTGCTACCCCAAATGGATGATTTCTCTCCATCCAATAAAAGATCGTATAACTTTCCAATTAATATTATTGATGGTTCCAGCAGCAGAATTTCTCCCCTCTTCCCACCCTGAGAAACCAGGTCAGGTCAGCAGTCACCAAGCATGTCCCATGTGCACTGGGGGAAGGGCACTCACTGTCCACTCTCTTTC
>NW_006793997.1:2630560-2632561 GCF_000442215.2 Lipotes vexillifer | reverse complement strand
GAAAAGCTCTCTCCTTGTCCACTCTCTTTCCCTCTCCATCTTTCCCTGGCATCGGTGGTCTTCAGATACACAAGTACATGTATGAAGTGTAGTCATATGTCTAACTGTGCCTGTGTCTTGAAAACTCTCCTGGCTGCTGTTTTCAAAGACAATTGAAAAGATGGTAGCTGTACTCACCTTGAAACTTCATTTTTCTTCTTTTTACATCTTTATTGGAGTATAATTGCTTTACAATAGTGTGTTAGTTTCTGCTGTATAACAGCGAATCTTGAAACTTCATTTTGATTTTCTTATTCAACACAATGTGACATTTTCTTGAAAGGGATATTCCAATTTAGGAGCCAAAAGTTGGGTCAGTATCACAATGATAAGAGTAATAACTGGCATAAAAAGAATTTCAGATAGAATTAGTGAATGCAGGCTGTCTGCTTTGAGTGTTTTGCTAATAATTACCACCCTGCCATGCCTCATTCTGAAGGGCTAACTCATTTTCAGCTGAGCTTCAGTTTACAATATGAGGTTGATGATCAAACACAAGCTTCGCTTAAAGTAGGGCCATCAGGAGAAATGGCTCTGATAGCTGAAGCTGGCCCTGATGGAGTGCGATGAAATGGGAGTTTCAGTAATGTAGTGTGGAATCTCCACTGACTTTCTGTTTTTATTTCACAATCAAGAGCCATGAATGAGAGAGAAATATGTTAGTTACTTTAAAATAGCCTGGCAAAAATATAATTTCTTATTGATTAGTTTCCCATCGAAGGCAAGGCCTGTGGATGAAAGAAAATTGCTGAAAATTCTAAAATAAAGAAAGTAAATTAGGGAAGATGTTTAAATTTTTAAAAGGAAGAAAAAGGTGTAATCCATGTACCCAAATCTGCCACTTATAAAAAGTACTGCTGAAACTGAGTTCTAAGTTGTTCTTGATCTGATTGACTTGCTTCATTTACTACAGTATTTAAAAAATACAAAATAGACTGTTTGGCTTTGCTTTCTATGTTTCAGGTACCATGGAAAGTAAAGAAATGTAGGAATAAAAATTATTCCTGGAAATTAGGTAAGGAATTAGTTGATGGGTTCATATGATATCATAACTCATTTTGGTTACAAGCAATAGAAACCTGATCCAAACTGGTTTAAACCAGTGGTCCTCAATTGGAAGTGGTTTTGCCCCCAAGGGAGCATTTGGAAATGACTGGAGACAGTTTTTGGTTGTCACAGCTGTGGGGTGAGGATGACTATTGACTTCTAGTGAGTAGAAGCCAGAGGTGCTGCTAAACATCCTACAAAGCACAGGACAGCCCCCATCCAGCCAAAAAAGTCAGTAGTTCTAAGGTTGGGAAATTCTGGTTTAATATTTTAAAAAAGTAGAATTTATTGACCCATCACTGAAAAATCCAGGATAGATGTAGTTAGACCCAGATGTTCCAACAATGTCATCAGAAGCATCTTTTTCTCTCCAACCTGCTACTTTCCCTGTGAGCTTCTTTCTTAGGAGGTTTTCTCCCTCAGAATCACAATATGGGACCCAGCAGCTCAATGAAAAAGAGCTCGTCTTTCTCATTGATTCGATTCCCTCCAAGAATCCTGAGATTGGCTCTTGTTGGCTAACCTTTGTTATATCTTTTCTGAACCACTGCTGTAGGGCTGGATATACTGACTGAGCCCTGGGGCACGTACCCACCCCTGACTGTGGGGTGGGGGTGTTTAAACCACTTGGACTGAGAGAGTGGTGAGGTGTTTCTCCAAAAGGAAAAATGGGGTGCTGTTTCTGCAATAAGGGAGAAGAGATGCTGAACAGCCAAGAAACAGACGTCCACTATGTTTATTTTCTGAGGAAATTCAGAGTGGTGGTGGTACAGGGGATACCAGGACCCCCTCCTCCATCCTTCTTTTTTTCCTGTCATCCAAAGTAAGTTATTATTATTATTTTTTTATGCGGTACACGGGCCTCTCACTGTTGTGGCCTCTCCCGTTGCGGACCACAGGCTCCGGATGCGCAGG
>NW_006793997.1:2623952-2630387 GCF_000442215.2 Lipotes vexillifer | reverse complement strand
CGGCAGGCGGACTCTCAGCCACTGTGCCACCAGGGAAGCCCCAAAGTAAGTTATTTTTAACATTCCTGTGATAGTCTCCCTTTCTCTACCTCTGCTAGTACTCATGTTACGTTATAATTACATTATAATAAACTTATTTATTTACATATCCATCTGTTTTCCTAAACCATGAGCTTCTAAACACAGGGATTACATCTAATTTCATCTTCATGTTTCCAACACCTTGCTCAGAGTAGAACACCCAGTAGGCTACAATAAAACTTTTTTTTTCTATAAAGAAAGAGTAAAGGAGAGCTAAAAAGTCAGTTTGGTCTTATTAGACTATTGATTAGCCATTAATCAGATGTTTATTGAGCAGCTACTATGTGCCCGACACACCAAGCCCTGGAGACATAGCAGGTAACAGGGCAGGCACATGTCGAGTGTAGCATCTGGGGAGGTGGCAGCCATTGGACAAGTAATCAAGTGGGTTGCATGATGCAAAGGGGAAGTTCCGAGAGCATGGGTCCACCTTAGAGTGGGACTCTGGGGAAATGATACTTGAAGGGGACAGCCTGGAATGTTGAGTGAGAGCTAGTTTTGCAAGATGTGGGTGGAAGAGCTTTCTGTGCAGAGGGAACAGCCTGTGCAAAGGCCCTGAGAAGGCGGTGGGGCACACGGTCATGGTTATTATGACCTGTTTGCAAGACGGGGTAGCATTTCAGATCTGATTTAAGGAAGGGTGGCCTCAGTTCTCCACATTGATGAGTCTCTTAGGCAGTGACTGTTTAATTTCAAGAAACAGAAACACATTCAAAGAAATTAAAGTGAATAGGAAGTTTTATTGTCAGGACACAAGGCTCTCAGGGGATCCACCATAACAGCTGGACCTCGTGGGACCTGGAATGTTGTTAGCTAGACGTTCTCTGTGTCTTGCTCTCTGGGGGGCTCATCTTTGCACATCTGCTCCAGTCTCCTCTCTGCAGACCGGCATCTGCCATCGAGATCTCAGGTTCTGCTCTTGATTACTTTCCACTTGCCCAGGGCTCTGGCTCTTCCTCTTTATGACCTTATTTTTCCTGCTTCTAACACCCTCTGACCAAATCAGCCTGTATCTCCGTTTTAAATTTCCAAGTGTAAGGATCTGATAGGCCCATGTGATGGGAGGTGGAAACAGTGAAGATGCAGAAAGTTGGGCAAACGTTGCTTCAGATGTTACTTTTGTGAAATGTTAGTAATCTAACATGTCTGGATTCCAACCTCATGGAAAATATCACCCCCAGATAATAGTCTTGGGTACATAGTCAAGGTAATTCTTACCGCATTCTCCTTCTCACTCAGAATACTCCAGCCATGCTGGTATTCTGGTTTCTCAAACATACAGCCTTTGCACATGCTGTTTCCTCTTCCAGAGATGCTCTTCTCTCCTGCTCTTTACTTGGTTAATCTTTATTATCCTTTAGGTCTTCGCTTAGGTGTCATTTTCTCAATGAGGTCCTTCCTGACTCCCTGAATAGAATCGGTTTTGCCCTTTCTGGTTCATGGAACCCTGTTCTTTTCTCTTAGTTTTTATCAGAATTTGCAATTTTATAAGTTTTGTACAATTATTCTTCAGAGACTTCTAACTCTTTGAAGAGAAGGAATCACATCTGCCTGGCATCTAGTAGGTGTCCAATAAACACTGGTTAAATTGGTAAAGTAAATATAATTATCCAGAGGGAGGTCCCTTTGAAAATTTTGTTTACAAAGGGTAAAACCCTCTGTTTAAGATGATTGCATCTTTACTTGATGGTAGGAGAACACCTTAAGTAGGGACAACTCTGATATTTGATATGGATGCTAAATAGAAGATGCCCAAATAAACTTCACATGTGAGTTAGGAAGATCCAGTCTCTGCTCCCAGGTTTCTTCCTTCTGTTATTTTAGGATGATTCACAGGGCCAACTTGTACCAAAATTTTGGCAAAGAGAAGGGAAACTAACATTTATTGGGAAGCTATTAATGGCACTTTATAAACACCATCTCATTCAGTTCTCTTGACAACCCAGTAATGTGGGGGATGCACCTTATAGACAGTCTCCTTCAACTTCTGTTCCAGCATCTGTCAACTATGCTATCTTTACTGCAGAGGCTGGAAGCCTAAAAGGTACGTTTCCAAGACTCCCTTGCAGCTAGGATCCTGGATATCATTCAGGTTTTACAAATCAAATGCACCCTGCAAGTCTTGAATTTAGAACTGAGTTAGAGGGGAGAAGGGCATAATGCAATCCACCTTGCGGGTGGATCACTGCAGAGTCAAAGTGGTTCTATAGCCATTAGCTCCCTGAGTTGGTGACTTCTTGTAGCAATGGTGGCAGTTTTCCCGATCATCATAGAGGTAGGGAGATTTTGGGGCAGGGAGTTGTTCCTGGAAGCTCCAACTCTTTGAGTGCTTCTAAGTCAGTTTACACCTAGTGATGTGTTCCTTTCTGCTTAAAGTAGCTGAAGTGATTTCTGTAGTCTGCAATTGAGAAATACCTAAAACACCAGGTTTCTTGTACCCTGTCCTCTCCCCACATTTTACAGATGAAGATCTGAGGTCTGAGGATCAGGGTTCAAATGACCTGACTCAGGTTTCATGGCAGGTTAAGTGGCTGAGAACTTGAAACCAGACTGACTCTTTCCGTTTGTCTGTCTTCACTGCTGCCACCCACTTCTTTTCTCTGGGCTGCTTTTCTCTCTCTCTTTCTTCCAATATCCTTCTACCACAGAACATTTCGTTCCAAACAGATGGGATCTGACAGTCATATTCATTCCAAAGTCTTAGGGATGTGATGTAACTCTTCCCAGGCATCTCTACATCTTTCAGAAGACCGTGGGGACAGGGCGATGCTGAAACCTATGGCAGGGCATGACTCACAAGTGGAATCCCAGACACCATGGCAACCACTTGAGGCGGAGGTGAGGGTACAGGGAATAAAGCTGGGACGGGAGAGAGTGGAAGGAAGGTCAGGAAAAATAACTTGGGTTCTCATCTCTTAATTGTCTTGGCCTGATTTCCTTGAGACATGTGTTAATCTTCCCAATTTGCGGAAGGGGGCTTGCCCCAGGTGGTAAGCTTCCTAAAGCTTTGGATTTGGGTTTATAAGCCTGTCGGAGCATGCCCCCCCTTCTGACCCACTCCCAAGAGCTCTCCTGTCAGGTTTTAGACATGCTAGCTAATTCCTTTCTATAGATTTGCCCGGCTTTATTAGGAGTAATGGTCTCCAGGGTATTTTTCTTTATAGACATTATAATTAGTAATTGTTTTGAAGGGCAATTGCTGTTAAACTACTTATTTTTTCTTTTCCTGGAGGACAGGACAATTTCCAAGACTGATTATTTCACAATTGAAATTCCATGTCTCCCAAAGGTTGATTTTTATAGTGGTTGTTGGAAGCAAAATCCTCTCTTTTGATTTTTTCCATTACGCCTTCAGAGAGACACACACACACACACACACACACACACACACACACACACACACACACACACACACACACACACACACACACTCCTGGGAAGACAAGCAGAAAAACAAAGCCTCCACTGAGTGTTCAACAGCTTTTATAGACAGTTGCCTGCCTCTCTGGCTAATGGGATAGATGATAAATGCTCCCTAGATACCATTTCAGTCAATTAATTAGTTAATGTTTAAAGATGGAAAGTGTCATGTAGTTAGAGAACATTATGATTTTCTTAATAAAAAAGACTTGAAGTGAGAAAAAATAGGAATGAAAAGACAGTGCAAGTTTTGCCTTTGAACCGTAATTCCTCTCTCTGATTCTGTAGCCAGTTACAGGGCAGTAAGCATCTGCCTATTGTCAGGTCACCTCCATGAAGTTCTCTCTTTGGGTCAGAAATTTTCAGTACAGTAAGTGTGATGACATAGCTATTTTTTTTTCTTGTAAGTGGAACGAGGGTAGGGATATCTAGAGCTGGGTTTGTTGTTTGGAGCTCCGAAGCTGGGTTGGAGCAATTCCTAAATCAGTCACGCTCAGGAAGGACTGGCAGATGAGGGTGTGGCATGCAGGAGCTTCTTTAAGATGCCCCAAGGTTCAAGATCCAGGAAGTAAAATTCAGTCCTTTCTTATGAGGCTTTTGAGCTTTGAGCTGGAAACAAGAGGGAAAGCAAAAGACGAGATGTTGGGTGAATATTAACTGAAGTGAAGATGGGAGTATAAGCATTGGTGTTAATGAAAGGAGAGGGTCACAGAAAATGACCACCGTTAGGGTTGCAGGACCCAGTTCCCACGATTTTGCACAGTTGCTTCCATGCTGGCTGGGTGGCCGCTTTGGTGAGAAGGTTTGGGGTGAAGTCAGACAGCCCACATCAAACACAGGTTCATCAAATCCATCCACTCCAACCATCCTAGACAGATGCCTGCATCACCCATTCTGCTGCTTGCACCTCATCTGTCTGTTGAGAGGACCTTTCAGAAAGGGGGTGCATCTGAGAAGCACAGACACAATGGTTTCTTGAAATTCCATTCAATTCAGATATTTGAGAAAATAGCAGTGTTTGATTTGAAGACACATCCCTTGTATGACATACTCATGATTGTGGGCTGATAAAAGACTTTTTATTGTCTCATCACAGCTGCTCAGACATTTTTCATTAACAGAATTTGGAAAACAATTGATTAAAGCATAATCTCTTGTCTTCCCACACAGTAGCTAGTAGTGATGGAGAATTCAGGCTCTGGAGTTAGGTCTGTGGTCAGAAGTCTGGCTCTCACCCACTAGCTGCGTAGTGTAAACTTGTAGTTTCCTTATCTGCTCAGAACCTCAACTTCCTCATCTGTAAATGGGGATCATAAAAATATTTATCTTGGGAGGATTAGAGAGAAAATTATTTATTCATTCATTGCACAAATATTTATTTATTTATTTTTATTTAAAAAATAAATTTATTTACTTATTTATTTTTGGCTGCATGTGGGCTTTCTTTTTAGTTGCATCGAGCGGGGACTACTCTTCGTTGCGGTGCACAGACCTCTCATTAAGGTGGCTTCTCTCGTTGCGGAGCATGGGCTCTAGGTGCACGGGCTTCAGTAGTTGTGGCTCGTGGGCTCTGGAGCGCAGGCTCAGTAGTTGTGGCACATGGGTTTAGTTGCTCCGCGTCACATGGGATCTTCCCTGACCAGGGCTCGAACCCGTGTACCCTGCACTGGCAGACAGATTCTTAACCACTGCACCATGAGGGAAGCCCCACAAATATTTATTGAGCTTCTGTGACATGGCAGGCAGTTGCTGGCATGTGGGTCTCTCAGTAGTAAGACAGGAAAGTTCCTTGTCTTTATGAAGTTTATATTCTCATGAGGAGGCAGACGACAATTGAGTTAATTAAAAATGATGGACTATGAAGTAAATGCAATTAAGGAACATGATAGAGAATGGCTGGGCATGGAAGGTGGGCAGCTTAGCTAGGGAGGGCCTCTCTGAGATGACACTGAATTGGGAAATGAGGGCTGACAAGGAGTGAGCCACACGAAGATGAGAAGAGCATTGTTGGCAGAGGGAACAGCAAGTGCAAAGGTTCTGAGGTAGGAAGAGCTAGACATGCTCTAGAAAGGAAAGGGCCAGCAAGGCCATAGCATGAGAAGTGATGTGGGGGCCTGGGAAGAGATGTAGTCCAAAGGATAGGCAGGGGCTGGATCATATAGGGCCTCAGAAGCGATGACCATAAAAAGTGCATAAAAATGCAATCTCAGTCTGGTGCCTGGCATAGAGTCAGTGCTCAATAATCTGTTTCCTTTCTTTATAATTCCTTTTCCTTGAAATGATGTTGAATTTTGGTCAGGGTATCAAATTCCCATCCTGGCTTCTTCTTCCTGCCCTAGAGCTGAAAGGATCTGTTAGTTTAGGAACAAGGAAGAGTTCCCATATCTCACAGTGCCACAGACCATGGGAAGGAACTGAGTAAGAGTTCCATGGGTCTCAGAGGGAGGGGGAGTAGGATCTAAGATGCCCAGGAGGCTATGATTACCCATTAAATAGATAGAATATGAGACATTAATAAGCTTGGATTTAGACAATATTAATTAGAATACAACTTATATGAGCTGGACTTTAAGAATCTGGAACCCTCAAATAACCAGAATAGAGACTATTCTTTGCTTCGAGAGAAGGGCAAAGACAAGGAATATGATGATAGCAATAATTTTTTAAATAAAAAATTCCACCCTTCAAAGACCTCTGCTGATTTCAGCCTAGTTTCTTTTTTTCTTTTTTTTTTTTTTTTGCGGTATGCGGGCCTCTCACTGCTGTGGCCTCTCCCGTTGTGGAGCACAGGCTCCGGACGTGCAGGCTCAGCGGCCATGGCTCACGGGCCCAGCTGCTCCACGGCATGTGGGATCTTCCTGGACCGGGGCACGAACCCGTGTCCCCTGCATCGGCAGGCGGACTCTCAACCACTGCGCCACCAGGGAAGCCCCA
>NW_006793997.1:2608132-2623891 GCF_000442215.2 Lipotes vexillifer | reverse complement strand
CCGGGGCACGACCCCGTGTCCCCTGCATCGGCAGGCGGACTCTCAACCACTGCGCCACCAGGGAAGCCCCAGCCTAGTTTCTAACACCGTCTTTACTCCTCTGGCCTGCAGAATGCTCATCTCTTTCAGAGAGACACAGTTTCTTTGGGGGGATTTATTTACAGTGAACAGCATTGTGGGCTAACATATTGATTCTTTTTCCAAGTAGTAAGGGAGGAAATTAATGGCATTTTCAGTTTTATCCCTCAGCTAACCAGGAAAAAAGAACCCTAAACAAACAAACAAACAACAGCAACAAAAAAAAAATGACTGTGTGCTGAGTCCTGGTTAATCAAGTTTTTGCTGTGGTTGGCAGACAAAAGCTGAGCAGATTTCTTCCAAGTGTGGTGCAAAGTAGGGCTGGATTTTTCTGTAATTTTTCATTGGGACCAAAAGAAGAAATCACATCAATCAGAGATAATTTCCCTGGGCTTCCCAGAGGGGTATGAAAGGAAGAGTGAACTCCCTGTTGCTCTGAAGTGGCAGCAAGTGACCATCCAACAGATGAATCAAACAGATGGGATGAAGTGTCAATGTGAAATTGATATGCACCCTGATGATGGAAAAGAAGAAACTGCTTAGAAAGTGACATAGAGGATGCATAGAGTGGAGATCTTGCTAAAGGTCTGTTGTACCCTTGATTTGGCATCTGGAGAATGATGGAGTAGAGGGAGACATTTGGCCAAAATCTCATAGTGAAAACAATTAACAAATAAATTAATTACTTTAATAAACATTCAGTAAGCATCCACTCTATACCAGGTACTATACTTAGGTGATAAGTTAAAGAAATATATCAGCCCTTTTCTCTCCCATATGTCTGCCCTGAGGTGATAAGTTGGGGAGATATGGGAGAGGCAAGGGATATTGATGATTAAATTCAGGGTTATTAGGACCATGACAGAGGGGACACAAGGGCTTTGGCCTGGGGATTCAGAAATGGCTTTTTGGAAAAGATGTCTGATTTGGAATATTTTCTAATTATAGAATTACTGTTGACCCTTGAACAATGCATGGATTTGGGGTGCTGACTCCCGCACAGTTGAAAGTCTACATATAACTTTACAGTTGGCCCTCCCTATCTGGTTCTGCATCTGGGGATTCAACCAACTGCCCATCATGTAGTACTATATTACATATTTAGTGAAAAAAATAAGTGGACCCATGCAGTTCAAACCCATGTTGTTCAAGGGTAACTATATTACCTGTTTTTTTATGTTGAGATCCTGTATGTTATCTATTGCCACATAACAAATCACCCCAAAACCCAGAGGCTTAAAACAACACAAATTTATTATCTCAGTTTTTGTGGATCAAGAGTCTGGCTGTGAGTTAGCGGGGTCCTCTGCTTCATGGTTGTGCACAAGGCTACAATCAAGTGTTGGCACATGGTCTCATCCGAAGACTCATTTGGGGATGTATCTATTTCCACGCTCACTCAGTGTTTGTTGGCAGCACTGAGTTCTTTGCTGGCTGTTGGCCAGAGCCCACCGTCAGTTCCTTGCCACTTGGGTCTCTCCCACATGGCAGCTTGCATTATCAAAGCATGCAAAATGGAAGGACAATACAGAGGGTCATCCAGCAAGATATGTCATAATCTTTTCTAACCTAATTATGGAAGTGACACCCATCACCTTTAGACTTAGAAGAAAGTCACACTCAAGGGAGGAGATTTCACAAGGGCATGAACAAGGAGATGGAGGTCATTGGAGGCCATGTCAGAAGCTGTCACAGATCCCAGAAGCAGACCCTGGAATAGGACTCATTTTAAACTGATCTGTCAGGAAGTGTTTCCAGGAAAACCACAAGGAAGTATGTGATACCAAGCAAAGTCCTGCAGAGGAGAACTTTGGCTCAATCTGCAAGGGTGACTGGAGACAGCCTATTTTGGAGTTTTCCCCATTGGGGGCAAGGGAGTTGGAGTATTTATATCCTGCACCTGCCACTCGTTGGTTAAGGGCTGCTTCTGGGGGGACATAAATTCCCAAGAACTTGTGGCTCTCCAAACATTAAGAGAAAGTGGGTTCCAATAGCCGGAAGCTGTTGAGAGTGAAAGAACATGGTGTGCGTGAAGATGTCCAAGGGATCCTAGGGGTGTGGGAGGGCAGTGACAGCATCTGCTACTCATGTTCATTATAAAAATTAGTGAAAATAGGAAAGTATAAAGAAATGGATAGTTCTGTAGGAATAACTGCTACTGGAAATGAATCTTAAAGGTTGAATAGAAATGATTCCAGGAAAAGGAGGTGGGGAGGAGAGATGTAGGCAGAGGATTGTGGAGGTGAGTGAGCATAGCACATTACACTAAGTAGTTTACAAAAAGAGATTCTACGTAAAGCATAGGGTAGGGATCCATGGGCTGCAGATGGGGTTTGTCAGCCTACACATTGTTTAAAACTTTTGAGCCAATATTGAAAAATGGCAGATCCTATAAAAATCTGGATTTTTCCTTATTCTTTGGAAGATGAGGAAGAGCTCGCAATACTGACTTCCTGCTGGGAAAAGGGGCTGGACCAGTGAAATTGCTGAGTTTTTAAGTTGGGGCATGCACTTGTGGTTTTCTCTGTGCCCAGCACCCTCCACTCCATCCCTGTAGACCTTTGAGATTGCGACCTCTGGTCTGAGTGTGTCAAGTGAATGGTGGAAGATGAGATTGGCAAGAGCTACATAGTTCAGGCCCTCAAATATCATCCTAAGGACTGAGGAGGAGGTCCTGGGGGCACTGGGGAGCCATTGAAGGTTTTAAGTATCAGGATGACATGGTGAGATTTGTGCTCTAGAAAGCCCTAACCACTTGACCCCACTGACACAAAAAATCAGGTCTGGGAATCAGCTATTATTATCTAGATTAAACTTGTAAAATGGGTCTCAGATGTTCAGAATTAGGTTAATTATAATCCTTGTTCATGACACACTGTCATCATTTCTCTAAGAATGAACCTCTTTTATTTTACTTTAATTGATTAAATATTTAATACTCTAATAAATGCCCTTGTAATTATCATCCAGTCCACATGCTGTAACATTGACAATAGCTTCCGACCATTTTCATCTCACCTGTTAGTGGATTCTGTTCTCTTTGCTTGTTCATCAACCATTCCCCATCATAGTAACCTGGTAAAGGTTAGATGAACTTAGACGTCACGTAGTCCATCTGTTTTTAAAGAATATTTCTTTTATACATATACATGTATCTATTCTTTTTCAAATTCTTTTCCCATTTAGATTATTACAGAATATTGAGCAGAGTTCCCTGTGCTATACAGTAGGTCCTTGTTGGTTATCTATTTTAAATATAGCAATGTGTACATGTCAATCACTTTGCTGTACACCTGAAACTAACACAGCATTGTTAATCAACTACACTCCAATATAAAATAAAAATTTAAAAAAAAATCTTTCTATCCAGTCATGGGAAATTCACTGCTTCAGCAAGCAGCCGGTTCTAGTCGTTAGAGAGTTACTTCTGTCCACTGATTCTAGCTGTGCTGTCTGTTAACTGCTTCCATTCACCTGGAATCTGGTAAACACAATCTTTATTCAACGTGTATTGAGCACTTCCCTTGGACAAGGCACTGTGGGGAGTATAAAGTGGTTAAGACAAGGTTTTCTGCACCAGCAGAGTTTATAGTTTAGTAGAGGAGATAAGACAAATACACAAATAATTATAATACAATGTCAAGAGTGCTGTGTATTATAAGAGAGGAACAAGCAAAGTGTTATTGGAATTCAGGGAGAGAGACGGAGATTAATTCCAGGTAGAGGAATTTGGAAGAGCTTCAGGCAGGAGGTAGCATTTGGGCTGTGCCTTGATGGGAGGTGGAGATAATGATTTTGCAAACTGGGAAGAGTTGATGGGATCGTGCTATCCAGGCAGATGGAACAGCATGGACAAAGGCATGGAGGTGGGGGAGCACAGGGTCAGTGACTCCCAGGGAAATGACTGTGGGTTTAGATTCTCTTTGTCCAGGAATCTAGATGAAGAAGTCAGAACTTGAGGTCACTGCAAGGGGACTGAGGCCACAGGCGTTCGTGGTATAGACTGTTTAACCGCCAGTATTCCCTCACGTCTTCTTCAGCTTTACTAATTCTTCCCCATCCATCTCCTCCTCCAGGAAACCTTCCATACTGCCAATTGTTGGCCTAAGTACCTCCCTATGTACTCCCACATCTCGGTGGGTTTACCTCTGTCTTAGGCCTCAGCTCTGTCCTATCTTGTCATGGCTGTGTTATGATTGTGTGTTTATGTCTTGGTCTCCTCCATAAGACCAGAGCAGTTTAGGGCTGGAATCATAACTTCTATTCCACCATGTCACCAATACTTAGCACCGTGCCTGGCTATGGTAGGTGTTCAATATATAGTGTCAGGTGAGTGAATGCTTCCTATTCTGGTCTTATTACTGTCTTTTTCTTTCCTTCATATCCTGCGCATTGGACTTAGAATGGGTATTTGGCTCCCTCTACTTTGCTGTCACTCAAGGTCTTTACTTTGCCTTATTCTAGAGTATATTTTCATTTTATGCATTACCTTTGGACTCAGTTTCTAGCTTCCATATTGGCTCATCTGGCAAAGATACAATTTGGACAAATACTATTTATTCAGCCAATCTGCTCTTCTTGGACCCCCAATATCTGATCCCTTGGACATTGTTTTCAATTAAACAGTTATTTATTGAGTGCCTACTACATGCCAAGATTTCATGATGAGGGCAGCCCAGTGATGTCACTGGGTTGACCCAAGTTTGGGTACATCTCTGAATATCTTAGATGAGTGTTTGGGTCCATCAGGCAAGTCCTGACGCAGCTGTCTCTTCTACTGATCATCAGGAATCTATATGGGCTCTTGCGGGGGTAACAAGAGATTGTAATTATGAAGTGGAACAGAAAGAAACGTAATTGGATCAATGGGCTGTTAATGATGCTATTGAGTAGCTTTCTGCCAGAGCCGTGTTGTGGATGGGGCTGGCCACAGAGGACCTGGCCACGCTGTGTGAACGCCTGACTTTGACACAGAGTCTTCTGCAGATTGTAAAGTGCTTTCTGTATGCATGATTTCATGTAATTTGTTCTAATCCTCCTTGGTTAGAGATGGAGTTTTAGGGTGTCAAGGCAGGCTTGCCAGACAACTGGCTACATGTCTGGGGATGGGAAGAAAGATCCACATGGATATTTGTGCTTTACAGGGTGGTTGTGAGCATCACATAACCTTGTGTTTATTGCTGTGTGGTTTCTGATGGGGGATAAATGGAAAGCAAAGTGAGTGCCTCTCCACAGAGGAATGACCAAGTAAGTTATGTTGCATCTGCCCGTGGACTTGTTTGTGCCCGTCATGGAGAATCAGGTAGCGCTCTAACAGTTGGCTTGGAGGGCTTTCTGTGAGGAATTGGTGTGTATAGTATGATCCCATTTCTACAAAACAGACAATGATCATGCATGCTCACTTATGTCTATATGTTTGTCTAGAGTGAAATGAGGATGGAGAATATATAGAACACAGGGCTCTTTATATAGGGATTTCAGTCAGGACAGGTCATGGGGCAGGGGTGGGAGGGGGATGGGGCAGGGCAAGAAAGCAAAAATAAGGAAATAAAAGTGCTCTCTCTCTCTTTCACATACATACACATCTGTGGATATATATGTAAGGCAAAATAATTTAAAAAAATGATAAAGGAGTCAAGTGACATTATTTTTATTCACATAACATGTAATCACATAACATATGCTGGGCACTGTGCTTGGCATAGGTGATAGAGTGATAAGACCCAGGATCCATCCTTTAGAAAGTACTTTATAAATGTATCAAAGTGCAATGCAAACTAGAGTGATTTTTTTAGTCCTAGCTGCACGTTAAAGTCTCTGCAGGAGCTTTAAAAAAATCCTGACATGCAGATCCACACCCCAAACCAATTAAATCCAAACCCAGGGTCTGGGCACCTGAATTTTAAAAATCTCCCCTGATATGAGATGTCTTAGGACCTGAATTCTAGTACCTTAGGACATGTTATCCTGGGCCAAAATATATCTACTGATAACTCTAGGCTAGCCTTTTCAAAGCTTGCATTTATTTAACAAAATGCTAGAGCTAAGTAAAAATCTCTAAAGTAGTATTGACCTAGGGAGGTGGTCCCTGAATGCCTGTACCTGCTATCATTCCAAGGCTGCTGAGCTAAAGTGGGGGGTACCAGAGGGATGCTAAAGGGTGGAGGGAGACTAAGAAGGGGGCGGTCTGACCTCACGGCCCCTTCCTGTGGGCTCCAAGTCCCCACCATCCGCTGAAGCTGTTTTTCCCCTGGCTTCATGGCGTTCAGATCAAAGCAGCATCTCCTCGACAGGTGCTTACCTGGCTGAAGCAATGTGGTTCTGAAATTAATTGGGGGCACTCCCCTCCTCTAAGATGTTGGCACTTCCTAATGAATTGTTTTCCCACTTAAAAATACACACTTATGTCGCTTAAGGAGACTCAACAGGTGAAGCCCAGTAATTATGGATCTCTGCAGGAAGGGGAAGTGAAAGCAGCAGCTGGTTCTCTGTAACAGCGCCATTCATCAGCCCCACCTGCACAGGAAAGGGGAGGCACCAGTCACAACACCAGCCCAGAGCACCGGGCCATCCCATCCTTAGGAGTTTCACTGTCCCACAGTGCTGAGGAAGGGAATGTGCAAGGCCAGGCAATGGTGAGGCAAGCAAGGCACCTCAGATGCAAAATGCAAGTTGTGCTCACCCTGCAGGGTAGCCTTTCAAAAGGGAGAAGGCAGGAGCTGTAGGCCCATTGAGGCTCAAACTCCTAGATCATCCCTTCTGTGAGATTTTATTGGTAAAAGCAAATCACGTGGCCAGCTCAGATTCAAGAAGGTGGACAAATAGACTCCACACTTTAAAGGGAAGAACAGCAAAGGGGTGTGCGTGTAGGGACTTTAAAGGGAAGAACAGCAAAGGGGTGTGCGGGTAGGGATATTACTACTTTAGTAATCACTATAATTGCGATTTGACGTACAAGCACTATCAGGACTGATCATCACCATCTCCTAATCCACACAGCAGTCCTTGCAGCAATTCATAACAGGTAGAAGTGTGAAGGATGTGGCTCTGCCAATATGGACTTATTTGCATGACTAAAAATGGGTCAGTGGGAGAAGCAACAGACCTGCAAAATCCCAGAGATTCTCAAGTGCCTAGAACTTGCATTTCCATATTAATAAAGAACTTCAGCCTTTCTGTTGTCCTTGTTGACCCACCTGGTATGTCCCCAGAGTGTCTATATCAGCCCTGGTTGGTCCTATATTTCTGCCTATTTCTATGCCAAAATTAGGCATGTCCCCCCATCTCTTTGTGTTACCGCATCATCATGAGACGAGGAGTGGTTTGGTCTCCTGGTTGCCTTGGGGCTGGGCAGCCCCTTCTTGGTGATCGCCCACTGGTTTCTTTCAAGTGTGTTTAGCCATATGATACTTCTCCAGTCTAAATCTTGCAGACAACTAAACGTTTCTATTCCATGAGCTCCTCTAAATACCTGTCAGTGTTAAAACAACTTCAGTGACTTTCTGTTGTCCTGGTATTTTTGGTGTGAGCCTGTGTTCCTCAGGTGTTAGGTCTACTTGAAAAGTACTCCTGAACCTGAACACCTTCATCTCCTTTAGATCTTTATTCAAAGATCGCTTTCTAGTGAGTTCTTCTCGGACTTTTCCATTTAAAATGGAAACTCCTCCCCGCCGGTCCGCATCTCCTCCCTGTTTATGTTTTCTCTCCATAGCACTTAACACCAGCAGCCATTCTATATGTTATACTTATTTGTTTATAGTCTGTCTTTCTTTTTCTAGGATGTAAGCTCCATGAAGGCAGGTGATGTTTCCCTGTTCTGGTTACTGTTATATCCTCAGCACCTAGAACAGTGCCTGACCCATAGTAGATACTCAACAAATATTTATTGTGTGAATGGGTAAATCACCTCTCTCCATCTCTCTTTATTTATCTGTATCTCTAATTGTATCTAGTTCTTTCTATATCTGTCGATCTCCATTCATCCACCCACCCATCCACCCATCCATCCATCCATCCATCCATCCAGTGAGCCTGCCTGATTAACACATGAGCATGGCTGAAATTATACTCAGAACTGACGACTAGGAGCAGATCAATTAACATCAGAGAGTTTCTGAGGCTTTGCAGTCTCCTTGTTCTTGCTGAGGTGAGGGAAGTCTGTGATGAACATAAAGGCAATTCTTCAGCTAAACAGAGCCCAGGTCCTGTTAGATCTAAGAGGTTTCATTAGGGAGTGAAAACTCTGTCATGCCTGAAACTTTCAAAAACAGAAACTGCAAACATTAGAGAATTTATCCTTTTAATCTGAGAAGCTTTGGAGCTGGGGGGCTGGGAGGGTCATTGCAGTCGGGTGAGAATCCTTCCATCTTTAGATTATCCTTGAGGAGATTTGTGAGTTGTTCTCTGCCCCTCTGTACTTCTCTGTTTTCAAACATTTGCTGAGGGGTTCTTTGGTTGTTACACAGTGAGGCAAAAGTGAGAGAAAAATACATTCAGGTCAGTTTGCCGAGGGCGCTGCTGGTTTCATATGAGGAAAGGGGAGGGACATTCACTCTGTCTCCCTGTCACCGGTGGCTGTAATCTGCCTGCCTCATGAGCTGAGATGGGAACATTCACGGGGTTCCTTTTCCCTGTGGTTGCAGCCCTGAGAGCAGAGTCACAAGAGAATGTCCATGGCTATATCTGGTCAAACCATTGTTTTGTTTGACTCATACAGTGTTGATTTGATTTGATTTTTTCTTTTGGACTACAGGCTCAGGACACATCGACATTGGTCTGTGCAAAGCTCCAGTGCAAGGAGGAGCTCACATAGTGGACCTGAGGTTGTCTCTTTAGAAGGGTGTGCTTTGGGGTTTGACCCTTGACTGGCATCAGGGAACTTGGCTTTTGGATTGTTCCCTATTTTCAGTAATAAGGCTGTTTTGCCCACCTGGGGCGCCGAATCCCTGCTTCCCTTTTAGGAGTCTGGAATTTCTGTATGTGATCAGCCCCCAGTCAGCCCCCTGAACTTTGAGTCTTAAGTGGACTTCCCCAGGCAGAAACACTGCACACATGTTGCTGAATTTTGCCAGAGGGAGGAGTATGTTCAGTGTGATCCCTGGGGGACGGGGAGAAATGGGGAGATGTTGGGAGCTTGTGCACAGATTCCTCCAGACCTTGCCTGATATAGATTTCCCCCCTTGCTGATCCCTGTAATAAACCACAGTCGAGAGTACAATTGCCTCAGTCCTAACTGCTAGTCTTTTAGTGCATCACTGACTATGTCTCTTATTTTATTTATTTGTCTGCATGCTCATTTCCTTTTATTCCCACACTTCACTTGCATTCATTTATATTCACTACTCTTAAGAGGCCACCGTTTTGTGCTTAACGTACATTTTGTTTATGTTCTTGCAGCATGTGTGTTGTGTGTGTGTGTGTGTGTGTGTGTATTTATGTTTTGTCTGGCTTTATTGAGATATAACATTGTGTAAATTTAAGGCATACAACACATTGATTTGATACACTTACACATTCCAAAATGATTCCCACCATAGCATTAGCCAACACCTCCATCATTTCACATAATTACCATTTCTTTTTTGTTGTGAGAACATTTATGATCTACTCTATTAACAACTTTCAAGTATATAATACAGTATTATTAACTATAATCACCATGTTGTCCATTAAATACCCAGAAATTATTTGTCTTATTTCTAACATAGCTTTATATTAATTGTGTAATAGGGCTCTGAATCAATATCTTATTTATTTTATATTTTAAATTATACAGTACAGGTGCCCCCCCCCCTTTTTGGTGTATAGTTCTGTGAATTTGAACACACGCATAGATTTATGTAACTACTGCCTCCACAATCAGGATATTATTCCTTTACAGTCCCACCTTCTCCCCACCCATAACCCCTGGCAACCAGTGATCTGTCTCCATCACTATAATCTTGTCTTGCCAAGAAAGTCATACATAGGGGATCATCCAGCATGTAATGTATCAAGACTGGCTTCTATTGCTTAGGATAGTGCCTTCGAGATTCATCCAGGTTGTTGCCTGTATCAGTGGTTTGTTTCTTTTCATTGCTGAACAGTATTCCATGGTATGGATGTCCCTTTATCCGTTCACTCACTGAAGGACATTTGGATTGTCTCCAGTTTTTGGTCATTATAAATGGAGTTGCTATAAACATTTGTGCATCTGTGAACGGGTTTTTGTATGAACCTAAGTTTTCATTTCTTCAGCCTACTCAGGAGTGGGGTCGCTGGGCCGTATTGTAAGTGTATGTTTAACTTCACAAGAAACTGCTGCACTGTTTTACAGAGTGGCTGTGCCATCTTGTATTCCCCTCAGTAATACATGAAAATTCGCAATTGCTCTGATGTTTGCCAGTACTTTGTATTGTCAGTTGGATCTGTATCTTCTGAAAGTGCCCCCTCTAAGTTTTATTTTTAGTTAAGGTATAATTAACATAAAGAGCACAAATTTTATGTGCCTAGCTTGATTTTCTTTGCATATGTATAGATGCCCACATGATCACCACCTAGATCTAGCACTGCAGGTCTCCCTTGTGAACCCTTAAATTCCCTCCAGAGGGAACTGCTGTAATGACCTCTAACAATATTGATTAGTTTTGCCTGATTTTGAACTTCATTAAAGGAATCATACACTGTACTCTTTTGTGTCTGGCTTCTTTGCTAAACCTTATGTCTATGAGATTCATCCATGTTTCATATAGTTGTACTTTGTCCATTTTCATTGCTGTATAGTATACCATCATATGGGGATACCTTAATTAATTTATTAACAACTAATTGTTTTCAGTTTGGGGCTATTATGAATTAAAATTCTCTGCATATATTTGTAGCTGTCTTTCGGTGGACACAAGTGCTCATTTCTCTTGGGTATACTTCCAGAAGTAGAATTGCTGGGTCATAGTATTTATATTTGGCTTTAGTAGATACTAAACCAAACCATTTTCCAAAGTACTTGTATCAGTGTATGCTCTTAATGTGTGCACTTAAAAGAGGTTGATGTATGTGGAATTGTACTAATGACCTCATGAGGTTTCTTATTCCTCCTCCTCCCTCTCATTGTAGTTGTAAGGTTTATCTCTACTGCTTTGTGTACATCTAAAGTATCACTTCTGGGCTTCCCTGGTGGCCCAGTGGTTAAGAATCCGCCTGCCAATGCAGGGGACACGGGTTTGAGCCCTGGTCCGGGAAGATCCCACATGCCTTGGAGCAACTAAGCCCGTGCGCCACAACTACTGAGCCTGTGTTCTAGAGCCCAAGAGCCACAGCTACTGAGCCCACGTGCCACAACTACTGAAGCCCGTGGGCCTACAGCCTGTGCTCTGCAACAAGAGAAACCACTGCAATGAGAAGCCTGTGCCCCGCAGCGAAGAGTATCCTGCTGCTCTCCCCAACTAGAGAAAGCCTGAGCACACAGCAATGAAGACCCAACTCAGCGCCCCCTCCAAAAAAAAAAGTCACTTCCAGTACTCCGTGGTGTTTACTTATCTTCTTTTACTTGTCTGCCTCTCTAGTAATGGACACCCTGTGGCCTCCAACTTCCTGAAACAACAAATAACATTGCAATGATCACCTTCATATGTGTCCTTCTAAGGGGCCTTGTAAGAATTTCTTGTAGAACTGCTGGTCATTGAGTCTGTGAATCTTACTTTGACTAAAAGGTAACAGGTTGCTTGGGCTATACCAGTGTCCAGTCCCCTCAGCTGTGATGAGGATTCCTACATCCCCACATTCCTGCCAATTCTTGTCCTTTTTTTTTGCGCTACGTGGGCCTCTCACTGTTGTGGCCTCTCCTGTTGCCGGAGCACAGGCTCCAGACGCGCAGGCTCAGCGGCCATGTCTCACGGGCCCAGCTGCTCCGCGGCATGTGGGCTCTTCCCAGACCAGGACACGAACCCGTGTCCCCTGCATCGGCAGGCGGACTCTCAACCACCGCGCCACCAGGGAAGCCCCAATTCTTGTCCTTTTTGAAGTGTCAGCATACTAAGTCTGAAGTATCTCATTAATATTTTAATTTGTATTTCTCTGCATACAAATACATTTTAACATCTCTTTATGTATGTTTAATGTTTATGTGGGTAAAGCGAGTTCCCTTAAAGCAGGGTTTCTCAACCACTGTTGAATTTTGGGGAAGGATAATTTGTTGCTGGGGGTGGAGGGGGCTGCCTGTGCATCATAGAATGTTTAACACCATACTGGGCCTCTGCCTACTAGATGCCAGTGGCATCCTGCCCCTAGTTTTGACAACCGAAAATGTCTCTAGATGTTGCCAAATGTCCTTTGGGGGGCAAAACTGCCCCCAGTTGAGAACCAGTGCTATAAAGAGACCAGAGTGAAGCAGACACTAAATAAAGATAAAATATCCAATAGTACGGGCATTTAGTAATGGTGGAGTTAGAGGAGGATAGGAATTTGGGTGACTGGGATGTAGAATTGTTATATTTTCAGACCTAACTAGCTCCAAGAGGCATCAAGATCTGGAGTTGCAGTCTCTCACATTTTACTTATCTCCCCATTACCCACAGATTTTTGTCTTAGAGATTTTCATCTTGAGAGTCAGGTAAACCTGGTTTACAGTGACACCCAAGGGGACAACAGGGGACTGAGAAGCCCAGGTTGGTGGGAAATACTCACGGTGGCCAACCTGAGGGACATTCCATTTGTGGTTGAGGATAAATGAAAAGGCTGTGGTTGGAGATGCAGTGCCCTTTATTGGAGCTGAGATGGATCTTGGAGTCTGAAGCTGGGCAGATTGGTCAAGGAGCTTGAAATAGGGCCAGGAAAATGGCTCTGTGCATCATAAGAATATGGGAGGCTTGCTGTTAAGAATATCAGACACACCACTAGTCTTCTTTTCTCTTCCCTGAACACTACAAGGTTCTTCCTGCCTCAGCACTGCTGTGCATGATGTTCCTTCTGTCCCAGATGTTCTTCCTTTTGTGCTCTAGGTAGCCACCTCCTTCTTATCACTTAGGACTTGGCTCAGATATCACTACGAACCACCCTATTGTTTATTGCCATCTTCCCAGTTCTGAGAACAGTATTGAATAGATCAAAAATTTACTGTGTTCATCATTTTATAGATGAGAAAAAATTTCAGAGAGCTTAAGAAACTTTCTTAAGGTCACACAGCTATTAAGTGGAAAAGCTGGGATTTGAATTCAGAGCTGTGTCAAAGCCATAGTATTATCATTATACTATACTTGACCTCCATCTGTGAAATGGGATGATAACTCTTGTCCAAATTAGCAAATATTCAACTAGGGGTCTGGCAATGCCCTAGATGCTGGGGTACAGTGGTGAAGAAGAAGGCAAGGGCTCTGGTGTCACTGAACCCACAGTTTAGTGGGATTGATTGACCTGCAAGAAGACAGCTTCCATAGAGTGTGAAGGATGCTGTGACAGGAGATCGCCTGGTGAGTAGGAGCTGGCCAGGCTTCGAGAGTAGGGTATGATGGAGAGGACTGTTCTAGGAAGAGAGGTGTTGCAGGTGAGAAGAACCTGGTGACTCCGGGGAGCTGAAAGAAGTTCTGGGTCACTGGAGGGGAGAGGAACTGTTGGGGGTGGTGGAGGGTAGGGGTCCAGGAGATAAGAACTCTAGAAGCAGTGCATTTGAACTAAGGGCACCAATCTGCGTCAGTGACTCAGGTGGGATATTGGAGACATCTGGGCTTAGGGTTTTTCTAGGTGGATCTTATTTGACTTGGTAACCCAAGTACCCAGCACAGGCTTTGATAGAGTTTATCAGCCCAGTGGACACACTGGGCTAGCCACAGGAGTGGATTTAATTAACTAGTCACTTAATCAAACAACTAACAAGTTAATTAATTAAACAATTAGGTATTGAGTGTGTAATATATACCAGACACTGTTCTAGGTGATTGGGGAGGCAGCATTGAATGAGAAAGCAACCCCCCTGCCTTCCTAGGTCGTGAATACTGCTGTGGGGAAGAGAGTAAGTGATTTCATAAAATGTGCAGTATGTCCGGTGGTATGTGCTATGGGAAAGGATAAAGAGGGCAGGGGCATAGCACGTGACAGCGAGGAGAGGGGCTTACAGAATTAAATAGGGCCAGAGAGAAGTTCTCACCGAGAAGCTGACATTTGAGAAAAGTCCAAAGGGAATTTGGTTGGAGAGCAGGTACACATGACCTTGAGGCATCCTTGACATGTCTGAGAAGCACGAAGAGGCCTTGTGGGGCTGCAGTGTCGTGAGCCCAGAGGTGAGTCTTAGGAGATGAGGTCAGACAGAAAGAGGCCAAGCCCACCATCTCTGCAACTTGAAGGTGAGCATCCCAAGCCTCCTGGAAATTGTAACAAGGTTGTCTAGGCCTTGGACTGTCTGCTGGAGGAGCTGGTGCTGACTGGCTGGTGTTAATTACATGTCTTCAGCTCATGTTCCCAGGCAGGGTGGCTTAACTTAGATTAAGTCTTTGATTTAATACAAGGTTCGTGTCCCATGTGCTTAAGGATATGACTTGATTTAACTGTTGAATCTGTAAATTGACCTTCCGGTTGGGGATTTTCTTTTAATCTTTCAATTAGATCTAAAGATGCTAACTCTGTTTGCAGAGGGATAGGTACCGTTGCACATCAAGGACTTTTGCATCAATGCAGATGGCCCAAAGGGTATTCAGTTGACTTGGACTAGGCTTAGAAGAAGCCCTAATTGTTTTGGGCTAGCCCTCTCCCTTGCAATATACACTGTATACCTACAGGGGAACAAAAGAATCCCAAAACAAGAATTTTCAAAGAGGGAAAACAGTAACGTGGAGCTCAGTGTTCCTGACATGAATATCCATTGGGTTTTTTTGTTGTTGTTTAAAGAAAAAGGAATAGGAGGTTGGGAAGAGATACCTCTAGGTTTGGACATTTAGTCATTCAAAGGATATTTATGGAACATGTCAGGCACTATTCTGGGTGTTGGGGACATGGCAGTGGACAAAGTAGACAAAAATCTTGACTTTATAGGATTTACATTCTAGTGGGCTGATAGGAAGGGAGAGACAAAGAAGTTTTTAAAAATTATATGTTATATTGTGGTAAATGCTTTGAAGAAAAAAAAAACAGGGCCAGGGCATGTTGGGAGTGGTGGGGTTCCAATTTAAAATAGGGTGGTCAATTTTTTTTGTTATAAAGAAAATTATTGGGAAAATTGGTGAAATATGAACAAAGTCTGTGCATTGGGTAATAGTATTAAGTCAACATAAATTTCCTGACTTTATGTAATAATTATATGACTTTGGTCGTAGGAAGTACACGCTGAAGTGTTTAGGGGTAAAGGAATATTGTGTCTGCAACTCACTGTCTAATAGTTCAGAAAAAAATACAAATATGTGTACACAGAGAGAAGATGATCTAGCTAGTATGGTAAAATGTTGACTATTTTGGGGGAACTAGGTGAAAGGTTATATGAGAGTTCTTTATACAAATCTTACAGCTTTCCTGTTAGTGTAAAATTATTTCTAAATCTAAAAAAATTTACAGAACTAAGCAAGCCAAGTGGTGAGGGGGGGAGGGGGCATCACAATCCCCGCTGCTCATCTCCTACCCCTCTGCTTGCCCTTGTTGGACGCTATGTTTACTATCTTCTGTGCAACCCTTTTTTTTTTTTTTTTTTGAAATAACGCGGTCTCCACCTGTTTGGCCCGACTC
>NW_006793997.1:2598413-2608041 GCF_000442215.2 Lipotes vexillifer | reverse complement strand
GGAGGCCAAGCCAGCAGACAGGAAAATAGCGTTTTCTGGGGGGTAGTCTGTGGCTTTGGTTCCAACTCCAGGCTCTGAGTCACCAGTGTTATTTTATTATTATTTTTTTTTTTGCAGTACGCGGGCCTCTCGCTGCTGTGGCCTCTCCCGTTGCAGAGCACAAGCTCCGGACGCGCAGGCTCAGCGGCCATGGCTCATGGGCCCAGCCGCTCTGCGGCATGTGGGATCTTCCCGGACCGGGGCACGAACCCGTGTCCCTTGCATTGGCAGGCGGACTCTCAGCCACTGTGCCACCAGGGAAGCCCTGTGCAACCCTTTTTTATTCTTCCCACCCCTCCACCCACCAAACATGCCCTTGCACAGTTTCCTATCTTTGTTTCCTCTTTTTCTTCCTGGAAAACTCCTATTCATCCTTTAAAACCCTCATCTACGAAAACTTCTTTTTGTCCTCTCCTATGTTCTCCAGAGAGAATAAATAACCCCTTCCTCTGTATCTTGTTTTTCCTCATATTACTGCATGGGAAACACATTACTCTTTTTATTTTGGTGTAAGTTTTCCACCTTTTTTTCTGACTGTGGGTGCCATGGATCTTCTAAGTCCTGGGCCTCATTTATCTTCCTATCCCCAGCCAAGATAGAAGCTCAGTAGAACACTTTTTGAGATGGATTGAAGGGTCTGATTGGAGAATAGGAGCTTGAGGAGGGCATGGCACAGTGAAGGAGGGATCCTGATGGAACAGCCCTACAGTCAGCTCAGTCAGCAGAAACACCTTTTTATGGAAATAATGACACATCTGCAGTCAAGGCACAGTGTTCAGGGAAATCTAGAGGGCAGGGAGACATTCACAGAATGTTTGCATCCCAGAGCTGGCTGACAGTGATTGGGTGCAGGGCAGGGTCAGGAAGGTGATGGGGGTAAGATAATAGAATTATGACTTAGGTTGGTCTAAAAATAAATGTTAGTGGGATGTTGGCCAGTTAGCCTTTTTCATGAAATGATCAAGACTTCTTTTGCCCAAGATCCTGTCAGGTTTTCTCACCATGCTGAACTCAAAATGACGGGGTCTCAGTACTGAACCACAGCTCAGTGGTCATTAGTCCAAACCTCATGGAATGCTCGCGCCCCTCATTACTTTGATGCACCTGGTTTTAAGCTCAGGAGGAATGAGACCTGGAACGTTAACCTTCCGAGTGGAATGTGGAATACAAAACTGGTAACAGACCTACTTCTGTGTCTCTGGGTGCCCTGGGAACAGATATTCTTTGTTGTACATGACACAATTTTCAGTCAATGTAGCTATCAGTATAGTTCAAGCAAGGCTTTTCCCTAAAGTTTGGAGACTCAGGTGCAAATTGATGGAGGCAGAGTCATGTGGGTCTATAGGGATCTGCTGATGAGGGAGCAAAAGAAAACATTGTGGAATGGAATAGCTGGTGGGTCAAAGAAAAGGAGTCTTGGAGACAGATAGATCTGGGCTTGAGTCACAGCCCAGTCACTCACCAGTTATGAGACCTCAAGCAAGTCACTTGGTCCTCTCCGAGCTTCAGTGTCCACACCTGTGAAATGGGAATAGTCAGCATACCTACCCTAAACGGTCCTTGTGAGGATTGGGTGAGTTAGTGCATGTAAAGTGCTTAGTGTAGTGCCTGACACATAGTAAGTGCTCAATAAAGTTAGTTAATAATAATAATATAATGAAAATAATTAAAAATAAAAAGAATATATCTCATTTTCTCATGTACTTCCTCTACTATTCCGTGAGCACTTTAGGGCAGGGGTTGTGTCTGATTTACCTGTGAGATCCTGCACCCTCTACAAGGGCTGATGTGGAGAAGGTACTTGGTGAATGCATTTCTTGAACTGGGTTAGATCCACCATCCATGTAGCCCAGATTTCGTCTCCAGGATTGGCACTGAGTCTATTTGGTTCACAGCTATATTCTGAGCACCTTGCGTGGCAGCTGGCACGTAGCAGGCACTTAAACATTTGTTGACTGGTAGAGGAATGAATGAAAGGGGCAGTAAACAGGGTTTCTGAGAGGTGTCCACAGAAAGGCCACATGCATGCTCCAGAGACCAGGCAAGCCTGCCGGCCACTCTGGTGGATATTTCACCACTTCTGTATAAATACGCAAGATTATATTAAACATGATTTACTTATATGTACACAGTAAATATTGTGGAAGATTATGTACCAAACTGTCACCAGAAGTTTTCTAGGGAGTGGGAGCACTCATTTTTTACTATGCATTTATCTGTTGTTTGATATTTGGAGGGTAAGTGCACAGTACTTTGGTAGCTAAAACATAAGATAAAGAAATAAAATGTTGAATTGCTCAGATAATTGAAGGAGAGGTTGAAGATGAGGAAGAAGAAAGAAGAACAGAACAAGTGGGATTTTTAGAAAGAAAAATGTCAGATACTGGTACAACCACCTTTGGCCAAGCATTTTGTCACTCGCAAACCGCAGACCTTATCCTCCTGCTCTGAAGGGGGTGCTGTCCTTTCTTGGTACACCTTTAAATGTCTAGGTCCTATGGAAAAGGAGTGAATGAGGCACATTTTCACACTTAAAGGGCAGTGTTTTGTTTGGGATAATGCTAACAGTTCATGAGAGCAGCTACCAATTATGAACACTCTCTGTATATAGAATAGTGTAATTAGGAAAAATTTTGCAATTGGTCAAATTTGGGTCAGAATGCCAGCTCTATCATTTGCTAGTTTGAAAAGTTATTTTGTCTCTTGAGACTGAGCATTCTCATCTGTAAAAGGGGACTAATAAATACCTATTTCCTGTATTGCTTAGGGGATTTAGTGAGAGGGTGTTTCGATACAGCCTGATTCTTGGCACATAGTGAAAAACACTCGATAGCCATTTTTTTTTAACATCTTTATTGGAGTATAATTGCTTTACAATGGTGTGTTAGTTTCTGCTTTACAACAAAATGAATCAGTTATATATATACATATGTTCCCATATCTCTTCCCTCTTTCGTCTCTCTCCCTCCCACCCTCCCTATCCCACCCCTCCAGGCGATCACAAAGCACAGAGCTGTTCTCCCTATGCTATGAGGCTGCTTCCCACTAGCTATCTACCTTACGTTTGGTAGTGTATATATGTCCATGCCTCTCTCTCGCTTTGTCACAGCTTACCCTTCCCCCTCCCCATATCCTCAAGTCCATTCACTAGTAGGTCTGTGTCTTTATTCCTGTCTTACCCCTAGGTTCTTCATGACATTTTTTTTTTTTTTTTTTTTGCGGTACGCGGGCCTCTCACTGCTGTGGCCTCTCCCGTTGTGGAGCACAGGCTCCGGATGCGCAGGCTCAGCGGCCATGGCTCACGGGTCCAGCCGCTCCATGGCATGTGGGATCTTCCCGGACCGGGGCATGAACCCGTGTCCCCTGCATTGGCAGGCGGACTCTCAACCACTGCGCCACCAGGGAAGCCCAGATAGCCATTCTTATGATGATGATGATGGTATTTGTTGGTATAGATAGCCAGTCGGCTACTAAGTCACACCCACATCTCCTACGTTTCCAAAGGTTTATCATGAGATATTGCTTTCAAGTTCTCAAATGCTTTTCTGAAAAGGACATGTGCTATTTTTAAAGTGGTCCTCTCGAGAGGTTCCAACCTGGTAATCCTGTGCAGTGCATTTGGTAAACATATTCTTGGTGAGCTTATGGTGGGTCCTATTGATCAACTCTTCTCTAAACCCTTTTAAATCTGCTGTTTTACAATCTGTTCAATCATTTCTTCAGAAATCAATGGCTGAGTCTGGTTCTTGGATTATCAATTTCCAACTCATCCCTGTTTCCTTTGTGGTCTCTCTAATTTTTTGGTTTCTCCCAAAGGTGTCAAAGCCCAGGTCTTTAATGGCAGCTCCATGGACAGAGCCATGAATTGTGACACTTTGCTCCTCCCACCTTTGAACTCATTTAAAGCAATGTTCTCTTACCAGCTGCTTATTTATGTCAGATTTCAAGTTATTCTTAACAGAACGTGTTCTTTCATTTTTGCTCTTAATTTTTTTGTTTTTAATGGAAGAGATGGTCATGTATGAATTTGCAATTTTCTCTTTTATCTGAGGTGACAGCTGTTGTTTTGCTGCCCAGTCTCTTCTCCTGGTACCTGCTTTTCTTCTGGAACAACATGCTTCAGATGTTGTTGAAACCACCCTGGACTCCAGGTTTTGCTGTGTGTCCCAGGCTGGCCGATCAGAACATTGCATCATCTTGACCCCGGTGATTGGTTCAGAGATGAGCGTGTGACCCAATTGGTGTGAATTAGATGATTTTGCGTCTGTGGGAAGATGAGGCAGAGGCTCTTTTCTTCTAGAACTGCTAGTAATAACAGTGAAGTGAGCCTAGGCTTTCAGGAGCCACTACCTGGGTCTGATTTTTCTGAAGACACACAGTGGAGGGCTGCACCAAGAGAGAAAGTAAGCCTTTCTGTGGGTGAGCCTTAGAAGCAAACTATTCCTGAATAAACCCTTCCCCTGGGCTTTTCAATTCTATAAGCCAATAATCTCCTCTTTTGCTTAATCCAGTTTGAGTTGGGTTTCCTGTCAATTGCAACAGAAAAGTCCTAACCAGTACACTTAAAAAAAAAACCCAGAGAACAACCACTGAACAATGCTTTAAAACTCAATTTTGAGAGGCCCTTGGCTTTTTGTTTTTTGGCAAGTTATTCTAAGATTTATGCCTTTCTAACCATATCTTCGACCTTTTCTGCCATTCTTTGGTGTTTGCTTCTTGATCGTGGATCCCTTGTTATACATGTTGTAAGGTTTTAAAAATCTAAGCAAATCCCTAGCCTGGACTCATGATTGCTCTTACTAAAATTTTACCACACATCTAAATTTAGAAATATAGAAAAATGGGAGAAAAAAATCCAGTGATCTACTACACAAACAAAACCAGCTAACATTTTCCCAAACTTCTTTCCCAATTTTTCTTGTCCCTGCATAGATTATTGGTTTATACTCAATTAATAGTTTGATATATTGCTTTAAATTGCTTTTGCAAAGTTAATGTATGCTTATGACATAAAATTTCAAAGATACTACACATCCTTCTGTACCTTGCATTTTTTCACTTCATGGTTAATCTTGGAAAGGGTATCAGTACAAAGAAAGGTGTCTCATTCTTTGGTTATGTGGATGTACCTCAGATAAGTTAAGCAAACCCTTACTTTCAGGCATTTTGTTTCCAGGTTTATGCCATCAGAAGCCAGTGCTGCACATCTTTGTGCATGAAGCCTTAGTGATATGTGCATGAAGCCAAAGGATGCACTCTCTGTAAAGAAAGAACATGATCAAACAGCAGGAATGCTTTTTAAGGCCACTGATGCCACTGTGAAATTACCCTTGCAAAGGACTACTGCATTTGCTGCTCCATCCAGTAGCAATGAAAGAGCTATGTATATATATTTTTGTTTGTTTGGCACTGAGATCAGTGCCTGGCATATAGTAAGTGCTTAATATGTTAGATATGATTACTGCTATTTTTCCCTTTTACTCTCCTTACTCTTTTCTAACTCATTTGTATCATTTGAGAACATGTTGTCAGTATTTCAGTTGTGCAAACCTCTTCCCCAAGCCTGCAGACTGTGATCTTGCAAACATAATCTTTTCTCTGAACTTTAGGAAACATTCCTCTCCCATCTCAGGGAATAATATGGGCCATAATTCTGAAAAGAGAAAAAAAGGAAAAAGTGATGTCTCCCTTGGATAGGTTAAAATCTAAAATATGACTTTCTCCCAAGTCTCTTGTTGCTTCCCATTTTTGGGGCCCAATCAAAATCCCGAGCACAGAGCCTGACACATAGTGGGCACTTCATTTTTGAATGAATGAACGGTTGATTGATTGTTAGGCCCTTTTTTTTTTTTTTTTTTTTTTTTTCTTCCGGTACGCGGGCCTCTCACTATTGTGGCCTCTCCCATTGTGGAGCACAGGCTCCGGACACGCAGGCTCAGCGGCCATGGCTCACGGGCCCGGCCGCTCCACGGCATGTGGGATCTTCCTGGACCGGGGCACGAACCCGTGTCCCCTGCATCGGCAGGCGGACTCTCAACCACTGCGCCACCAGGGAAGCCCGATTGTTAGGCTCTTTGATTAACATCTCCAGTAGTCAAGTGTAAGCTCAATTAGGAAGGTGGCCATCTTTTCTTCTTATTTCTTTCTTACCAAAACGTGTAATGGATATTTGTTAGATAAATAGATGGATAAATCTAGGTGCCTGTAATTCAAACAATCCAAAAGTTGGCTGTCTCTTCAACATCATAACCTGTGATTCTTTTTTTTTTTTTTTTTTTTTTTGTATCTCACTGCTGTGGCCTCTCCCGCTGCGGAGCACAGGCTCCGGATGCACAGGCCCAGTGGCCATGGCTCACGGGCCCAGCCACTCCGCAGCATGCAGGACGGACCGGGACACGAACTCGCATCCCCCGCATTGGCAGGCGGACTCCCAACCACTGCGCCACCAGGGAAGCCCAACCTGTGATTCTTTTAAAAATTGCTTACAGCTTCCCAGGGACCACTTACTGTCACTGGACTAGAAACTCTAGGGATGGGTCTGAATTCTGTGCTTGAAAAACCTCTCCTGGTGATTCTGATATCACCATCTTTACAGAAAAGATCATGAACCAGTGCTTGGGGGACCTTTGGCATTTCCTATCCCAGTAGCCCATTATAATTTTTTGTTTCTGAAGTGGCCTCTTGGCTACTCTGTGGGTGATCTTATCTGTGAATATACACAGTTTCATGCTGATAAGCCACCCTCACTCTCCAGCAGCTCCCCCTGAATTTAATCCTATTAATAAACCTGTCCCCTGGCCTCTGAGCACGTGTTCTTTATATCTTGCCTGTTAAGGCTGCAGCAAACAGCTTTTCCTAGCATTCTACTACAACTCAGTTTTATTACAACCTTCTGCTCTCTTTTGGAGAAATAGACTTGATGCTCATGATTTCAATCACCAGGCTCTTGCTGGCCAAATGGCTCATCTAGTGTTTTTATGGGGCTCTAGTGATTCTACCCGATTGTGGAAGGTGCAGGACAGGAAGGAATGAGCAGTGGGCCATCCCCTTTTATGTGCAGATGCTGTGTTGGGCACAGTAGCAGTGATTTACATCCATAAGCAGGTATTGTTATTTCACTTTTCAGGTCAGGAAACTGAGGTTAGGGAAATGAAGCAAATGACCCAAAGACACGGGTTAGCAAGATACTGAATGTCAGGATTTAAACCCAGGTCTGTAAGATTCCAGAGTCTCAGCTTAGAATGTGCAGGTCCACAGGGGCTGGGCAACATACAAGAAGTGGCTCTGTTGTGGAGGGGATGGGATGGAGAGCCGGGCCAGGAGAGACTGAGGGGATCAGCCTGGAGGGGGTCCTGTGGCTATCAAACCAGGGCTGAAACTTACAAGAGGGCTCCTGAGACTTGGCCATGGGAAGGAAGGAACAGCTGAAGGCACCTGGGCAGCAGGTCTGCAGGCTGCTCAGGATCATAATTTATCACCAGCAAAGCTTGCCATTTAATTCTCTCATTCAACAAACATTTATTGAATTTCCTCCTGTGTGCCCAGAAGTGCTGGGGTGCTGAGAAAACAAGGCAGAAAAGGTCCCTGCTATTTTGGAGCATATGTAATACTGTATTAATAATCATTATAATCATAGTAACCAACAGTCATTGAGCACCTAAGTACTAGGCACTGTTTTAATTACTTTACATATATTAATCCATTAATCTTAACAACTACCCTATAAGGTGAGTACTATTATTACCTCCATTTTACAGCTGGCCGGTGAGAAGCTCTGCTGGGACTGGAACCTGTGACTGTTGGCTTCCAAAGCTCATAATCTGATCCACTGGACTCTGTTTCCTCCCATTTGGCCACTGGCCTTTTTCCTCAACTTCTTTCAGTAGCTCCAGTTTCATTTACTTTGTGTTGTGTTCTTAATTGTTCTCACAGGCATTTCTTAAAGACTCTGCTTTTAAAACGTAAAGCATTTAATTGGCCTCTGTGGTAAAAAGGCAGACACCTGCATTTTGTAGAATGTCATCTGTATGCAAATTACCAAACAGCCTCCTAGTCCTGCTGTGTGGGATTCAAGGCTGCTTGGAGACCCACTCCTGGTTTCATTGCTGACCTTCCTCTGCTCCTGTGACCTGAGACATTTTAGCATTTGTTGAATTGCTCAGTTCAATATGATATATTTTTCTTTTCTTTCCTCCTAAGTGCCCAACCCAGTGGGGTTGACCAAGATACACTGAGGCAAGAGATCTATCCTCGAGAAGTCTATAGTCTAGCTGTTGAGACAGGCCATACCCAGGATGAAATACTGAGATTATCACAGCAATGCTAAATTAAGTGTTAAATTTTTGCAGTAGGGATTGCCAGATGCTACAGAGGTTCAGAGTAGGGAAACAGTAGCATGGCTTTTGTGAAGGAGGGAGATAAGCTAGGTTTTGAAAGATTTGGATAGGTGGAAGTAAAAAGGAACATTATTCCAGGCAGGAGCCTCGCAAGGGCAAAGCGATGGTGGTGGGAATGGCTTGACCTCTAAAAAACATGGAGGAGACTAGGTCCCCTGGAGTCTTAGGGAAGGTGAAAAGCTTTCAGAACCAACTGTGAAAGGGAAATCAAAATGGAGTTGGTATTGCTAAAAGAGCTTAGATGGAACTGGGAGGCTATTGAGGAAGTGGACTTAGGCACGTCTCAGCCCAGATGGAATCTGACCTTTTGACCACTTATTGTCTTAATGCAGGCATCCAGAACATCTGCCAGAAACTCAAGATACTTATGGGACCCTTGCCTTAAAATAACTCGTGACATCCCATCCACTTGTCCGACCCTTACCCTAAATAACTCATGACAGCCTATCCCTTAAGGACAAATATTTCCTTTCTTGTGTCAGGGTCAGTCATAACCCTTGAAGTTCTGTGGGTTTTGCCCTGACTCTTTTTCCTGGAACACTCGCTCAGTTTTACCCAAATCTGTCTCTCCTGAATTGCAGTTAAGACCCCAGATAAAGCTCTTTGTTCTTTGCGACCTCAGTACTGATTATTGTTTGACACAACACTCCACAATAACAAAGCTAATGTTGAAGTGTTCTATATGTGAAAAGCACCGTTTAAACTCTCCCGTTTGATCTTCAAAACACTAGGTGAATAGGTACTATCCTCATGGTACTTAGTGCTCAGAAGGCTGACGTAACTTGCCTAAAGCAGCAGTGTAAGTGACAGAGCTGGGATTTGAACCCAGACAGTCCAACCTCAACCTCCAAGCTCCGGACACCTATGTTATATTCCTAATACTGCTAATCATTCTTCCCTCAAAGGGTCAGAGGGGTTAAGTTATCTTTTCTTGATTGCAGACAACAGAAACCATTCAAGCTAGTTTAAGCGGAAGGAATTTGTTTAAAAGCAACGAGGATGGGGCTTCCCTGGTGGCGCAGTGGTTGAGAGTCCGCCTGCCGATTCAGGGGACGTGGGTTCGTGCCCCGGTCTGGGAAGATCCCACATGCCACGGAGCGGCTGGGCCCGTGAGCCATGGCCACTGAGTCTGCACGTCCGGAGCCTGTGCTCCGCAATGGGAGAGGCCACAGCAGTGAGAGGCCCGCGTACCG
>NW_006793997.1:2590006-2597999 GCF_000442215.2 Lipotes vexillifer | reverse complement strand
CCAAAAAAAAAAAAAAAAAAAAAAAAAGCAATGAGGGTGCACACAGACTCTACCAAAGGGCTGGAGGTTGAGCTTGCCAGGAACTCCAGTGCAGGGCTGGTCTTTAAAGACCACACCCTTGCTGTTCATGGGTATGGGCACCACGGTCATATTACTGAATCTGAACATTGCCCTGATGCCTCAAGAGCCAGCTGCTGCCATGCCACCTTTGCCAGAAAGATGGATTCTGCCAGATGCCTGCTTCCTCATAGTGCTGTCTTCTGAATTGATGTTTCTCTTGAGTACACCTGATTCTCAGAATACTGGGCAAGCAAATCTTCTGGCTTCTCTCTTGGGGAGGAAGGACTCGTAAGGTAGAAATGCCCCTAACATAGGAAAGCTGTTTGTCCCCAAAATGCTGGGCAGCTGGAAAACATGACAATTTTCTACAATATTAGTAAATGTGGAGCTGGTGACCAGTGCTGTGTCACTCTGGCCCAAGACCATGGCTCCTAAGTAATGGTCTATGGTCTGAGGCTTGGCTGGCTGAAGAGAATCACTCAGGAAGTCTGTCAAAAATACAGAGTGCCAGGCCTCTTCTCCAGAGGTTCTGATTCAGTGAGTCAGAGCAAGGCCTGGGAGCATACATTTGTCAGAGCTCTTCACATGATTCTGATGTGTAGGCCAAGTTCAAGAGTCAGTGACATTCTCAGTGACATATTTTGCTAATTCCAAGGAAATACTTAATATATTAAAGCTACAGGTCTCCACTGGGGGCGATTTTGCCCCCCCCAGGGAACATTTGGCAACATCTGGGGATATTTTTGTTTGTCACATCTAAGGGCTGCTACTGGCACTCAATGCATAGAGACCAGGGATGCTTCTGAACATCCTACAGTGCATAGGACAGTCCCTTTCAACAAAGAATCATCAGCTTTGTATGTCAACAGAGCTAAGGTTGAGAGTATCTGTACTAAAGGATGCTCATTTTTCCTGAGATCCTACAGCACCATTCTCTCCAGAGGTGTTGCACTCCCATTACGATAGAATAGCATGTAAGAACTTTGGAGATGCCAGTCCCTCTTTAAATCTTGGCCATTTGAAACATAACCCCCTATGCTCATGTTGTCATTTCAGAGAGGGAAGTTTCCAGAGCAATGTCCCTGTGACCACTTGATCACATCTGTTCTCTGGCTTTTAAACTTCACCTGCCCCACCTGTGACTCAGACCTTGATAAAAGCCCAGGAAAAGTATCACTGCTGGGCCAGTCCTTGGCTCTTCTCTTGGCCTGAAGGTTCAAGGAGGTGGCATAGTGTAGTGGTTTTAGGCATGGTCTTTAAAGGGAGACCTTGATTAGAAACCTAGATCTCCTGCCTACTCTTCTGAGGCAAGTTATTTCGCTTCCCTAAAACTCTGCTTCGTCCCCTATAAAATGGAGTCAATGACAATGCTTCTCTCTCTGAGTTGTGGAGAGGATGGAATGAGACGAGACAATCATGTGTCTCAGTTGGCTCTTGCTGCAGTAACTCTGTGTAACAAACAGTCTCATAATTTCAGTGGCATACCACAACAAGCATCTGGGAGGATTAATTTTATGTGTCAGCCTGACTGGACCATGGATGGGGTGCCCAGATATTTAGTCAAACACTATTCTGGGTGTGTCTGTGAGGGTGTTTCTGGATGAGATTAACATTTGAATGAGTAGACTGAGTAAAGCAGATTGCCCTCCCCATTGAGGGTGGGTCTCTTCTATTCAGTTGAAGGTCTGACTAGAACATAAAGGCTGAGCAAGAGGGAACTTTGCCAGACTGACTGAATGACTTGGGACACTGGTATTCTCCTGCCTTGTACTTGAACTTACACCACTGGCTCTCCTGGTATTGGTTCTGTTTCTCTGGAGAACCCTTATTAATACAGCATCTTCCTCCTGCCCATGCACCTGCAGGTTGGCTGTGATTTGGCTGATCTGGACTGGGCTTGCTTGCAACACTGTGGGTTGGGCCAGGTCCATTCCACATCTCTCATTCTCCCTGGACCAGAAGTTACCCAAGATATGTTTCTTTATAGGGTGAGAGGCAGGAGCACAAGAGGGCAAGCCCAACCATACAAGTACATTTCAGGCTTTTGCTTATATCAACACCTGCTTCTATCCCACTGGCCAAAGCAAGTCACATGGCCAAACCTGAAATTAATGGGGCTGAGAAGTATACCCTGCCCACAGTAAGAAGGAGAGAGGGATGATAACCCAAACCATCACTCCTCTGTGGTGAGGACCTTAATGTAATGCTCTGAGTCATTACTCTGTGCTAGCTCAGTCTCTGTCCTTCACCAGCTTGGTGCTCTGACCTCTAGTTGATCCATGTGTGCATTAGCTTCAACCTCTTGCCTGTGAACCTGTCTCAGATCTGTTCATCTGGCCCTCCCAGGGGACCTCAGTTTCCTCTTCTGTGCCGAATTATTAGTTGTGTAAATAAACAGCTCACCCTCTGTCACTGCCCAACAGCACTGCATGCTAGGCTTTTGTATGGTAGGTGCAGCTGACTTGAATTCACTCTGGTCTTGGTTCACTGAAACTTTCCCCTTTGTTTCTGACTCTCTTTGCTGCTTATCTTAAATCCTTCCCTTCTTTCCAGGATCTGGTCAACCAGTAAACCTGTTGAAATGGCTCCAGCCTTCAGGAGTCTCTTCTCAGCATTCTTATTCTGTTCCCCACTTGGTTGGGTGCACCCTGCTTCTGCAGGATGGCTAACTCTCTTCCACACACTGGCATGGACACATGGACAAGGCCCTGAAGTCCACAGGGTGCTCAGTGGGTGCTCAGGCAGTGTTTGTTGATATTGAAGGTTTAAAAAAATGGTTTATATTTATGTTTCATTTGTTCGAGACAGAGGTCCCTATATATTGAGAAGCAACATAGCACAGTAGCTGGGCACACAGGCTTTAGAGCAAGAGTTCTCAGTCTTGGCTGCACGTTGTAACTGATGGGGACATTTAGAAAGTTCTGGTGCCTGGGTCCTGTGTCCAAGGATTCAGATTTAATTGGTTTGGGGTGTAGCCTGGACATCAGGATTTTTAAGTGCTTCCTATATGATTCTGACATGTAGTCAAAACTGGAAATTGCCGCTTTAGAGTAGGTCAAAATTTATTTTTAAACTTTGGCTTTGCACTTACCAGATCCAGCTTGGTCAATTTACTAAGCCCGTCAGAGGCTAACGCCCTTATGTGTAAAATGAAGATAATATTATGCATTTCCTTGCGTTATGTAAAATGGAACGAAATGGCCAGATAACAGGCACTCAGTAAGCATTTATTTTCCTTTCAAACAGAATTTCATTTTATTCAACAGAGTTAGGTTCATTAATGAAAGCTAGGACAATACAGAAAACGAGGGGAAAAACCCACTTTGAGTCCTACTCCAGCGACTTTTCATGTATTGCCTTTAGTTCTTGTCTCCTTCATATTGCACATATTTTTATTTAGCTTTTAACCTAGGTTGAAATCATCGTGAAATACAGTCTATACCCTGCTTTTCTTCATTCAACTTTTGTGATGAGGTAATAACCGCTGTTTCACTAAATCTGCTAAGGGTTCAGAATTCTGAATGTCTCACAAAGCTAAGGTGGGTCTCTCGTATTGAGAGTCATGGAGAATTGTCGGCCTCTCTTGTGATTTTCTTGGTGACAGTCAGTCCCCCTGCTGCCCTGTTTGCACGCTCCAGAGCACTATGTCCAGGGAGTGACCCTGAGGGCATGTGCACCAGTCTGAGCTGACTTTTCATGTGGAAGATCCTGCTGCTCTTTACATTACAGGGCAGATCTGGTGCTACCTTTATGAGGGATTAAACTTTACTATTACTAGGATGAGAACATCTCCTGTCGGTTGCGACAGTGCAGGGATGTCTGCATTCACCCCATTCTGTCAGCAACCCCGTGACTCTTCCATGCCCCAGGGCTCACACCCTTCATTTCCAATCACACAAACACCGTCCTGACTCAGGGCAGAAAGAATCAGCCCTATTTTCCATCCAGTTGCACTCACCTACAAACCTAGCCCTTCTGGAGTTTCAGGGCTGTTGAAGAGGCAATACCATGCATGGAGAAAAGAGGTATTTGGGATGTAGCAGCTTTGATTTTGAATCCAAGATTTGCAACTTACTTTATGATCGACTTTTGGTGAATTACCTAACACTCCAAGCCTCAGTTTCTTCATATTTAAAAGGGGAACAATGTGGTCTTCCCTTTTAGGGTTGTGTGTTTATCCATTTAAAAATATTTATTGAGCACCTGTTATATGCCACAGACTGTGTTAGGTACTGGGAATATTGGGGAGCAAGCCAGAAAGCTCATGCCTGTGTGGAATTTGCAGTTTAGTAGGAGGTGCTTAAAGTAGATATTATAATCCACTGTGGGTCAGTTTCAGATGGGGAAGATGTTCTGGAAGTGTGTGGTAATGACACCTAATGTGGATGTGGGGATTTAAAAATAAATATAGTGGATTGAGCTGCTGTGGCAAGTCTATGCTTCCTGTTTCTCTTTTAACTCCAGAGAAATTCTGGGCAAGTATGACAAGAAAAAAGAAATGTAACTGAGCTTGGAAAAAAGAAAGGAGAACTTCCATAGCAGAAATAAAGAGGAAACTAAAAGCTAGAGTGGTGGGCAGGAGCTGCATCTGGACCACCCCAGGTGTCTCCTCTGTGTGTGGAGCTGCTGGCTTCAGGCAGAACTCACCCATCATGGGAAATGGGAACTCGAACTCTCCACCTGCAGGCTTAGGGGTGCAGCAAGCAAGCTGGCTTCTGTCTGGGGCTGTGGCTGGGAAAAGAATCCCCCGAGAGAAGCTGGAGTCAACACAGGGCCTTGTGCGTGGGTGCAGGTTCTGACCTTGCCCCATCACACAGCATGGGAACCCTGAATGGAGGGATTAACGTAAAAACTGGTCCAAAGGGCTCTGGTGGGGGTTCTAAGACCAACCCATGGAGGACCTTCCCCTTCGGAGCTTTTGTACAGGCTGCTCCCCAACCTGGGATAGTTGCTCCCAGTCCCGCTTTGGGTCGTCCCCTCCCTGCCTGCTTCACCGGACAGGGTCTTGACTCAAATGTCACTTTCTTGGAAAGGCTGTCCCAGTCCTCCCAGATTAGATCAGAGCCCTCCCCTCCCCTTATGCTTTCCCTTTCTCTTTAATGTACCTATTACAAACACAACTTAATAATTGTGTAATTATGTGGTACACAACTGCCTCCCCTACTAGATTGTTAGATTGTAAAAGTAGGTAAAATCTTGTATATCTGTCTTTTTATCTAATGCTGCGTTCTCTGCATATTAGCTAGCACATAGTCGGTGCTCAAAAAATAGATTTTGAGTAAATGAATGAACAAATGAATGAATTTGTCCTCAATGGCCATGTCTACTACCCCCATCTCCTACCAATCCCAAATGGAAATAAAACAATAACACCTTCATGCTTTGTAGTTACTGCAGAGTGAAAATACACACTCTACTATGGCAGTGGTGCTCAGATTTTAGTGTCCGTGGACCACATCTTGTGAACCACTGCTGCACAGCATCATTGTTTTGGTTTGTTTGGTTTTTAAGCCAGAGCCATAAAATATACCACTGATGACATGACTAGCCTTATGCCTTGAAAACTTAGCATAAACAGGTGATTAACATATTCAATGCCTGATGATATGTAAGCATTCTTCCTGGGAAAATTGGGCTTCCTGTCTTTCTTATAAGTGGGGAAGAAAGTGGAAGGGTGAAGAGCTTGGGTTCTGGAGTCAGACCTGCTGGTTTCCAACCCTGCTGCCACCCCCTGCAAGTGCCAGAACTTAGGTAACTTATGTAGCCTCTCTGACTCAGCTTGCTAATCTATACAGTGGGATGAATTGTAGGACCTGCTTCACAGGGTCATTGAGAACTAAAGGAGATAACATTAATAGTTTCCTTTCAACAGTGCCGGGCATGTAGTAAGCAATCCCCAAATGTTAGTTATTTTAATGGGGAAGAAGAGGAATATTTAACAGTATGTGTTAGGCATCCTGTTAGAGGTTTTCACACACATTGTCTCATTTAAGCCTCCCAGCAATGCTATGAAACAGGTATTATTAGCCCCCTTTTATAAGGGAGGAAACCGAGGCACAGAATGGTTAAGTAATTTGTCCAAAAATATATACTTATCAATAGTAATAATATCTAGGGATGGCATTGAGGCTGTGTAGTGTCATAGTCTATTACTATTTTGGTGCTGCCAGGCCTCCCAGCATTTCCAGGAAGCAGGCTCCTCAGAGAGACTGACAGTCTAACCACGACAGGAGTGGGTTCTGTCTATCTCGTAAGGCTAGAGGCCCCTCCTCCAGCTGACCTGAGGCTGCAGCTCTGTCCTTTCTCACTCATATTGAAGGGCAAGCTGACATGGGAACATTTCAAAGGCGCCTCAGCCCGGAAGGCCAAGCTGTCCATCATGCTTAGAGAGCGACAGTGATGATGCTTCCCAGGAGAGCCGCGCAGCAGGACCAGAATCTCTTAACGGCCTAGAATCCCACTTTTAAAAGCAGATTCACCAGCAGCTGCCCGACTTTCAGAGAAAACAGCCCTGGCTCCTGTCCGAGGGCAGGATGTGGCTTCAGTCTTTCTTTCCCAAGTGGAGGCTGAGTGGAAGTGACAGTGTCCACCAGAAATGGCAGCTCTGACCAATAGGTTTTGAGTTGGTTGAGGGTCCCGTTCTTGACTGGTTTGGACAAAATGCTTTTGAAGGTGTTACTGGAAAGCATCCCAGTGAGAGTGGGGCTGTGAAGGCTCAGATGAGTTGCCTATATGCTCTGGAATCTCAAGATGTCCCTGGAGGGTGGGATCACCCTGCCTGGCAAGTGGGCAAATACCCTTCCTTGATTGGGAGGCTTTGGGCATATGGACTATATAGGCATCTTCCTTGGGGTGTGAATTGTGGGTCATAGAAGGTTGCCTTATGTCCCATTTATTTAATTTTTTAAACACACAACAGACTGTGTGGTGCCCCTACTAGTAACCGTCCTGGCTGCCTGTTGCCCTTAGGGTCAAGTTCAGCATGGCTTACACGGTTTTCTTAGCTTAGGTTTGCCCGGAAGTGGATCAATGAGATAGATAATGGACGTGAGATCCAGTCATTCATTTGGGAAGGATCTCAGGAAACACCCAGATAAAGCGTGGAATTGAAACACTGAAGGGAAAGCAACCAATAAAACTATTGGTTTTATTGGTTAAAATAAACTATCAACTGGAGTGATGGTGGGCAATTGGAGGGTGGTCTTCCTGGGGAATTCCAGGGAAGGGTATAGAACAACATGCACTTCAGAGTTTTCTGTCTCCAGAGGTGAGGGAGCTGGGGTATTTATCCTCCAACTCTTGTCAGTCACTGACTGGGGGCTCCTGGGGTGGGGCAGAGGGGAGCATGAATTCACTGAAACTTCTGTCCTGCTGATGGCAGGGCCAAAGTGGGACCTAGACTCAGAGAAGGCGCTCAGGCAAAGTGGTGCCTGTGTTGGCATTTGGAGGCCAGCTGCCTTGCATTGAAGAAGGGACATGAGTGGGCCTCCAACAGCATCTACTGTGACATCCACAGTCTGGTTCAGCCCACCCCTTATACACACCACACACAGCCCCCCCACACACAATCCACAACTCCCACCCGCACAACCCACCTACATGACCCAACACACACATACATGGCCTACAACACACACACAATCTATAAGACAGACATACAACCGTCAATCCACCATAAACTCACAACCCATAATACACAGTCATACACAACACACACACACACACACACACACACACACACACACACAATCCACAACTCCCTCCCACACAACCCACCTACATGACCCAACACACACACACACACACACACACACACACACACAGAACCCCCCACAACATACAACCCTATTGTTCCCCTTTTTACAGATGTGGAAAGTGAGACTCCCAGGGTTACGAGTTACTCACTTTCCAGCCTGTTGGGACCAGACCCCAG
>NW_006793997.1:2584382-2589767 GCF_000442215.2 Lipotes vexillifer | reverse complement strand
GGCACATTTCCCATTCACCCTGTGAGAATGGGCGTGGACACCCTTACAGTGCTCACCTTGGGAAGTTCATGGCTAGTTCAGTAATGCTGCTGATCCTCAAAGTGTTCTCCTTTTTCAAAATGAAAGTATCTTTTTAAAGTAGAAAACCAATATATGCTTAAAAAAAAAAAGAAAACCAATATATACTTCTCTTCTTAAATATTTTTGGAAAAGGCCCTGAAAACAAGTTTTAAAAAAAGATTTCTTTGCAGTTCTTAATCAAAGCAGAATTTTCTGGCCTCAGTTTTCCTTACCTGTAAAATAGAGGTGTTGGAAAATAGGTCAGAGGTCTTCATTGTGGCTCTGTGACACTCCATTGATGAGCTTTTGGAGATCTGGGAATCGTTGGAAATTTATCCAAGTAGTTACATGTGTGCACCTTTTTTTCTCCTGGGGAAAGGATTTATAACTTTTTCAGATTACTGTAGTTCTGTGACCTCAAAACGTTTATCAGCCATCACCCTAGATATTCCTTAAGGTCTCTTCTGGAGGAATTGTGTTAAAATCTTTGTGAAATGTCAGCAGGTACCGTAAACCTGAGGACCAAGAATTATTTTTTAAGAGTTGCAGTAGGAGAGTGGGACAGAGGTGGTATATCTTGTATATTTTATGGCCAACATCCAATAGTCTAGTTAACTGTGATTTTAGTTGTTAAAACACAATGCTGGAGAGAGTTTGTTTTCATCCATTGCTGGAGGAGGTGTCAATTGGCCCAATCCTTTGGGGACGCAGTTCGGCAAAATGTATGAAGAACTTTGAAATGTTTGTATCTTTGATCTAGTAATTCCACTGCTGGGCCTGTAACATGGAAAAATAAAGGATTATGGAGATCTATATCACAGAAAAAGTATTATATAAATCTTAAGATCATCTTGGTATATCCCTAAAAACATTTGATAAAATCTGATATCAATGACTGATAATAGGACAAATGGAATCTGAAAATGTGCTTTTTAGACATAACCCCAAATTTATACCAAGTCAATAGTCAACCAATATTATGCCTGTAGATGCCTGTAGATGTAGATTGTAAAGGCATTTCCACTGAGTATAAGGATAAATTACTCTCTCTGTCATTATTTACAAGTGCCCTGGGATTGCTTGCCAATGCAATAATGGAAGAAAATGAACTAAGGATATATATCGGAAAGAACATGGCAAAGTAATCATTACTTAAAATGATAGGAATATCTATATAGAAAATCTCATAAAGCCAACTAAAAGCTATTAAAAGTAATAAGAGAATTCAGTAGTTTGAACTTTACCATTTCTTTACCAACGATAATCGGGTAGAAAATATCATCATTTAAAAAGATTTCATTGATAGTGATCACCAAGTATATAAGCCACCTAGCAAAAGATGATATGTAGGACATACTGAAATAAATTTGTAAAATTACTTTAAATATTGTAAAAGACTACTAGATGTGCTCTAGAATGCGATGCCCAGGATTTCTAACCAAGTCCCATTAATCTACAAATTTAACATTAATCTATAAATTTAACTTACATTTTTGTGACAGAAATGATTTTAAATTTCATTTGTATGAATAAATAAGTGAGGACATGCAGTTCCATGGGTGGATTTCGTGCCTAAATTCTAATCTACATTTTCTACAACAGGCATTTTGTATTCAGTGATACCCAAATAGCACATATTTTAAAAAAAATCATGGTAAATAGGAAGGGAGTGGACATTGTGGGTGGCCATGCTGAGTTTCTGCTGGCTTTGTGCTTTTAGCAGAGTGAGGGTCCCAGTGTGACTGGTACCACTTCTCATGTATTACTAGAGAATTTTCAGAAATTATCCATCACTTTCTTACAGGTGGATATAGGCTGTGATGCTCCTGAAATGGGCATCGTTTACACGGAGGGGGTCCTCTTAGGCTTGGTCACCTGCCTCACCCCCATCATCCTGCACAAAGTTACCCGAAAATTGCACAGAGGAAAATATAGCCCGTCTCTGAGTCTGGCCACTGGCAACCAGCCTTGGCTCTGGGGATTTTGTGGCAGGGGCCATGGGGGAAAATGGTGGGCTTTGGCTTTGTTTTAGTCCTCATGAATCTCTTCCTAGGGATGATGTTGGGTCCCAAGATTTCAGGAGGGATGTAGGGATGCAGTGACCCAAGGTAGTGACCCAATCTTTAGGGAAGGCTGCCTGACATTCTACATAATAATGGCCTCAGCAACTGAGAGTCAAAAAAAAAAAAAATCACAGAATTCTAACTCTGAAGATGTTCTAAGATGTCTAGACCCATTTTGTACATGTTTCCCCCATAGCATTCTTTCAGTTTTTTTTGAACACCTACAACAGGTTAACCATGGTGCTGTACAGTTTACCACTTTTGTTTATTTACTAATTTACTGTCCTTTTTCCTCACTAGAATGTAGATGGAAACTTGTCCACTGCCGGAACTTCAGTGATGTTGACAGTGCCTGGCATATTCAGGCCCCCAGTGAATATGTACTGGGTGAATAGAGATGAAAAAAATAGTTCCTACCCCCAGAAGTTCACAGTTCAATAGGGAAAAAAGGGGGAATATAAATGATTACAGTGCAAGGTGATTGTTTTCTAGTGAAAGTGTGTACAAGTCGCAAAGAAATATAAGACGAATTTTTGCAGGGCATTTCTGAGGCTTCACCAAGGAGGTGGTGCTTGATTTGATCCTTTTTAAAAAGTATGAATATCTGTCAGTTGAATAAAGTACAGGAGGGCATTCCCAGAAGACAAGTGTTATGGGCTGAATTGTATCTCCTCCAAACTCACATACTAAAGCCTAAATCCCCAGTACCTCAGCATGTATTGGGAGATAGGGTCCTTAAAGGTAATTAATGTTAAATGAGGTCACCAGAGTGAGCCCCAATCCAGTACGACTGGTGTCCTTATTAGAAGAGGAAACTCAGACACAGACAAACACACAGAGGGAAGACATGTGAGGACACAGGGAGAAAATGGCCATGTACAAGCCAAGGATAGAGGCCTCAGAAGGAACCAACTTCATGTTACTTTGATCTTGGACTTCCAGCCTCCAGACTATGAGAAAATAAATTTCTATTGTTTAAACAACCCAGTCTGTGGTACTTTGTTATTGCAGCCCTAGCAGACTAATACAAGGGGGATAGCATGCGTAAAGGGTGGAGGTGGGAGCGGGCATGGCTTCTTTGGGGACTCTGGGTCTTTTGGTAGAACCATAGTACATAGTTTTAGGAAGAGGGCTGTCTGGTAAAGAAAGAAGGAAGGTTATGGGGTGTCAGGCTCATATGCCTACATGAATGAAGCAGGCCTAGTGTACGACAGTAGGGAGGGGTGGAGTCTGTGGTGATCTGGGGAGCACAGGCACCATCTCGAGGGGCAGATGCATGGTGATTCTGTGGCTGATTGATGCCATGTGGGAATGGGGGCCAAGTGTTGCTAAAATTCCCTATTTTCAAGACAAGTCAGGAATATGAATTTTTATGTATAATCTTACGATTTTTAGAAGTTTGCAGTTAATGTTTTAAACTCTGTGTGGGCCACAAAAAGATATATTTATATGTGTATATGTGTGTGTATATATATATATATATATATATATATATATGTATATATATATATATATATATGCATGCTAGATGAAGCCTATGGGATGCCCGTTTGTAATCCCCGAACAATCGAAGGTCATAAAGGATGTATGACGAGGAATTTTAATTCTCCTATTTGGCAGGGGGAACAGTTGGTGAATCTTGAGTGAGATAAGTGACTTGAACTCACACTGGCGGTGGTGGGTTAGGGCAGAGCTAGGCAGGCTTTTTCTTAAAGGGACAGATAGTAAATATTTTTTACTTTGTGGGCCGCAGGGTCTCTTGCAACTACCCCACTCTGACATTGTAGCATAAAAACAGTTGTAGACGACATGTAAGCAAATGGGCCTGGCTGCCTGCCAAAACATTTCATTTACAGAAACAGATGGTGGGCCAGATGCAGTCCATGAGCTTGTTTGCTGATCCTGGGTTCAGAGGGCTGGCGACCTGAACGGGGGCTTGGTGGGGGTGGGGTCCAGGGGATGGGGGTGAGGATGAGTTCAGAGAATAGTCTAGGTAAGAGATGAGCTGAGGCTGTGGTGGTAATGGAATGGGGAAGATAGGAGAGATCCAAGAGCTACTGAGCAGGTAACATTGTCAAGACTTGCTGATTGATGAGCCTGTGAGGGAGAGAAAAGAACAACAGATAATGCCCAGGGTTCTGGCTGGACTGAGGGGCTCAGTTTTGAACCCCTTGTCGGAGAGAGAGACATTTCCCTCTACCCTTCTAGGTTCTTCTGGCTGGTCTAAGGATTAAATAGACATGAGACAAATTAACAGGAGAAAATCAAACAAAAGTTTAATAACATGTATACATGGGAGAGACCCAGGAAAACTCACCAAAATGGCTGAAACCCTCACCTTAAATACCATCCGCTGCTAAAGACAAAAGAGGATGTTGGGATAGGGGTTTGGGACCTCCAAGGGGAGGAGGGCAATCGCCATGGAAAAGGAAACGCAAATGTTTAGTAAACAAATGCTTGCTGGGTCTACAGAGGCAGTGGGACACAGAGAGGAATTTTAACAAACACTTTGCTAGGTTCCACACATCTAGTTCATATTCCAGTGATCTATGGTGATGTTCCCTTCCTGGAAGGGTCCTCTGTCTACATTCTTTAGGCAGTTAGGGGGAAGGTCATATTTCTTCCTGAGTCTTTTGGGCCTTGATTGTTTTCAGCCCCAAATAATCCACATGCCGAAGACATTTTGGGGTGGCAAATTTTGCTCCCCTACGATTTCCAGTGTCCACGACTTCCCAAGCCAGCCCATTCCACTTCGGGGTGACCCTGATGAGTCCCTTTTTTCTGTGGACCCTAACCTATTAGAAGGAACTCTTTAGATCACAGAATTGTCCTGCCCTGCTGCTCCAGCTAAAAATGGAAAACTTCATTCTGTCCAGCACTTAGGCCATGAGCAAGTTTCGTGTCTGTTGCCTTTAGGTTATTACAGAGTCTCTGGTCCCTGGTCTTGGGATACGAAAATGGGTCTCCAAACAATTAGGAGCTCTGCAGGGATCAGGACAGGCTAGGACTTGGGATGCCAATTACCAAATCTCTGTAGGTCGCCACTTTCCAGAACAGTGGGAAAAATGTGATAAATTGTTTTCTGAGCAGAGGTGGCCTGGCCTGGCCTGAAGTGCACCTGCCAGGCTCTGGTGCATGTCTGCCAAACCAGGAGGCCACTTTGATGTGCTCTAGGTGGCCACTGGGTCCACCGCAGGGCATCAGTAGCTGCTGGACTCTCTCTTTTCTCTGCCATAGCCCACAGATGCCCCACAGAAGCAGG
>NW_006793997.1:2582390-2584316 GCF_000442215.2 Lipotes vexillifer | reverse complement strand
GAATGCTGGGGAGGGCGAGCGAAGGACCTGTTGCAGAGCTAATGAATTCTGCTCTTACGTTTCTGCAGCCGCTGCTGAGAGATGTGTGCAAAACGGCCCCCAGGCACTTAACTGGGAGAGGAGGAAAGGATATACATATGGCCTGGTGTGCAGGGGGCTGGGCTGCCTCTGACTTTGAAGGAAGTGGCAGTACAGGACTTTGTGAGAGGAGAGTGGCCCTGGAGGAATCTGTGGGGATCAGACTGTATTTATTTTGAGACCCAGCAGGCCTGGTCCTGTAGTCAGAGATGAGCAAGACCTTGACAGTCCAGGAGACTGATGAGGAAGGTCCAAAGGGGGAGGAAGGAGGCTTATGCATTGGGCTCTGTGGCAGAAAACAGACTGGGCTCATTCACACATGTTTATCATCGACTCCTGCTAGCACCCCAAAGCCAGGGATTATTAGGGATGCAATGTAATTAATTTCAAGTGTTACATGCTCTTGGCTTCATCTTGTTTCCTACCTTTGTTTTCTCTTCTCCTTAATTTCTCACTTTTGAAATATTGTATTTGTCATTGGAGGTGGATTGGATAAATCTAAATTGAGGTCTGGGGGTGTGGGTCTGCAACCGCAGTTGTCTGTGCCTGGGTTGATTTTGTAGAAGGGTTCTTCAATGAGGAAATTTTGGGTATCATGGCTGCATGAGAGATCCTCCGAGGGACCCTATGTTGCTGTGATCTGCTTCTCAGCCCCACTCCATAGGCTAGGTCTGGGCTCTCAGGAGAATGGAGGTTCTTTGTACAAGCTGAAGGGGGCTTTGTGAGAATTGATGTACAAGTAGTGGGGCTGTGCGTCAACCTGACAACCTGACAAAGTACAGCGCCCTCTACTGGTGAACCACAGGTTGGTTCCGACTCAATGACCCCAGAAGGGGAATCACACCATTCAGCTCCCCAGGGATTTTAGGTCCGGCAGGTATGTCAGAGATAATCAACATTTCCTCCTCTTCCTGGGAGGAAAGCTAAGCACCAACACCACCTCCCTTTCACAGACAGCAAGTCCACTAGCCAGCCCCTGCTGGGTGAGCTCCAGTGGCGGGGGCCCTGAAAGAGACACGTTCCATGTGTGTTTCTAGCAGGCAGTCAGGAGCTGGCCAGAGATATAGGAATCACAAGCCTACATCCAGATGATTGGAACAGCTGAAGTGGTCCATCCTGGGGCAGGGGAGGAGGTGGGCTGTTGGTCCAGGACTTGTAGAGAAAGTGGAGTTTAGAGGGGTGGGTGGAGGATCATTCCAGGTCGGGGTGCAACATAAGCAAAGACATTTGGGGGAAACAGTGAGGAAACTGGCCCAGTGGAGGTCCAGATTTCCTGTTGAGGTGGACAGGTGGTTCCTCCCTCTATGCATGGCCTGTCCCATAATTACTCTTGTACCAAAAGAATGTAGTTTAGGGCTTCCCTGGTGGCGCAGTGGTTGAGAGTCTGCCTGCCGATGCAGGGGACGCAGGTTCGTGCCCCAGTCTGGGAAGATCCCGCATGTCGTGGAGTGGCTGGGCCCGTGAGCCATGGCTGCTGAGCCTGCGCGTCCGGAGCCTGTGCTCTGCAACGGGAGAGGCCACAGCAGTGAGGGGTCTGCCTACCGCAAAAAACAAAACAAAACAAAACAAAAAAGAATGTAGTTTATTTCCCTGCTCCTGAACTTTGGGTTTGGCCATGTGGACTGCTTCGGCCCACAGAGTAAGGCGAGAGTTACTACATGTCAGTTCCAGGCCCAAGCCCTAAGAGGCCCCACCCGTTTCTACGTGCTCTCTGTGTCTCTGCCGTCACCATGAGAAGCATATACCTTGGTTAGTCTGCTGCCAGAGCCAGAGGAGGATGAGACACACGTGGAGCAGAGCCAGCTGCCCCAGCCAAGCCCAGATAAAATCAGCCAGCCCAGCTGAGCC
>NW_006793997.1:2577036-2582380 GCF_000442215.2 Lipotes vexillifer | reverse complement strand
CTGAACCGCAGATGCAGGAGTTACATAAATTCTTATTGTTGCATGACACTGGGATTTTGCAGTTGTTACACAGCAGAAAGCAGTATTGTAGCCATAGTTAGCTGATAGAAGAGTGAAGGAATTCATTGGCACCTCCCAATTCTGAAAGGATGCACTTGCCTCTAAAGTCTGGGTGCACATGTTTGGGGCTATTGATATTAGCTTCTTTTCCCTTCTAGTAAAAACTTCCCCAGAGAGAAGAATTGATTTCCTCAAGGTCACATAAGTTAGCAGCAGAATCAGGGCTAAGAGGGAACACCTCTCACCTCGAGGTCAGAGTCCACTGCACCGCCGGACCTTCCTGTTTGTATTCATGTGGAGCATGGCGTGGAGGTCAGGAAAAACTTTTCCTTGCAGGTTGGTGAGGTCTTAGGGTTTCAGCAGACACTGATGCTCAGCTATTATCCAGATTGATGTGGCCATTTGCCATAACATTTAGCAACCTCTCTATCAAATAAATGGCCAGAGAGGCTCCTGACACTTCCAGTATAAAAGAAAGAGGAGCCATATTCTACAGCTTTACGAGGCTGCCCGAACAAGACCCGTTAAAGGAATCATTGTGGGTTGAGGCTCTGGGGCTAAATTGGTGGTGTTTCTTTGCCCCACATGCCTTCAGAGTTTGCTGTGAGTGATTCTGTAGGATAAAAAGGGCAGGGACAGTCAACCACAGCTGGGCAAAGTGGGTCTTGGCTGGACAGGAAGGACCACCCCTATGAAATCATGGGCTAACAAGAGAGGGCCTCTTTATAGAGAACCCCTTAAATAACTGTTCCTAGGTCTGAATTTGAGAGTGGGAAAGGGACTATTTTGCAAATGATTTAGCCATGTATAACCAAATACCATCAGACCCATTATCTTTACTTAAGTCATTATTTACTGTAAATTGCTGGTGCTGCTGCATTTTGCCTTATGGTAAATTCTCCTCTTGGAGTTAAAGGTGCCTAATAACAATTTGAGTTTTCATATGACATTGGAATGATCCAGTATGCAATGTACATAATAACCGCATGCTAGAAAGGCATAACAATTTTATAAAAGAGAGTGAGAGAGAGAGAGAGAGAGAGAGAGAGAGAGAGAGAGAGAGAGAGAGAGATGGAGTGTGTGTGTGTGTGTGTGTGTGTGTGTGTGTGTGTGTGCGTGCACGCACACGTGCACATGCACGTATGTGTTTGATGGTGATGTTGGTGGTGAGGCTGGAATTGGTGGGAGGCAGGGATGGTTTGGAAAATCTCACTCCATAGAGCTGAAAAAAGGTGGAAATAATTCCCAGTCTCAATGCTACAACCTTAGAAGCCTCTTGAGTCTCAAGTGGCAGGTGAAAAACTGGAGGAACTGAAGGATTCTTTTTTACATCCTTGCTGTTCAAACTGTTGTCCTCACAGCAACAGAAATGGTGTCACCCAGGTTCTTGTTAGGAATGCAGGATCTCAGTTCCCACCACAGACCTGCTGGATCAAAATCTGCATTTCACAAGGTCTCCAGATGATTCGTGTGCACAGTAAAGTTTGAGAAGCCCTGTCTTTCAAGACGGGATGAAGTGGAGGAGGTGGAAAGGATCTGTCTGATTTCGACAGTGTATGTTACAGGGGCTTGCCCAGTTTGTCATTGGGCCATGGACTTGAGAGTTGGAAGATTTGGACTTCTGTCCTGGTGCCCTATGTGCCTTGGGAGAGTCCCTTTGCCATGTAGAGCCCCAGCGTCCCCATATATTCAATGGGGATAATAGGATTTAGCATGACAATAGCATGCAGTATTACTATGAAGATGAAGAGAGTATAAGAATCTGGGACAAGCCCAGGGTTCAGTGTTTGTTCTGTTGTTCTTACCCCAAGACCCTGAGGGTTTTCCTTTCTGAATAGGTGAGCAATTAGGAGGCAGTTCAATGGCAAAATATAACCAAAATCTATTGAGCATTTTCTGTGTGCCAGGCTCACTGCTATGTTTGCTAAAGGATTTTAGCCTGGAGCCAGACTGCTTGGTGCAAAGTCTGCTAGGAGACAATGGGCTGGTTACATAACCTCTCTGTGCCTCAGTTTCCTCATCTGTGATGTGGGGATAATAAAACTGCCTATTTTTTTGTGAGCATTATGTGAGTACAGTCATCCCTTGGTAACCCTTGGGGGGATTGGATGTTAAAATCTGCGGATGCCCAAGTGCCTGATATAAAATGGTGTAGTATTTGCATATAACCTATACATACACCCCGCGTATACTTTAAATCACCTCTAGATAACTTATAATACCTAATACAACATAAATGCTATATAAATAGTTGCTGTGTGCAGCAAATTCAAGTTTTGCTTTTTGGAACTTTCTGGAATTAAAAAAAATATTTTTGATCCATCAGTTGGTTGAATGTGCAAATGCAGGAGCCACAGATACAGAGGGCCAACTGTAGTACATACATGTTCAGTGCTCACTGGAGAGTCTCATATATAATGAGTACTGAACCATCATTAGCCATTATTAACACACTTATTTAACCCTCACTGCAGTCTCTGGAGGAGAGCATTCTTATCCTTATTCCATAGTTGAAAAACTGCAAGGCTAAGGAAGTTGCCTAGGGCCACATGGCTGGGAAATGGTAGAGCCAAGATTTGAACCCACATCTCTCAGACTCAGAGACCATGTACCTCATCAACTCATAGCTCTGTTCTGCTCATATTAAGAGGCCAGGAGAGTAACCCTGTAACCAGACCAGCTGCCCCAGGAGTTGCTCTTGGTTTCCTTCCTTACGGTCGTCAAGGCAAAACCAAATGGAATTGGAAGAAATCAAAGTGCCAGGAAGTGGAAAGGCAGACTCTCAAAGCACTTGTGCTGATATTTACTGCTTCCCTTTGAAATGCTTTGTTCATAACCTGTCAAGGGCAATTTGGAAACATGTGCTCATGGAGGACAGCGTTGGCTGCTTTTTGACACTGTCGTTTCTATTATATAGACAGTGACAGCCACACAGGCTCGGCCTGGACATGACTTATTTATGGGGCAGCCCGGCCCCAGCTGAGCTAGTCTTTGGTGCTTGCAGTAGATTGCACTAGAAGAAAGGGAATGTGCAATTTGGGGAGGTAATTATTTTTTCACCTATTCATTAAAAAGAAGGGATTTTCCAATTACCACTGGAATGAAAGAAACTTTTTAAATTAAAATTTCAGATTAAAATCTAGAGAGAGCTTGTACTAGATTGGAAACCAAGAGTCTTGGCTTCCATGCAGCTCAGTGTGCTTTTCAGATTCCAGTCCTGTCTCTGCATCTTACCAGCTGAGTGACCTCGGGTGAGTTGCTTCACCTGTCTGAGCCTCAGTTTTCTTATCAGTAAGATGGGCATTCTGATTGTTCTGAGAAGATTAAATGAGGTATCACACGTAGAGAGCTCAGTGCGAGACCTGGTAGGTGCCTGGTGAACGTTTGCTATTATTATAAACAGTTGCAGAACTGGCTTTGTGACCTAGGGTGAATTCGTTTTTTTAAGTGGCTTACTTTTTAAAAATGAGAAAGTGGGGTAAGATTATTTTTAGTTTCCTTCTAAATCAGCCATTTTGCATATTTGCATATTTTGCATCTCCCCCATGGACAGGAGAAAGAATCCATCTGAATGGAATCCATCTCTGCATCTATCTATCTATCTATGTATCTGTCTATCATCTATCTATCATCTACCTATCTATAATATTATCTATCATCTATTGATATCAGATGCACATTCCATAAAGACTAAGAGGAAAAAAATTTCAAAACATTTCCATTCCTTGAGACTGAGCAGAGTGTAAGCCTGCCATTTGAGTGGATACGGAGTTTGTGGGCAAGACATTCTCTTCTTAACTTATTACAGTCTTTATAAGCACAGTAGAGATCTTGGTCTTGGCTTAATTACTGGATATTTCATGGTTGTCTGACTTTTTTTCCCTGTCTTTGTTTGTTGATAGTTTGAAAGGAGTGGGCTAAGTCTAATGAAATCCACCTTGCTATGAAACTGCCTCACAAAATGTTAAAGTCTAGCTTTTTCCCCCTTAGACCCACATCTTGAAATAAAACAGTGATTAATAATATTTTTATAGGAGGCATATTGTCTGAAATATTTTAATGGAGTTCAGTGAAATTTATTCTGTAAGATCTAGTGGAGAGATGTAATTTCCATGAGTAATAGTTATCACGAATATTATCATGCTCCCTAGGAGGGAGAGAGGGAGGGAAGGAAGAGCATGTTGTTATAAATGATGGTAATTATTTCTTGCATTTGAATACTCTATAATATCTGATATATAACATATTAACATATATAATATATTATGTAATAATAACACACAGCCTTTCTTATTTCATCCTCACAGCCACTTTGAGAAAATGACATTTTCCCATTAGCCAGGTTGGGAAGCTGAGGCTCTAAGAGCCTTAGCCCCAATGTGCCTCTGGTTAATGAAGTGCCAGGGTTCCCACCCACTTTTCTAGACTCCAAGCGCAGTGTTTAAATTGTAACGCAGCCTTCCTGGCACAAACCCAGTGCGATGGTTTACATCCTGTTTCTCCCACCCTCTCTCCCCATCCCCTCATGCCCTGCAATTGTTGAGAAGTGGATTATTTGGTGGACAGAATATCCACATTAACTGAGAACTGCTCCAGAGGTCATACCAGAAAGTTGGAACTCTCTCTATTCTAAAACTCTATAGGGGGAAAAAATCTTTTGATTCAGAGAGCACCTCAAGTTCTTATAAGGCCTGAGCATCTTTTGGCTAAGAGCATCACTGTTCTTTTAAAAATTCCAAGGAACCTTTCTGCTTATTTCGAGTTCCCTGGTTGCTCGTATTCTGAATAAGCAGCTGTTTGCTGAATTTACACTGCGCTCAGAGTAAATACTCCTGTATTGCAGAGGAAACCTCTTTGCTTTCTGTGTTTCCCTTGTGCTTTTCCAGTTTCTTGCTGTGTTGGCATATGTATTAGCCTAAGCAGTGCCACTTATTAATTAATTGATTATCTAATTCGGCCGACTGTATGAAGCAGGAGGATTTATGACTAAATGCTCTGAGATAATGTCCTGTGGCCTGCCCAGTTCTCGGGTGGAAAATCAGAGGTGCTGAGAGCAGCTCCTCAGCTTAGGGGAACCAGTGCAGTGGCTTTTATGTATCAGTGCAGCACCTGTGGAACTCTATCCAGGATTCCCCAGGCTGTGAATTTTCGCTGCCTGCTCATCCATCTCCCCTAGGAGCATTAGGAAGGAGGAAAAGGGAGGAGGAGGGGAGAAACTGAGACAGAGATAGAGAGAGAGAGAGATACAGAGAGGAAAAGAAGGAGGAGGAGGAAAGGGGGAGGA
>NW_006793997.1:2546587-2576885 GCF_000442215.2 Lipotes vexillifer | reverse complement strand
GGGGGAGGGTGGGTGGATGTGTGCAGGACAGGGATGTATAGCATCCCCTCCTCAGCTTCCTCCAAAGCCCTTTGTCCTTCCAGTTGGGTGTCCTGCTTTGCATTCACAGCGGGTCTGTTTACAGGACTTTCTGTGCAGAGAGAAGGTAGATTTTAAGCAGCATTTATATCCTTGTGGTGTGAGAGTGGTCCTAGGTGGGTATAAATTGTGTAAATAAATTTGCTCATTACTTTAACTGCAAGTGAAGGAATATATTTCCTGGACCAAATTGCCTCTACCTCCCATTCCCCCTCCCTTTTTTGAGGGTAAGGCTTACATTTGTTTGCTTATCTGTTTATTTGGTAAGTCTGTCAGTCTGTTAGTCTGGGGTAAAGGAACTAGAGAGCGTGTAAGAGACTTTGAATTCTGCTTCTTAAAAGGAAATAAACGTTAAGCCTACAGAGCATTTTGGGAAATACAGAGAAGGGCATTTGTATCCACAACCCAAGGAGGGGCTGTGCCTGCATTTCCAAGAAACAGGGAAGCTCTTGGGCTCTATTGACTGCCAAACAAAGAAGAAGAGAGACTGCACAGGTAGATTTCCCAGAGGTCCCTGACTCTGAATTCTAGTGACAAGTGTCGAGCCTCCTGTAGTCTCTCTGGACATCATCATTTGTTCAGCCAACCCCACGGTAAACGAGAAGGTGGTTACTTATATTAGAGCAGCGTCTCCTGGATGCTCTTGTTTGGTTCCTGGGTGAACTTCAGAAACTTTCAGAGTTTTATGTTTATTTTAATGACTATTAGGAGACAAAGTATAGCTGGCACATTGAAGTTTTGTTCTCAGCAATAATATAAATTTTCCTTTTAAAATAAATTAAATTAAAATGTAGAGTCTATTTGAAGAGAAATATTAAGCAGATAAAAGGGTGGCCGATATACCAATACAGCAGAAAATTGTGAAGGCTGTACGTCCTCCTTTCTGTGTTTAGGGAATTGGCTGCTGACTGTCTTGGAGACATGCCTGGCCCCTGCTTCTGCTATAGAAGCTAAAAAGCCAGTTCTTTGCTTTCCATGATCCCTGAAGGATACAGTGTGAGCCCTAAACCTAAGTTCAGCCAATAGCAAGCTCCTTCCTAGGACCTTGAATCTAGAGCTGCTGACACAAAGACATGGGCCATGGGGGATGTAGAGACACTCTCACTGGACTTTTCCCAGGGTGAGATGTTAGCTGTAATTTTGGTCATCTACTTTCCCTTGATTCTTTCCCATTTTCAAAGTCTAATGTTCTGTTTCCTCTTGGTCTATATGAGCAGCTGGGTACTTCTGATAATCCCTCTCCTATTTAACTTAGAGTCCAGTTCTGTTGTTGATAACCTGGAACCTAATACCAGGAGGTGGTCTATGTGGCGTTTACAGCACAGATTCTGCAATCAGGCTATGTGGGTTCAAATCCAGGATCTGCCACTGACTAGTTGTGGGCTGTTAGGCAGATGCCTTTTTAAGCTTCTGCTTACCCAACTATAAGATGGGGATTTTAACAGTGTCCATGTCAGAGAAGTGACATCAGTGACGTAAATGAGATAAACATCTAAAATTGAGTCTGTCCTAGAGCAGGCTACCTATTCCAATGACCAGATTTGGAATCGTAGAGGGGCAAGAAAGATTAATTTCAGATGCTCTGTGCCCACTTTTATTTTGTTTATTGGTTATTGTCTGTTTCCTTTCAGTAGGACTTCACGTGGGAAGAGATCTTGTCTGGCCCATTGATCTACCCCAAATGCCTAGGAGGTGCCTGGCAAGGAGCAGCTGCTCCATAAATTCATGTGAAAGAATGAGTGAACGAGACAGGACTAGTCTTATTTTTAAATCTCTCTCTTTAACTCTGCTTTTGGATTTTGGGGTGGGAGAAGCTAATGTCTGGATGAAAAAGGGAATTCAGGCTAATTAGCTTTAATTAAAACAGACACTCCCTGGGGATGGGGACAGCTCTCCTTCCTTCTATCCCTTGCCTTCTCTCTCCAGATTCACCTTCTTTGCAGTCAGTTCGTCTTCCCTTTCTCTCTCTGTATTCCAGTCACCCAGCAGGACTTGGTGCTTACTCTGGAGGTCTGTCATAAGGGTCTGGAGGTAGCTGGATAAAAGGACAAACCAACATGAAAATCTCACATTTAGGGAAGAGTCTTCTTCCTAAACCGGCCAAAGCTGCCTAGTCTAGTCTCTGGAATAGAATTTCTGCAAATGAGGCTATTGTCAGAATGATTAGAAACATGAATTCTGGCATCAGACAAACCTGGTTTTTAATCTTTCTACTACACCCTAGTGTGGTGACTGTTGGGAATTCATCTCACATCTTTAATGCCTTGGTGTTCTCATATGCAAAATAGGGGTAATGGTGGTACCCACCCTTCTAGGGAAGCAATGAGCATTAAATGCAATGATGCAGCTCTGTGTAGTCCTGGTACCGTGGATTGATTGAGGCACTCAGAGGGAAGTGTTGTTATTAATGTCTTCCTTCTCTCTCACCCCTTTCCAAGGACTAGGGGAAAGTGTTTATATTTCCCCAAGATGCATCTTGGGGAGTTCATTTTCTGTTTTTTTGAACAATTTTGGAGAGACAAGGATTTTGATGACTTCTCTCTTCCCACTCCAAGCAAGCACTTGGTTAGTTTTGTGTTGGCTCTTTTCTGTGATTTCCTCTCCCCCATTTTTGACTTAAGGGAGTTTTCTTATCCAGTTAAAGCATTTCTGACCTCAGGCTTTGGTGGCAGCAAAGTGACATGCTTATCTATATTATTCAATAGGAATCCTCAACTTCAGGGGGAAATCTGATGATTCCATTATTCATACCTAGGAGTGAGAGTAGGCAATGAACAAAAGCCTTTAGGAATCCCAGAAAACAGGCTTAACACTTTCTGGTCAAGGGTAGACACAATATCCTACACGATCCTAATGATATGGGGCTCTGGCTGTGCTCCTGGCCGGAGCTTCATTTCACTCCATTCTCTTTACTTTCTTCTCTTTACTTTTTCCAGCCCCTCTTATGCTTTTTTTTCCCATTTGCTGAATGACATTGTATTTCTCTTACTACAGGGCATTTGCATATTCTCTTCCCTTTGCCTTGAATGATATACCCTTCTTTTCTCTCCTCATTAGTTGACTTATCTGCATCCTTCAGATATCATCCTCCAATCATGTTCTCCCAAGCATCATTTTGGTATTGTGAGAAGGGCATAAATTAAACAAACAAATTAAGAAAAGGGCAAAGGTTAATTCTGATGACGATCAAAATATCACCTTTGTTAAACTGGACAAGCTAATGTTGGAAAATATGGCTTATTTCTGTGGTTGAGTGAGATTCTTAATACTAAACCCGGAATTAACTAAGCTCACAGGCAGCACTGGACCACACAGGATCCACAGTGGTAAGCCTGCCTCTGTAAAACTTAAAGCATAACATCAAAAGCACAGGCAACACAGAAAACATAGATAAGTTGGGCTACATCAAAGTCAAAAACTTGTGTGCATCAAAGGGCACTAGCAACAGAGTGAAGGGCAACCCATGGAATGGAGAAATTATTTGCAAATCATATATCTGATAAGGAGTTAATATCCAGAATATATAGAGAATTCCTACAACTCAACAACAAAGAGATAACCTGATTAAAAAATGGTCAAAGGACTTGAATAGACATTTCTCCAAAGAAGATAATACGGCTGGTCAATAAGCGTATGAAAAGATGCTCAACATCACTAATAGGGAAATGCAAATCAAAGCCACAATGAGATAACACTCATTATGATGGCTGTTATCAAAAAGAGAAATTAAATGTTGGTGAATTTGTGGGGAAATTGGAACACTTGTGTTTTACTGGTGGTCATGTAAAATGGTACAGCTACTGTGGAAAACAACTTGATAGTTCCTCAAAAAATTGAAAATGGAATTGCCACATGGTCCAGCAATTCCACTTCTGCGTATACACCCCCTAAAAATTGAAAGCAGGAACGCAAACAGATATTTGCATACCCACATTCAGAGCAGCATTATCTACCATAGCTGAAAGGGGAAAGCAGCCCAAGGGTCCATCGATGGCTGAATGGATAACAAAAATGTGGTGTGTGTGTGTGTGTGTGTGTGTGTGTGTGTGTGTGTATATATATATATATATATATACAATGGCATATTTTTCAGCCATAAAAAGGAAGGAAATTCTGACACCTGCTAACAACATGGATGAACCTTGAGGACATTATGCTAAGTAAAATAAGCTAGTCACAAAAAGACAAATACTGTATGATTCCACTTATATTAGGCATCTAAAGAAGTCAAACTCATAAAGACAGGAAGTGGGATGTTGGTTGCCAGGGTCTGGGGGAGAGGGGAGAATGGGAAGTTATTTAATGGGGACAGAGTTTCAGTTTGGGAAGATGAAAAAATTTCTGGAGACAGATGATGATGATGGTTGCATGAGAATGTGAAGGTACTTAATGCCACTGAATTGTACACTTAAAATGGTCAGAATGGTAAATTTTATATTATGCATATTTTGCCAGAAAGAAAAACTTAAGCATGGAAGAGCAAGCCAAGCAGATGTTTCTGCCGTGGCTGCCTCCCAAGAGGAAGGAGAAGGCAACATCGGGCTCAGCAAAAATTCTCTTCCTAACTCATCAGTGGAGGAGGGGGACGGAGGGCAGGACTGTTGCATTAATGGAATTCTCTCCACCTGAGAAGTAACATAGGGCTGGCAAAGAAGCATCTCCCCAGCACCATCCTGAAACCAGGATTTAATCAGTTTTCCCTGTTTTATTTTTACATAGAACCCTGTATATTTCTTGAGGGCTTCTTAGATCATAATTGTATTTCTGTTTGTGTAATCATTTAGTACATATCCCTATTATTAGGTTGAACCGTATGAAATTGCCACCCTTGTCAGTAAACCGTGGTTGATTATTGGCAGTCTCATGTGGTTCAGTACTCAGCAGAGTAAGCACTGGCAGGTAAAGGCTGTGTCTGGTTTTGATAACTCATCCTACATGCGGGGCTTAGCACAGAGCTGCCATAATGTAGGCGCTTAGCAAATTATTATCCTCATAAACGTAAGTAACTATTTACTGAATAAATGGAATGGATGTTCCCATCAGATATCACAAATTAAAAGATGAAAAGCCTTAATTCTTTTAAAAAAGAGTGATATGTCTGATGTTGAGTACTAATGTCATGACATTTAATGGTCAAATATTAGTTATCTCTCATCTATCCTGATTTTGTCGTCTTGAATAGTATAAAGTAATAGAAATAAAATAAATATCACTTTCTAGAATATGTAGGAATGCATGTTTTAAGGAATGGGTAAGAGTCCATCTATGATTACTAGCTTGCTTTAAGGAATAAACATCATTCATTTCATCAAACAAGATTGGGGCTGACCTTCTTGTTCCCCAGCATTCAACTGGATTTTTTTTTTTTGGCTGCGTTGGGTCTTTGTTGCTGCACACGGGCTTTCTCTAGTTGTGGCGAGCAGGGGCTACTCTTTGTTGCGGTGCGCGGGCTTCTCATTGCGGTGGCTTCTCTTGTTGCAGAGCATGGGCTTTAGGTGCGCGGGCTCAGTAGTTGCGGCACGTGGGCTCTAGAGTGCAGGCTCAGTAGTTGTGGCGCACGGGCTTAGTTGCTCCGCAGCATGTGGGATCTTCCTGGACCAGGGCTTGAACCCATGTCCCCTTCATTGGCAGGTGGATTCTTAACCACTGTGCCAGCAGGGAAGCCCTCAACTGGATATTAAGTCTCAAGCCAGGATTCAAACCAATTCTGCTGGAATCCATACCCACATCATTTCTCCCTGTATATTTGCCTTCTCCCATGGTGCCTGTTTTAATTTGACTTCAGTATTGCCTTTTCCTCTGTTCTATTTCAGATGGGCTGATTTTTTTTAAAGCAATATCTAGGGCTGTGGGGTGTTAGAGAAAGAGCCCACCTCACTGACCCTTACTTGCATTTCACAGGATTGCAGAGTTGAATTTTCCCCTCTTTCTCCCCTTATTTTCCTGTTACCTCACTCTGCACCCTTTTGTTTGGATCCAAAGTTTATTTCTAGAAATGGAATTCCATTTTCACAATTTTTTTTTTCTCATAGTCTGTGCAGAGAGGCAGACTAGCATAATGGTTAAAAGTGTAGGCTTTGCCTCATAGCACAGGGAGATCAGCTTGGTGCTTTGTGACCACCTAGAGGGGTGCGATAGGGAGGGTGGAAGGCAGACACAAGAGGGAGGAGATACGGGGAATATATGTATATGTATAGCTGATTCACTTTGTTCTAAAGCAGAAAGTAACACACCATTGTAAAGCAATTATACTCCAATGAAAATCTTAAAAAAAAAAAGTGTAGCCTTTGGAATTAGACAGCTTGGGCATGCCAGTTACGAGCTGTGGGGCCTTCGGCAAGTTACTTAAGTTCTCTGTGCTTTAGTTTCTTGATTTCTAAAATGTGGTTAAATGGGCTAATATGTACAAAGATCATAGAACAGATTCTGGAATGTAGTTAAAGCTCTAGCAATATTATTAATATCATCATTAATATTATTATTATTAATGATATAGTAACAATCACTTGAAATTTTAGTATGAGTGAAATCTTTCAGAAAGGATTTCTAGGAAATCAGAGACCAAAAATAAAAAACGAAAGAAAGAAAGAAAGGGAGAGAGAGAGAGAGAGAGAGAAAGAAAGAAAGAAGGAAGGAAGAAAGAAAGAAAGAAAAAGAAAGAAAGAAGGGAGGGAGGGAGGAAGGAAGGAAGGAAGAAAGAAAGAAGGGAGGGAGGGAGGGAGGAAGGAAGGAAGAAAGAAGGAAGGGAGGGAGGAAGGAAGGAAGGAAGAAAGAAGGAAGGGAGGGAGGGAGGGAGGGAGGAAGGAAGGAAGGAAGGGAGAAAGAAAGAAAAGAAAGAAAGTCAACTAAAGTACCAGAGGTTTTTGTTTGTTTGTGTGTTTCTTTGTAGAATTGGTTCTAAGATGGAGGAAGCAGGGAGCAATTTTGAGTCTTAATGGCAGGAGAAGGTAGTGGAAAATAGAGAGGGAGAAACTTAGTTACATTCGCTCCTATGCAATACAGAGAGGGTCAGTGAGGTGCACTATTTCTCCAGCACTTCAAAGCTGTAGATATTGTTTTTAAGAAATGGACTCAATCTCAAATAAAATGGGATGAATGTGATGCCAAGCCCAAATTAAAACAGGCAAAATGAGAGAAGAATTCTGGGGATCTGGGACGGAGCAAGCCTACTGAGAGGGAGAAGCATGCTGTCGGTATGCAGTAAAATATTGTGAGATAAATTTGTTGAATCACAGCAAACTAGCATTTGGAATTTGGGAGTTCAGAGGTTATGGGCAAAAGTTGACATGACCCATCTCTGACAGAAACATTTCCGCCTAGAAAATGAGGTGGCACAGAGCCATCAGGTCCAGCTCAAAGATTCCAGGATATCAGAGGGGATGTGGACTCAGTGTGATGCTTGGAAGTCCTTGGAGACACAGGAGAGAAGTTGCTCTCTGTGTAGCAATATCCCAAACCACCTTGAAGAGACTGAATGACAGATTGAGCTGGATGAAATATGGCTGAACCTTCTTAATAATGATAGTGGCAAATGATGATGATAATGATAATTAAGTCATTTCTTTGTGCCAGGCAGTGTTCTAAGCTCTTCAAGTATATAGACAACCCCACGACCCAGGTACTACTATACATCCTGTATTTCAGATGAAATCTTTTGTGGCAGCAGAATCCTAAGATGACCCTCATGGTCTCTGCCCCTGGGTATAATGCCCTGGCCAGTCCTTTCTGCATTAGTATAGAAGGACCTGTGACTTGCTTCTAGTCAATAGAATATGGCTAAGGTCATGGATGAGGTATTACTTCCTTGATTAAGCTATGTTCTGTGGCAGGGGTGATGGCATGCCACTCCCTTCATTATGTTATTTTATATATCTATATCTGTACCTAGCTATATAGATATTGATGGGTAGAGAGTTATATTTATACTTATGTGACTCTGAGAATAGTCATTCTCACTTTCCTGTTAGCTTTAAAGAAGCAGGCCACTAAGAGTTCTACAGCCACAAGGAAGTGAATTCTGCCAGCAATATGAATGAGCTTGGAAGATGATCCTCCTCCAGTCAAACCTCTAGGTGAGACTGTAGCCTAGTGAGACACTGAGCAAAAGGGCCAGCTAAGTCATGTCGAGACTCCTGACCCATGGACACTGTGAGATAATAAATGTATGCTGTTTTAAGCTGCTAAATGTATGGTAATTTGTTACACAGTAATAAAAAACAGTACATCTTTTGTCAGGGAATTAGAGCGATCGACTAGGTTCTATGATTCAGATAATCAGTCTCCCAAGAGGGCCAAACCAGAGTAGGACAAGTAAACATAAGAGTTGAGGCCCCTTCCTTATATGGAACTATCTTAGTCCAAATAGTCTCTCTAGTTTTCCCATGATGCTTCTGAGACAGTCTGAGCTCCTTATCCTAGTTAGTTAGTTGGCCCATAGCACTCGGTACTTTGGTATCATACTCTTGTCTCATGTAGAACACTTGCTTATTTGTTACTGCCACTGAAATATAAGCTAGTGAGGGCAGGGACTGAATTTGGCATCTTCAGCATCTAACCCAGTGCATGGTTCTATAAATATTTGTTAAATGAAAATATGAACATGTGAATGAGCAAATAACTTACTGATGGACATGGCTAATAAAGGTGTCACAGCCTAGTGATTAAGGGTAAGAAAGCTGAGACATTAAGCAACATGCCTAAGATATGACTATGGACAGGCTGGGACTTGGGACCTGGGCAGACCACCTAACACCATCCCTCTGGCCCCACCCACCGCTTGGTTCCCACCCTCACCCCATTTAAGAAACCAGCTCACCCACTCAGAGAGCAGGAGGGCCAGCAATGGAACCTGTTCCTTGTTTTTCTCCCTCTGCTGCACGGTGAGTCCCAGTAAAGTCTTGCCTGAATTTCTTGTGTGGCCTCTAATCAATTTCTGTTAATTAAAGAGTCCAAGAACCCAGGACGGTAACATACTAGAAAGTGGTATAGATCGGGGATCCGAAAGCTTTAGCCCACTGGCCAAATCCAGTCTGTCACCCATTTTTGTAACAACCATGTGATAACCATAGTTTTTACATTTGTAAATAGTTGGAAAAGCCAAAAAATAATATTTTACAATGTTTGAAAATTATAGGAAGTTCAAATTTCAGTGTCCAATAAATAAAGTTTTATTGGCACACGGCCCTGCCAATTTGTTTACCTGCTTTCTAGTGGCTGCTTTTACACCACAGTGGCCGTTGAGTGGTTGTTAACAAAAACCACATGGCCTGGACAGCTTACAGTGTTTGCTATCTAGTACTTTACAGAAGAAGTTGCCTCTGGAGTCAGGCTGTATGGATTCCAATCCCAGCTTATTTCTCTGCTGTATAATCATTTTTTAAAATTAATTAATTAATTTTTTGTGGCTGCTTTGGGTCTTTGTTGCTGCACGTGGGCTTTTCTCTAGTTGTGGCGAGTGGGGGCTACTCTTCATTGCAATACGCGGGCTTCTTGTTGCGGTGGCTTCTCGTTGCTGAGCACAGGCTCTAGGTGCATGGGCTTCAGTAGTTGCGGAACGCGGGCTCAGTAGTTGTGGTGTGTGGGCTCTAGAGCACAGCCTCAGTAGTTGTGGCACACGGGCTTAGTTGCTCCGCGGCATGTGGGATCTTCCCGGACCAGGGCTCGAACCCGTGTCCCCTGCATCGGCAGGCAGATTCTTAACCACTGCGCCATCAGGGAAGTCCCATCTGCTGTATAATCTTGAATATCAGTTACATTATTTTTGTTTTCTCAAAATGGAGTCAATTACCTAGCTCTTAACACAGTGGTGAGAATCATTCTCATGCACAAAGGAAGCTTCTGATCAATGTCAGTTTTCATAATTACTATGCCATAGAATATCCAATTCATGTTATGAAATTTTATTCTGTAGGAGAAATAGTTGTGCTATTTTAGATGGCTATCTGGTGTTTCTGGATACTTTTTGATTATTTAAGATTCTGGTAAGCAGATTATTTTAGTTAAGATTCTGGTACAAATGACCTTTGTACCATCTTCTGCCAGTCCCTGCCAGACAGGACAATACCTTTCCCAGGCTTATTTGTGTGTGTGTGTGTGTGTGTGTGTGTGTGTGTGTGTGTGTGTGTAATACATATTGCATTTGGAGGATGATTCTTCCTTTGGTAAAATACCCTGCTTTGAAAGCTTCATGACAAGACAATGTTGGAAATTTGGACTCATATATGGGGCCAGGTTCTCATCTACAATATATTGTCCTGGGAGCCAGCATTCATATGACTCTCTCCTGGGAGCCAGTGAAGAAGACGATAAGGTATGAATAATCGGAGTTAAAATGTTTTCCACCAGCCTTCATAGTACCCGAAATTCTTCTATTGGATATTCATTACTTGAGCTCTCAAGTTATTTTAGTCTTTAGAAATATTCTAGCACCTAGTGGAGCGCCAAGGATATTGTAGATACATGAAACTGAGCAGGATTGTCATGCTAGTGGGTGGTCCAATGAAGCGTAAATGTCTCAGGAGAGATGAATATTCCTCAGGAATCTCACCTCTTTTTCTCTCCGTGAGGCCCTGATGATGGTTGCATTTTCAGAGGAAAGTGACCAAAGGCAGAGAGAAGTCTTACTACTGGCATCTGAGAGTAAGAGACTTTATTCTCCCAGTTCAGCTCTCATCCATCCCAACAAAGCTTCATCAGAGTTTCTCAAACTTTAGTGTGTCTAACAGTAATCTGTAGAACATGTTAAGAGTGAAGATTCCTAGATCTCAACCCCAGGGATTCTGGTTCTGCAGCTCTGGTGTGGTGGCTTTTTCTTCCTTTAAGAGCACCCCAGGTGATTCTGATGGAAGTGGTCTCTGGACCGCACTTTGAGAAAGTTTAACCTAGGTGTAATTGACTTTCAAACTCTGTGAGTTCAACCATAAGTAGACAGTGATTGGCTTTTGCCAGTGTCCCTTTTTTGTGATTGATAATCCCAAAGGTGATTTGTAGTCCCACCAGAGAATCTAACTTCTGTAATCAGAGAACCAATTAGCCCTAGGGTTCTTCCAAGCCAGAGTGTTGGAGGTCTAGCCATTAGGCTTTCTGGTCAGATAAGTGTGTAGTCAGTGATCTGTACATCAAGAAACTTGTTCAGGCCATAGCACAGTGCTTCTTTTGGCCTTTGGAAATGATAGTTAATGCCTCCTGGTCATTATACTCTTTTCCAAAAAGGTCCTCAGAAGGAAAGTGTCGCTGAAGAAATGACCACTGGCTTCCATAAAGAATCTCATCAAGGTCCAGACTCTCACATACTGGAGCTAAAACAGTCAGCCATAGAGGCTTATAAACTTCAAAATAAAAGATTCCTTGGCCTCTGGCAGGGAGGCATTATAAATCTTGCTGAGAACTTGAAATGCTGGTTAAACTCATTATTTGCTGTTCAAGACTCTCCTCTTGCAGTTTTCATCCTTTGTTAAATTTATAATCTCTAAATCCTTAGCCAAGATCCAAGCCTTTAGGGAGGAAGCAGCCAGAAGATTTAAAATTTATCCTGTCCCCAGGGATGTTAATGGTGAAATAGACTTTGGTGATATGTTCTTAATTGTCACCATAAATCAACGTTGTACGATATGTTTGCCCATGCAAATTGCCAGTTGGAGAGGAAAATGCTTTGGAGACAGCTGTAACTTTGATGAGACAAGTGGCCTGTCTCTGGAGATGTGGCCCAATAAACATACTAATTCACTCCCTGAATACCTACCTACCTGCCATGCTCTTTGCCCTCTGATAAAGTACTGTCCTGGCTGAGGGAAGAAGCTCCTAAGTGTTGAGTGTTGAAATTTCAACACACAGAGAGAAGGACATTCTTGCCCCTGGGCTGTAGTTTTTCACTGAAATCTTCTGTACCTTAGGGATTGTTCCTTTAAATGTGTCCTCTGGAATATGTCAGTCAGCTTATGCAGTCTTTGAGAGTTTCTCTAAGGAAATCCCAATTATTTTTTCTTTGCCTGCATTTCCTTTCCAATTAATTCACCCATCAAACCCATGCTGCATACTTACTATGTGCACTGTTCTTGGCATGCAGCTATAGCAGAGAGTAAGAAAAGATCCCTACACTTATGGGGCTTATATTCCAGAGGAGAACAACAGACAACTTATTTTTATGAATAAAAATATCAGGCTCTTTTGGGTTGGGTGGTTAAAGAAGTCTTATCTGAAGAGTTCAAATCTGAGACCTGAAGGAAAAGAAGCAGCCAGACACAATCCAGGGGAAGGGTGATAGAGGCCAAGGTAAAATCAGGGGCCCTAAAGAATGAGGTTGGCATATTTGATACACAGTAAAAAGGCAAAAGTAGCTGAAGTACGAGTAAGAGGCACAGTGCAAAGAGATGAGATTAGAGAGAAGGGCAAGGTTGAATCCTAGAGGGCTGGCAATGGGCAGTATCCTAAGCATGAAAGGGAGCCCTGTAGGTTTTAATGACATGGTGTAATTTTAATTTTAAAGTCCAGTTCATTCTGCAGAGAATGACCTGTAGCAGGACAAGCGTGGAAGCTGGGAGGTCAGTGAGAAGACTCTAGCAGCTTTTCAGGTGAGAGATGATGACCAGGATAAGAGGGATGAAGAGAGGATGGAGAGAAGATGGTGGATTGGAGGGAGTGGAAGGAATCAAGAGTGACATTTCAGTTTTTGGCTGGAGCAACTGGGTGCCTGGTGGTGCCATTTACTGAAATGGCAAAGAGACAATTTGTTTTTGCTTGGGGTTTTATCTAGGGGATAGGAACTCAACAGTTCTGTTTTGGCCTTGTTAAATTTGAGGTGACTAGAAGACATTGAAATTGGGCTGCTGAGCCTGCAGGTCATAAATGAGTCTGGAGCTCAAGGGACAGAGTGAAAACCCTTACGGGTGATCTGAAAGGCTCGCAGCTGAAGGACAGGAAACTGACAGCTTCCGTTAGCACTGCTTTATTATTACAGATGATTAGCGGAGCCCCCACCTGGCAGGGGCACTGAGCAAGTAAAAAACTAGACCATTGGGCTTCCCTGGTGGCGCAGTGGTTGGGAGTCCGCCTGCCAATGCAGGGGATACGGGTTCGTGCCCCGGTCCGGGAAGATCCCGCATGCCGCGGAGCGGCTGGGCCCGTGAGCCATGGCCGCTGGGCCTGCGCGTCCGGAGCCTGTGCTCCGCAGCGGGAGGGGCCACAGCAGTGAGAGGCCCGCGTACAGCAAAAAAAAAAAAAAAAAAAAAAAAAAAACTAGACCATTGACGGCCTCGACTTCAAGCTACCCCCACTTATGTATATAGCATCTCACTTGTGTTCTTTCATGGTGTTTCCTGTATGCAGATTACCAATTTTTTCATTCAACAAATATTTCTTGAGCACCTACTATGTACTGGACACTGTGCTAAGCTCTTGGGAAAGAAATATATGTGTCCCTGCCATCTTGACCTGCTTTGTCAACTAAGTTATAGTTGTCTTAGGGAGTAGTTTTATAAGGTTCAAGAGACCAAGATTTTGATCCCAGCCCTCAAACTTGCTAGTTCTATATTTTTAAGCTGATTTTGTTTTTTAAGCTATCATATAGTAAAAGTGATTTTTTGGTATTTAGTTCTATGAACTCTAACACAAGTATGTATACATATAACCATCACCACGATCAGGATACAGAACAGTTTCCATTCCAGGAAATTCCTCTTATAGTCATGCTCTACCCCTACTCTTGAGTCACCTCAGTGTAAGGGGGAGGGAGTTAAGTTATTTCTGAGTTCTCTCCCACATTTCAGACTCTCTGACCTATGATCCCCGGTGTTTGGTTCATGTGGATAAGGTCACAAAAGGTGCATCACTGGAATGAGAGGAGAAATACAAGAAGAAGCTGAACTTAGACAGGAGAATACATTGAACCGGAACAGAGGTGGCCTCAGAGAGGAGGGAAAAAGAATGACTGAATCCAGGCACTATTCGCCTAGAATATATGCTTGTTTTGATGGAAGGGCTGCATTTTATCCCTGTGCTCTCATCCGGGAAGCGGGGACTAGAAACTGGTTGGTGTGCATGGATAGGTGAAGCCATATATGCTGGAAGGTAACCAGGTAACCCCAGGATGTGGAGACCTCAAAGTTACTGAGACAAAGTTTCTACCTCCCCTGTGCAATGAGCTCTGAAAATCAAAAGTAAGCTCAGGGCTTCCCTGGTGGCGCAGTGGTTGAGAGTCCACCTGCCGATGCAGGGGACACGGGTTTGTGCCCCGGTCTAGGAAGATCCCACATGCCGCAGAGCGGCTGGGCCCGTGAGCCATGGCCGGTGCGCCTGCGCGTCCGGAGCCTGTGCTCCGCAAGGGGAGAGGCCACAGTAGTGAGAGGCCTGCATACTGCAAATAAATAAAAAATAAAAAATAGAAAATAAAAAATAGAAAGTAAGCTCAGTTTAAAAAAATTATGAAATTTCTTGCTTATCTCTTTTGGACTCTGATTTTTACCCAAGACAAAGAATAACTTTAGAGGGAAAATTTAGTTCCTTGTCGTTGATCACAAATGTGCTGAGGCAGGAAGTAGAAATACACACAGTTGCAAGGTTGTCAAGTAAACTTTTGAGGCTGAGAGCTGCATGAATTTACTGAAAGGCTCTTCCCATGAATACCTGATGCATAGAGAAGGGAGAAAGAAAGCAGACTAACCATCACCAGGCTTGCTTGTGGTGCTGAGCAGACCACACCAAGGATGTGGGTCGCAAGTCAGCATTTTGCCTTTTTCCTTCGCACGCTCCTTTCCCTGAATTGTATGGCACATTAAATTCAAACAATAACATCCTTCAGGATCCATAACGGTGCATCATTATATAAGTTAAGGAGCTAATTAAAGGGGTGCCCTGTCTCCCTGCTTTCATTGTACTAAATCACCTGTGCCCCATTTCAGCCAGTGTTTCCAGCCAGTAATTTGCCCATAAAATGATCTCACATTAGTCCAGCATGTTGGGTTTCATTTCCTCTTATGCAATGATCTATTAGTAATTGGAGAAGACATTACAGCAGAATAAATAATTGAACATATATTAAATGACCTTGGAGTCACACTTGGGCTGAGGAGATGTGCACGTGTCATGCATTTAAACTCTTGAGAGGGCAAAGCATCCTTTCCCGGCAGTTGTCCATCCTCTTCTGGAGGCATGGGGTTCTTGTTGTCACATAGCCTCTTTTTGTAGGTGAAATGCAGACCCTGTAAAGGTCAGACCATCTGCTGAAATGTAAAAGAAGTTGGCAGCAAAGTCAGGGTGTCACCAGGAGGGTTCTAACTGTCTGATGAGGGGCTTTACAAGGTGGCCTTTATTTTGGGGAGAGGTTTATCATTGTCCAGGACCTCCCAGGCTCAGAAACTCTCTGTATCAGCAGAGGAGAGCAGAATATTCTCTCTCAGGGAGAGAGCTTGATTCAATCAAGCTTGCAGACATGGAGAAAACACCCAATTGCCAACATATTCATTTAAAAGGAGGAAATATGACAGCCTGGAGGCAGGGTCTCTGTGTTTAGTTGCACAGAAAGTGTCCTGCATAATTCCAGGGGGTACCATTCATATTGGGGTTCTTGCCAAGGGCATACTTTTGTCTCCTGGACAAAGCCTTGTACCCTAGAAGGCAAGTGACCACTTGGTTTTACAGATGAAGAAACAGAGGCCAAGATAATTTGGTGATATACCTAAGAAATAGATTGATCTAGTGGTAGAACTTGGGCTCAAACCCAGGTCTTCTGGTTCCTAGTCCAGTCTTACCTCTCACTGCATGTTGACTTTTTAGGTTACATCCCATATGACTCCATTTATGTAATATTTGTGAAATTACCTAATTTTAGAAGGGGGGAACCAAGGTTTAAAGATGGGGAGCGGTATGGGTTGGGAGTGAGGTGGGGGTAGTTATAGAAGGCCAACCTGAGGGATCCTTGGGGTGATGAAAATGTTCTGTATCTTTATGTGATAGTGGATACATGTACCTACACATGTGCTAAAATTGTATACCACTAAATACACCCCCCACCCCACAAATGGGTATAGATAACAATGTGGAAATCTGAATAAGACCAGTAGATTTTATCACTATCAATATCCTGGTTATGATATTATACTATAGTTTTGCAAAATGTTACTACTGGGGAAAACTGAGCAAAGTGCACACACTGTATCACTTCTTACAACTGCACAGCTACAACTATCTCAATAAAATTTCAATTAAAAGATAAATGAACTGAAGTTCACTATAACAACATTGGTAAGTCCCAGTGATGCTGTTTACTTTCCTCGTGTTTGGAATATTTATTTAAAAATTCCTTAAAAACACTGTGATATTTTTATTATGAAACTTTTCAAACACACAAAGTAGAAAAGACAGTATAATGAACACCCATTTAGCTCTCACATAGCATTTGTTAGCATTTTGTCATATTTTTCTAGATCATTTTAGAGTAAATACAGAAGCACTTCACCCCTAAATATGTGAATCTGGATCTCCAAAATATAAGATCCTTTTCCTGTATTACCTCAATACCGTTATCATACCTAACAACATTAATTCCTTAATATCATATAATGTTGGTCCATATTCAAATTTCTCCAGTTTTCTCAAATTTTTTTTTTTTTTTTTTCCGTACGCGGGCCTCTCTCTGTCGTGGCCTCTCCCGTTGCGGAGCACAGGCTCTGGACGTGCAAGCTCAGCGGCCATGGTTCACGGGCCTAGCCGCTCCGCGGCATGTGGGATCTTCCCGGACCGGGGCACAAACCCGTGTTCCCTGCATCGGCAGGCGGACTCTCAACCACTGCGCCACCAGGGAAGCCCTCAAATTGTATTTTATAAGTATTATTTTTAAAAATCAAACAAGAACAATGGGTTGCATTTGGTTTTTATGTTTTGTACAACCCTTTAGAGCTAGTGTCCAAGTTCATACGTTGATTACAATATCCCTGATAACAGAAGGACAGCCTTGGGATGGCTATGTTTTTGGCAGTGGTGCTCCAAAAGACTGTCTTGAAAACACTTCACTCATGGAGTTCTTATTAAAGCTACCTTATCTCTGTAGGGTGCTATTTACCTGATGAGTTTGTTATCTCATTTGATTCTCTTAGCAACACTGGATGCCCCAGTTTTCTCTATTATAGATGAGATAATATGAACTTTCAATCAAGGTAAGTAGTTAACGAGATGCTTCTTATTATCCCTAATTTACAAATGGAGGAAACTGAGTTTTAGAGAGGTGGTGGTTTTCCCAAGGTCACCATTAGTGACAGAACCAGACCTACTGGTTCAGTCATCTTTCTGTGGTGCCAAGGACCACACAAGAGGAGAAAGGGAAGCCATGACACCCCACACAGAGTTCCGCCCAGCAGGTTCTGGGAGCCCCACTAACCACCACGTATTTGAAGGTGTGGCAGACTTTCTTCTCTTGCTGCCAAAGGCAGAAATGGGATTTACCCAATGCGACTAGAGGACTGGAGGGCCGGGCTCCATCCGCATCTCTGCTCTGACCCACTGTATCTGCAGGTGTGGCTCATCCCCTGCCCACATCCCTCCGGCTCTTATCACTTCCGTGGATGTTGGTTTAACTTTCAGCGGCTGGCACCAGTGTCTCTTTGCCTGAAGGCTCTCTGGGGTCACCAGAGCCCACTTTGTCCCTGCTCATGGGAGGCTAGGACTGGGAGGTTAATTCCTCAGGAGGAGCCCCCAACCGATGATGACTGAAAGTTGGGGAACAATACACAGCTCTTGGGTGTCTCTGTGGGATGACTCTGAAGTGCATCTTCTGCCCTGGTCCCAGGTGGGCCAGCGTGGCTAAGCCCCAGTTGTCCACAGTGGTAACTTATCTGCTACCATACCCTTTGTATTGGTTTCCTTCCCTTCCCTGTCTCACTTCTCTTCCCCCTACTCATGTGTCCTTGGATCACCTCCTAATAAATTACTTGCACTCAAATCCTTACTTCAGGAGGAACCCAAATGAAGACACTTCCCTAAATCTTTGACTCGATCCACCAGGAGATGTGGCTTTTGTTTTCCTGGGCACACAGTTCAACTAAGTACATGGTTTGGGATGAAAAAGAGATTGAGAACCCAGGATGAAAGGTTTTCTCCCAGCATGAAAGCTAAATGGCCTGGGTTATAGAGAGTTATCTGTGGTCAGATCTTGCTTGGAAGGAGAATGAGCTCCCTAAAGGTAGACTGCCCTTAGAAAATATTGCACCATATCCATTAAGAGAGGCCTATAAATTTTAGGATTAATATTCTGTTTTGGGAACTTTGCAAGTACAATATTCCTTTTTTTCTAGGGGAAAAATGCTTGCATAAAACTCTGCTTTTAATTAACAACATGTAGTTAAACTAATATTGGTTCATTAGGCAGACTGAGAACTTTTACTGATGGCAACTTTCAAAGGGAGAAAGTACCGATCTGATCTGTGTTGACCAGAAAGCATCATTTCTCAAGCAGCTTAGCAGAGGTAAGGCTGGGCAGATTTATTTAGGTTATTAACCTCGGGCTCTAAAACTAGAGCCCAGTGCGGGGTTTGTAAAACGGCTGCCTTGCCCACACTGGGGTGCTTTGCTTCCCAGCGGAAAAGAGAAAATGATGGAAAAAACAGGGCACTGGATTGCTGCTCAAAGAGCTTTGGATGGTGCGTGTCCCCTCCGGCTTTATCTTCCTCTTTCCAGAGCTGGTTGGGTTTGCTGTGCATTAGAACACATCCCTTCTACACTCAGATATGCCTCTCTTTCCTTGATTTGGGATGGTTTATTGGCCAATCTGTGCAGAAAGGTCTCAATAAGGATTTCTGGCTATAGCAACAGGGCAGCAATTTAATAATCAGAAATCCCAGGTAGATCTGCCCAAAGGGGAAATAAAGAGTTCAAATCGACAAGGGGTTATTTGACCTTTCCCAGGAGATGCAGGGGTAGTGGAGGTGGCACAGCAGGTTTACGGGGATGGCTACAGCTCAGTTTTACTACTTTATTGGCTCATGTGCTCAGAATGTTGAAGTCTGACATTTTAAAAGTGTAATTTTTCAACTTTTGAAATAATTTTATATGTTCTGGAAATTTGCAGAGATGGCACAGATCATTCCTGGATACCCCTTCCCCAGATTCCTCTATGGTTGACACCTGACATTATCCTGGTACCTTTGTCAAATCTAAGAAACCAGCGTAAGTCTATTACTATTAGCCAAACTCCAGACTTTATTTAGGTATCACCAGTTTGTCCAGTAGTCTTTCTTTGTTTTCTCCCATGACCTTGAGAGTTTTGAAGAGTAGTGGTCTGTCCTTGATTAGGGCTTCTCTGGATTAGACTGACGTGGAAGGTTTGGAGACGGACGCGACAGAACTGGAAGGTCCTTCTCATTTTGTCATGTCAGGGGTACATGCCATCAACACGACTTGTCACTGGTGACGTTAACCTGGTCACCGGAGTCTGACTTTTCAATATCTGTTTTCCATTTTCAGGGCAGGGATATGGCGGGTGGGGATGCTCTTTTAGGGCAGGAGGATCTTAGAGTTGAGTCAAACAGCACATTCTCGAGGAGGAGGGGGACAGCAGATCTGGGGCAAGGAGGCAACTTTGATGAGAACCAAGATGATTCCATTCCCCTCCTGGCCACCATGGAGCCACTGGAAGCAGTGAAACAAATGGACAAGATATATGAAATAACCGTTTTCCAGCACTGGCCTTTGAATATTCATAGACACTTTATGTATAATACTCAAAAGCTGGGAAAACCCAAATGTCTTTCCACGTGTGAATGGATAAATAAGTAGTGGTGGATTCATACAATGGAATACTCCTCAGCCACAAAAAAGAATTAATTACCATTACATGCAACAACACTGTGAATCTCCACGTCACTCTGAGTAAGAGAAGCCAGACACAAAGGAACACGTACTGTATGATTCCATTCACAGTAAATCCTAGAGCAGAAAAACTAATCACTAGTGACAGGACTGACCACAAAGGGGCACGAGGACACTCTTTAGTGTTTTATATTTGATTGGGATGGTGGTTATATGGGTATATATGTTTGTCAAAACTTATAATGGATACATTTTGTTGTACATAAATTATACCTTCATGATGCTGATGTAAGAAGAAAAGTAAAGTAAATAAGGACAGAGTCAGGAAAGTAATTTTAAGCCTAAGTTTTAAAGAGAGGAGAGGGGATGACAACAGGAGAGCAGGAAGGGAGGTCAGTACCTGGGAATGTCAAAGGCAGGATGGAAAGAGGTAGAGCAGGGGACATGGGGAGAAGTTCAGACCAGGAATGTGAACCCCTCCAAGGGCACTGAGGCCCCAGTGGCTTACAGGCCTGGCATCCCTAGTACTCCTTCCTACTCCTAACTAAGTCTCCCCACCGCCCTCTCTCACAGCACTCAATATTAAATTAGTCTGTATCCCTGACTATACCGTGACTCTCATTTTTCTTAATAAGATGGTTAAGGGTTTCCCTGGTGGTGCAGTGGTTGAGTCAGCCTGCCGATGCAGGGGATACGGGTTCGTGCCCCGGTCCAGGAGGATCCCACATGCCGCGGAGCGCCTGGGTCCGTGAGCCATGGCCACTGAGCCTGCGTGTTTGGAGCCTGTGCTCCGCAACGGGAGAGGCCACAACAGTGAGAGGCCTGCGTACCGCAAAAAAAAAAAAAAAAAAAGATGGTTAAATGCTTTTTTTTGGCCAACTTAAAAATATAAACTAGAAATACAGATAGAAAGTCAAATGGCTACTTACATTTAATTCATTTAGTTTATATGCCAGTTTCAATTTGTATATAAAAGAATAGGTTATTTTAGAACATGGCTTTTTTCTGACACTCCCTGTTCATGAAACAATTTCATTTGTACTCTATCTGTGCGTGGCGTCTGTGTCTCCATCATTCCCTCAGTCACCCAGAAGAGTTATTCTACTAGTGAGCACTGCTTTATGCTCACCCTAGTGGGGACCCATTTGTCTCAAGGCTGGCCAGCCCTGGACATGGCTGACAGGTGGGGGTGAGTTAGCCATTTGGCCATTTGGCCACACGGCAGAACAGGGGGCCTGGAGAGTCTACCCACCCTAGTAGAAGGGTATGCACTCCCCTGAAGTGTATGTAGCATATCCTCAAAGAATCCTTCAAGAAAGTCCTCTCTGGCCAGTAAATTTGGCCAAACAGGTGGTCGCCAGAGGGGAGGAAGGTAGGGGGATGGATAAAATAGTTGAAGGGGATTAAGAGGTAGAAACTTTCAGCTATGAACTAAATAAGTCATGGGGATATAATGTACACATAGGGAATAGAGTCAATAATATTGTTACAACTTTGTATGGTGACAGGTGGTAGCTGGATTTATTGTGGTGGTCATTTCATAATGTAAAAAAATATTGAATCACTATGTTGTACACCTGAAACTAATATAATATTGTATGTTAATTATAACTCAGAAAAATTGGCCAGATAGATCACTTTCAGTTTTGGCCACACAGGGGAAATTTGCACACATGGTCTGTGAGGCTTGAAGCTATCTTGGCAGCTACTCCTAGAATTAGTTTCTGAGTCTCCCCTAAAAAAGCCAGGGCCATGGGAAGAGCCCAGGACTGTCTGGTGGCCTGTTATCTTGTTATCTTACAACTAACTCACTAACTAACTAACTAACTAACTAACTTCTGAGTTTCTGGAAGCCAAACTCAGAAGAGGCTGTGGATGGAGTCTTGTGCCTTCGTGTCATACCCTTTCTGAATAAGTTATTTGAAGACAGACAGCCACTAAGGATTGAATTTTGTTTGTTTGTTTTTTGCGGTACGCGGGCCTCTCACTGCTGTGGCCTCTCCCGTTGCGGAGCACAGGCTCCGGACGCGCAGGCTCAGCGGCCATGGCTCACGGGCCCAGCCGCTCCGTGGCATGTGGGATCTTCCCGGACCGGGGCACGAACCCGTGTCCCCTGCATCAGCAGGCGGACTCTCTCAACCACTGCGCCACCAGGGAAGCCCAAGGATTGAATTTTTTAAAAAAAAATCTCAATATTTGTATAATCTTTGTTCAGAAAATCTGGTTTGGGGCATTGAAATCAGTTAACCATGTAGCTAATTTCAAAGAGTTGTAAATAGGGGGCCAGAAGACTGTAAGTATAATGTAACTATAACCATAAAGCAAAGCTACACTAGACAGATACATACTTTTGTAAATGGCTGGAATTCTATCACAGGGCTAAAACCTCTGATAATAATAGCTATTGTGTTCATTAATTGCTCCCTCCTCTTACAAGTAAACACTATGCCCTAGACAATTTGTTATGGCCTGGGGATAAAATAGTTGACATGGCAGTCTTTATACCCCCCTTGAAATGACTTACCTGTGATTGGGTTTCAAGATCCCAGAACACATCAGAGTATTTTATGCTCTTATATCTTTGCACCTGTTGCCCCCTCTGCTAGGGATCACTTTCTGCTGACACTTCCTCCTCCATTTGCCTGGCAAACTCCTACTCATCCTTTGAAACGCTAGTTGAAGCATTATCCCTTTTTGTGTAGTTTTCCCTAACATCTCCTTGTCACTCTTCCCCAGCCCTTGATAGAATTAACTCCTCCCTGCTCTATGCTATGCTGTACCTTGTAAGTGCTCCTTTTTCTATGCTGAATTGCAATTATTTTTATTTGTGTCTCTCTTTCTTCCACTAGACCAGGAGCATCTTTGGGAAGAAACTGTGTGTCTTTTTCTACTTCCGAATCACAATGCCTGGCACATAGTAAGCACTCAGAAAATGTTGCAGGGTGGCATTCTAAGCAAGTTCAACCTCTAGTCGTTTATGCTTTGAAGCTTGTTTCTAGGAGTTCAGGGGTCACCTAGGTGACTGGAGTTCCACCCGTTGATTCCACTTCCTGTACCCACTCTGGAGTCTTCAGAGGGTCCCTTAAGCTAACTTTCCTTTGCTACCCCAACCAAGGTGTTGGTCAAATCAGTTACCTCTCCACTCCATTTACCTACCCCATGTTGATTTCTTGAGAATCTGTGGCTTTACCAACTCCTCATGGCTGGAGAGTTGTCTCCTTTTATTCTCACCAGAAACCCAGTGGGGTAGACAAGGATTGTCTTCCCTATCTGAGCTGAGATGAGAGGTTGAGCCGTTTGCCCAGGCTGTGCATTTAGGAAGTAGAAAGTGGGATTCAAAGTTGGGTTTTCTGACTCCAAATCTAAACCTAACATACTTTTCAGAATGAGAAGACTCCCTTGTCTATATGCCCAGCACTGTGCTAAGTATTATAGAGGAGGTTAAGAAGGTGAGGTTCATTTCTTAGAGGAACAAACGGACACATTTAAAATGCAAGGTCAACATGGAGAATAGAGGAGACAGAAGAAGGGGAAGAGTAGTACCTGATGGTCAGGGGCTGGCCTGGCACCCACAGCTAGCCCTTGGTGCTCTCCTGTTGAGCAATTTCACTAATGATCAACATGAAACAAGGCCACTCTGTGGCTGTAATGGAGCAAGAGAAACATGAGACCATTCCACAATCATGTGTGAGCACAAAGCAAGACCATTGTCAAAACCTTAAAAATGGCTAAGTATCCTTATTTCCTGCCTTATAGGAATGACTGCTGCTTCTTTATCAATTACAGCTTTAGCCCTACTTTGTTCCTCTGATCTCTATTTAAGATTCATTAAGACACCTAATCATAGAATTGTCTCGTCCAACTTCCTGACACATCCAATCCAGAGCAAAGCCCTGCTTCCTTGAAACCTCCCCCAAATCACACAACACCAGTCCCAATCCCACACTGAATTCTTACTAATAGTCTCTTACTGAGATGCCCCATGTTTTCCCTGCTGTGCCATCCCCCTCATTGCAGTGGGTCAGTAAACCTAGTTTTGTCTAATGAAAGTGTGTTCCTGATGGTCTTCAATGAATGGGCACCAACAAAGGGAATAAGACTTGGTAGGATGTGCTCAAGAAACACCACGTGAGTGGTCCAGATAACTGTGAATCACAGGATGCCACAGGAGACCTTTGGAAGTCTTTGAATTCCAGTTTCCCCCATTGATCTTATCTCTTCCTTTCTGAAAAACCTGGGACCTCTTACTTCTTCTTTCTGTTAGTCATGGGGCCAGGGTGGAGATTTCTCAACCTTGGCTGCACACTGAAACCACTTGGGTAGTTTTTGAAAACACAGATACCTGGTTCCCAACTCCAGAGATCCTTGTTTAATTGGTGTGGGCTGTGGCCTGGGCATCAGAGTTTTAAATTCCCAGGTGAGGCCAATGTGCAGACAAATTTGAGAGTCACTGGTAAAGTGTGATTTGTGTGTGCGGGTGCATGTGTGTCTAGAACAGTGTAAGAGGATGCGAATGTATGCTGCTCATGTGTTTGTGATATCGTATGTGTGACAGAGTGGGAATGTGTTTATGTGTATTGTGTAACATGAGGCTGTATGTGTGTGTGCCACGGTGGGCCATGCCTCTGTGTATGAGTGTGTGCCCTGTCTGTGCAGCCCTGTGGGAGAACAGGACATCAGATGGCCTTGGGGGCCAATTGCAACTGCAGGTGATTGTGGGGAAGTCAGCAGAGGGTGTCTATGCCAGGCTCATTGGCAGTGAGGGAGGCTTTGTTAACTGGGGAGCTGGGTGGGGGGAGGACCCCCAGTTAGCAAGGCGTGCCTTGAGCAGCTGGTGAGAGCCTCTGAAAACCCAGCAGTGTGGCAGTCAGGTACCAACGTGGGGAGGCTGTTCTTACGATTCCTGTCCTGATTTAATGACTTGGCAGGAGGGCATTGGGAAAAGATGGACAGCAGGATTCTTCTTTCTTTAAAAACTCATTTCTCCAGGTAATTTTGCTTAGAACAGTGGTTCTCAAACTTCTGAATGCATCAGAGTCACCTGGAGAGCATGTTAAAACACAGCTTGCTAGGCCCCCGTTCCAGAGTTTCTCCCCAGATATACAGAATCTGGAGAGATACCTGAGAGCTTGCATTTCTAACATGTTCCCAGGCACTGCCGGTGTGGGGGGACCACACTTGGAGAACCACTGGTTCTCACGTTTCCCCTGCTCATTGGAGCCAGTTGAGAAGTTTAAAAAAAATTTTTTTTTCTAGTCCTTATCTTGGATTACTGTAATAAGAATCTGTGTGCACATGAGCATGTGTGTGTCCCAAGTAATGGGAGGTTTCAGAAGTCCCCAGGTGACTCTAATACTCAGCCAGGGCTGAAAACCAGCCCAGCATGAGCACGTAAGCTTCATGAAGGTGGATGTTTCTGTCTACTTCTTCTTTTGTTCACTGGTGTATCTCCAAGTGCCTGAGTTGCCTGTCTCCCAGTCGATGTCCAATAAACATTTGCTGAATGAATGGTGTTACTCACCAGGGAGCAGCTCTTCAAGACTAAGAATTATCTGATAATTCAACATTGATCTGAGCACCTCCTGTAGGTAAGGAGGTGTTAAGAGTAGTTTTCTTGCAGCTCCATATTGAGGTTCACGGCCTGCTGGCTTTTTTGGTGAGGGGCATCCAGAGGTTGAATAGCGTGGGTCTGTCTTCTAAAGTTCCAGAGTTCAGAACGTTCATGTCCATGTACGTGACCAAGATTTTAAACTTTTTAGTCCTTTAGATGCCAGGAAAAACAAATCAGTGATGAAGAGAGAATGGACCAGCCACCATCAGCAACTCAGCTCTGTCATCCCAAGCACCCTGGCTCCAGTGACAGGGATATGCTATTTCCAGTTCAGATTTACTCCTGAGGAGTTGGACATGATTTGTGTCATCATGACACCCTTGCTGTCAGGGCTCATGCCTCGCGCTTGGACACCTAAGTTAGAGCTTAGAGCTCTTTTGTCATTATTTATTCTGTTTATTCCTTACCAAAGGTATTCAAAACTAGATCTTGACGGTGCTGGATGTTAGAAAAAGGGGCAAATCTAAGGAGGAGGTGCTATACCAAGGGCCTCTTTTTAATGAGAATGTCTCCTTACTGTATTCATTCAGCAAATATTATTGAGTGTTGTAATGTGCCAGGCTCTAGGAAACAGGGAAAGCGTGTGGGCAGGACAGCACTGTCCAGTAAGACTGTGATGATGAAGACATTTTGTATCTGCACTGTCTGCTGTCCATGGTGATGGCCACTAGTCACATGCAGCACTTGGGCACTTGAAATGTGGCTGGTGTGACCAAGAAATAGACTTTTGTCTTATCTGAATTAATTTATACTTAAATTTCAATAGGCACATGCTGTTTAAAATGGCTGATAACTAATAAGGACCTACTGTATAGCACAGAGAACTCTACTCAATACTCTGTAATGGCCTGTATGGGAAAATAATCTTAAAAAGAATAGATACATGTATATGTATAACTGATTCACTTTGCTGTACACCTGAAACTAACACAACATTGTAAATCAACTATAGTCCAACAAAAATATAAAAAAAAAAATAAAGTGGCTACCATATTCAAGAAAGCAGGACCGGTGGGTGAGAATGGCATATAATCTAAATATATGATGATTACATTTATTAGGTGCTTTGAAAGAGAAATGGAAAGTGCTTTGAGAGCTTATATCAGAGGCATGGGACCTCATGTGGGGAAAGGGGAAGGCTTCCCTGGAGAAGTGAGGTTTGAGATCTTTCAATTGTGCCTAGAACTTCTCCTCAGTGGGGGCCCCCCGTATATCAATGTGAGGGATCAGGTGCTGTTTCATTGTACATCCCTTTAATTGACCTTGCTTTCTTCTCTTTCTAGGACAACTCCTACCACCTCCTTGCTTGCTCTTTAGCCCCAGAAAAGTATCCCAATGCAAATAAACCCATAAGAGGAGCCCCTAGCCTGCCAACACAAGCATTTCATCACCATATTCAGGTAAGTAAAAATTAAAACTTGCATCATGTATTATTTAGTGGTTATCATATTACATATGCAATTTGTGTCCTGCTTTTTAACCTATTGTAGTGTGAATATGTTCTCACATTATTAAAAATTCTTGCTGGCTATCATATTTTTGCTGGCTATCATAACTGTCCATCCTGTGGCTGTATACAATAATATGTTTCATCAATTTCTTACCTTTGGCATTTGGGCGCTGCTTTCTTTTATTGCTATTGTAAATCAGGCTGTGATGAACATGCTTGTGCAGAGATCTGTGTTTACATTTCTGATTATTTGCTTAGGGTCGATTCTTACAGGAGAGGAGGATACTGAATCAAAAGTTATGAGGTTTTTGATTTTAAGGGTTTTCAATCCACATTGCAAAATTGCTTTCTAGAGAGTTTGTATCAATTTATAATCCCTTCATCAGTGAATGAGAATTCCAGTTATTTTGCTGTTCTCTTTTAAAATCACATCAAACATGTCTGCATGTTGCTACAGAGACTTTATAACCATTATTTGTAGTGGCCGCATGAAGCTTGATTGCAGTGATGTGCTGTAATCATCCTCTCTCAAAAGAGGTTGCTAATTGATGCTGTTTGTGCTGGGCTTTCCCTGGTCCTGCCAAATGGAGCGCCTCCGTCAAGTCACAGCTGTTTGAAATCCATCTGGCCCTCCAAGGCTGTTCTGTCAACTTTCCACATCCAAGGGCAGCATTTCTTAGGCATGTACTTTCCTTTAATGATATTCCAAGAAGCAGGGGTTTCTTGGAGCAAAATCCAGCCCACATCGGCAACGTGGGTCTTTGGCTAGGACGAAAGATATCTCAACTAGGGCATTCATTTCTGCCTGATGCTTGTTGAAATGGATGAGCACTGGAATGGGAGTCAGAAGATTTGGGTTTATAACTGACATTTTTTGGTGACATCCTGTGTGCCCTAACTACCAGTCAGGGAGTTTTTTGGTTTCAGTGGACAGAAACTTAACTCCCACTACTTAAAAAGGATCGTTTATTGTTTCATATAAATGAAGATATCAGGGAAATTAGTTTCAGATATGGCTGGATCCAGGGTTTCTAATAATGCTACAGCTTTGGTTTTGCTCTCCAGTCTCTTCGTTCTGCATACCTCTATACTGGTTCAATTCTCAGAAGACTGTCCTCGTATAGAGGATCACAAAATGTGCTCTCAAATACCCTAGTACAAGAGTCAATAAATCATGACCAATGAGCCAAATTTGGCCTGCTGTCTAATTTTTTAAACAAAACCTTATTAGAACATAGCATGCTTATCCATATATGTATGGTTTATGGATGCTTTTGTTCTAGAGCAGCAGAGAGTTCAGTAACGATGACAGAGACTATTTGTAGCCTTCAGAGCCTAAAATATTTACTATCTGGCAAAATTTTTGCTGATACCTGCTCTGGTAAAAAGGTACTAATCCACAGTCTCAGAAATTTCTCCATGCTTGATCAATTATTAGCTCTCCAGCTATCCCCCCGTTCTTGGTTTCATACTACAGTTTTTACCTAACCTCTTGAATCCAGGGACCTGTTCTTTGGAACTTCTAACTGGCTTGGACTATAATCATTCTAAACTATTTTCCTTAGCTCCACCTGCTGCAAGAGGGGGTATGTATGGTCTGGTTCCCACTCCCAGTCATACTTCCCAGCTCCTGCCGGTCAGGAGGAAAGGTCATCTAGACTGTCTGCCCGCTCCAGGGGTCCCCAGTTGTCCTTTCCCGTGTTATGGGGCAGCTTCAGCTGTGAAGGCAGCATGCCTGCAGGAGTCTAAATGCTTTTTATTCATGAGGTTGTTGAGCTCCTGAAAAATGGCCTTTGGTGTAAGTCTTTGAATCTGATACGTGGCTTTGGAGGTTTCTTAGATCAGTGATTTTCAAACTGCATTCATGAATCAGACAAGAGTAGATTCCTTTTGTAAATTTATTTTGAGTGAAGTTCAACAGCAAAAATAGATAAAATAAGTGTTTGAAGTGTGTGTGTAGAGGTAGCTGGAATCTTAACTGCCCTTCAGTCTCATTCCCCTCCCCCAGAAGTCCTGCAGTCCTACCCCTAAGGTTAGGATTAAGTTAACCTTAATCCTAACCCTAACTAGAACTCTAACCTTAAAGCTAACCTCAACCTTAACCCTAACCTAACCCTACTCTTAACCCCAACCCTAACATTCCCCAAATCGAACCTAACCTTAGCCCTAAACCTTAACCCTAAACCTAAATCTTAACCTTAACCTTCATCCTCAAAGAAATCTAGGACTTTGAGTTTGATAGCCATTGCCTTAGAATAACTTCATTAGCCATGCTATTCAGTGGGATTTCCTGGTAATTTTGCACTGAAAGAAGTTAGTCAGAAGCTCCATCAAAAAGGAGGGATGAGAAGAGTTATATTTACAATTTAAAAGGAAGGGCATTGATCATTGGAAAAGCTTACTGTTGCCACAGACACTCTCAGGTAAATAATTATTTTAAGCAAGTGACAAACATGTTCCCTTTATATCAAGATGAAGATATCATTTCTGCCTCGTTTTGAGACTGTCTGTAGAGCTCTCATGTTGGGGAGAAGTGTCTGTTTGTGTTTGGGGTCATGCTGGAATGGAAGGTTATTTCTCTGAATCCCGATTGATGCTGGTAGGACTGCCTGGCTAAATTCATGACTCTCTAACATCCAGGGTCAACAAAATCCATGTAAATGGAAACTATAGGGAAGGAAAGAATATATTTGAGAAGGTAGAAGAAAGGAGAGAAAAGGATGGGTCAGTGGGAAGAAAGGATGGGAAATAATCAAAGAGAGATACTAGGTCCCAGTCACTAATCTCATGCTGCAGTCTGGTCAGATCAGTCCTCTGCTTTAAATTCTTCAAGGGCTGCCCAGTGTCTACAGGATAAAGGTCAGGTTCCTTGGCAGCACGCACAGTGCAACATTGTCTTGTACCACCCTACTCTGGATTCCCGTATTTCAGTGCTATGTTTTTATGAAGTTTCCCCAATGTACCATGCTGTCATACTTCTGTGTTTGTCCATGCTGTTCTCTCTTTCTGGGATGCGCTTGCTCTTTTTATCTGTCTGGATAGATCCTCCATCAGGCTTCCCTGACCCCCCCTCTGTGATCCTCCACTGTGCCTCAGGCTCACATGGATCGCAGTACTCTTTCCTTCATTCAGCAAGCGTTTGTTGGGCTCTCCTCTGTGCCAGGTGCTATGCTAGATGGTGAAGGTTAGCAGTCAGTATACCATCTCAATCCCAAGTAGTTGTGGAAACAGATAAATCACCAGGAAATTACCCAACCACGCTGTGGTATGGGAGATTCGAAGGGCTGTAGGCTCCTGGAGGAAGGCAGCTCCTCCAAGCCTGGGACTGAGTGCTCCAGGAGGGCCAGCAGTGTGATGAAAGAGTG
>NW_006793997.1:2501441-2546436 GCF_000442215.2 Lipotes vexillifer | reverse complement strand
AAAGAGTGTGAACACAGAAAGAGCTTGAAACTTCGAAGGCATGAAAGCAGTTTAGGAAGATTTAGTCTGTGGAGAGAGTTAGGCAGGAGCCAGGTCATCGGCCCCCCCCCCAGCCATATTGAATATTTGGACTCCATCCTTAGAATTGCAAGGAAACCACTGAAAGTTTTAAGCAGGAGATTCACATAATCACATCTGTACTTTAGCTATATTTCTTTTCTTATTGTCTCTTATACTAATAATCTCAGTTATGTTACTGGAGGTTACCACAAGAAAGCTATTATGTTGAACTCTTTATATAGATTATCTCAGTTAAGGCTTGCTACTATCTCATAAGATAGATATTGCTGTATAAGATTATTATTTCATCATATATCAGAGAGATTAATTAACTTGTTAGAAGTCATGCTTCTAACCATTAGAATAATTCTGCACTTCATAATTATCAAAAATTGAGATATTCATAGTCACCACTTGAGAGAACTCAGAGTACATTTACTTACATGATCTTATTTATCCACTTGATAGTCTTAGAACTCTTGGAAAGACTTAAGACTATAATGACACCGAGGAAGTGATTTGGCCAGGTCCTCCCAAGTGAGGTCTCAGTCTACCTGGAAACTAGGCTCTTGAGGATTGATCTTATATTTCATTAGTCTCCACGGTTTTGGCTCCACTGCCCAGAAAGCATCTGGCTATGAGGGTTATGGTGAGCACATGGCTACATGACTCTCTTCACACAGAGAATTGAAAGAATAAGGTTCTTTTCTCATTCTTGGATGAGGAGCATGCCATATGATGAGATGGGTCAGCGGAGCCCTGAGTCCATCTCCATTGTTGTGCTTGGTATTGTTCCTCCAATCAGGAAGAAGATATCTGTTCTGGTTGGAGGAACAGAGCACCTTAGGTTTGGGTTTGTGAGACCTGGTCATCTGTGAGTTGTAGTGGCTGCTTTAGGGAAATCTTCTTCTTTCTTCTTTTAATTCCTTCTTCCATTTTTCTGTTTTCCTTCCTTTTTCCATTTTGTTTCTTCTGCCTTCATCTTGTTCGCCTATACCAACATCATCACCACCAACAAACACATCAGTATCACAATCACTGTTCATCATGGTCTTACCATTGAATTGCATCTTCTACCACATCAGTCTTCATCATCATCATCATCAACGTTGTCATCGTCATCATTAACATGATCAGCAGCAGCAGCAACATCTTCCACCACATCAACCTCAACACATCATTGTCTCATCATGGTCTTGTCTTTGCATCATTGCTTTTGGCATTATCATCACTGTAATCATCGTCATCATTGCCACCTTCATCACTCCCTTTAATGTGCCAGGCACTATGCTCAGCACTTTATACACAGTATCTCACCGATCATTTACAAAACTAACTTTTGTGCTTGATTATCCCCATTTTACAGATGACAACCCTGAGTCTCAAAGAAGTGAAGTAATTGTCCCGAGGTCCCAGAACAATCACCACTATCAACATTGTTTCTTCTATAAAATTGATTTGTTCTGTAGGCACCAGAGGTTTCAGTTTATTTTTAGGAATTAAGGAAATTACAAGGCTGGGCTCTTATTCTCTGTTAACTGGGGCTGCTATGAATACAATGAAGGAGATTTGGGGTTTTTATTCTCTGGTGACAGTTGTTCCCTGATTCAGAAGAGCTGTTCTTCTTTTGATTAATTGCTAAATTTATGTTTATGATTATTATTTCTAAAGGGACATTTAGAGTTGAACTGTTTCAGATAATAAATCAGAGCCATGATTCAAACCAGGATTTGCCTGATTCCAAAGCACCATGCTATCTGACTTCCTTTGGTGATTATGCCAAACATAAGTCCTGTGATTCCCAGGCCCATGGTTATCTATCTCACTAGCACACCTTGTTTGGCTCCCTGTAGCATTAAAGTACTCTATGGCAACAGTTAACTCCAGGAAGCCCTACCTGAATGGATGGTATCATTTCCCAAACTCCTTTTCCCTTCCTTAGTCATCATCCAGCCCTTTTAGGAGATAGTGTAATATTGTGGGAAGACGGATGGGGAGTCAAGTCCACGTTCTAACACTAATGGTTGCCTGACTTGAAATAATTTACTTCCATGATACTGAATTTATTCTTCATCTATAAAAGAGAAATAACACCAACTGCTTCATAGCTCTGAAATTTAAATGAGAATCCATGTAAACTGTTTGACACGTATTAGATGTCAATAAATGTTGACATTAACTCATCAAAATGAACTCACCCTTCCTTCTTTTTCCCTGCAGTACTGTGCTAAATGGCTAATTGAAATCCTTAATATATGAGAGGAAGAGATAAACCTGATAGACCTGAAATGGTTCAGTCTGTGGCTAGCAGAGGGTCCTTTGGCAAGTCAGCTAGCTTGGCTAAGAATTATTTTCCCTGTTCCTTTAACATCCAGATGTCAGCTGTTCACTTATCCTGTTCTTTGAGTCCCATCCGCCTCTTCTCAAATGAAATCCACTCACACAAGAGCCAAGCAGAATTTACTGAAGAGGATGTAGGGGAGACAGAGCAATAAGTTTATACCACATCACAAGCAAATTAAAAAATTCCCAGGTGTCTTACTATTACATTATGTCTGTATTTTTCTTCCCTGACACCCAGTGTAGTGTTCTGGATCCTCTACTGTTATCAGAGCAATTCTTCTCTGCCCCTAACTTGGAAATTCCACTCATAACAGTACTTCAAAATAGAAGAACCCAAGGTTAACTGTGGTCACCATTTATCCAAGGCACTTTGTTGTTCTTCTGTTGCGACTTGTGCATAACTTTATGGCTTCACGCTCTGCTTCAAGCTGTTAATCAGTGTCTCCTAAACACATACAGTGCTTTCTCCATCAGAAGTTATCATGACAGTGGGTAAGTGTATAAAATCTTGCTTCACCTCATTACATGTGAAATGAGGGTGCTGGTGGATTCCAGACAGCTTCATTGTTTAAGTCTGTTTATACTCAGTAAATTATGGGTTTTGGGCCCTTTTGGGGAAGACAAATCTCATGGTGGTTTCAATATTTGTTTAAACATAAGTTTCAGAGTCAGACCCTCCCAGGCTTAGATGTAATTTCATTAGAATTAGAGCTCAATATCCATTATTTCTATATAGTGTCTGTGCCTATTTTTGTGCCATGTAGACACATACGAATGAACTTTGGAATTTAGCCCCATTTATGACCTTATTTCTGCTTTTACCTCTCTGATCTGTTCATGTATGCTCATTAATTAATTAAACCATTAATTACATGCATATTTATAGGGCGCCACCTATGTGCTAGGAACTGTATTAGATAATAGAAATATGGGGCTTTACAGCCTTATGTTTGTGTGTGTGTGTGTACATTAATCAAATAATTACACAAATAAAAAAAAAAAATTACACAAATAAAATAAGGAGAAAATTGTGGTATGTGTAAAGGAAAAAAAGCCTGTATGAGGAGACCTGTCCAGTTGGAAATGTCAGTTAGGAGCTGCCTAACCTTCTTGCCTCCGTTTCCTGTTTTGAACCCTGACCTCTCTCTGGACTTAAATTTTCAGTTCTTTAGGAGGTCAGAACAGACTCATTATGTGTTCTGGAGGTGGGACGATGAAAAGCACATGAATAGTTGGATACAAATAATATAAGAGGCAAGTTCAAGAGGCTGAGACTAAAGAAGGTACTCATCTGGCCTAGAGGTGATCAGGGAACCCGCGTCTCCTGCATCGGCAGGCGGACTCTCAAGCACTGCGCCACCAGGGAAGCCCTCGGCTAAGTTTTGAAAGGCAATTAGGAGAGCTAGACAGGTAAAACAGGGAAGGGGAGGAAGGGTGGTCCAGGCAGAGGGTATCATGTGAGTACATGTTCAGGGAAGAGACACATCGTGGTATAGCGGTGTGTGTGTGTGTGTGTGTGTGTGTGTGTGTGTGTGTGTGTGTACAGGAAGTTTCACATAATGGGAGCATCAGTGGTGAGCAGTGAGGCTAAAAGGGCCGCATCAGCCAGCACCTCCCATCAGAGCTGAGCTCCACATAGAGGATAATCATAGAATTCTATAGAGGAAGCAGAAGGACAGGCTCCATCACCCCAGACACTCCCCTGCTTCCTTCCAGGCATCTCTTTAAACTCTTATTTGTTGAGTTCCGTTTCCTCATGGCTCTTTGTCCAAATATCTCTCCCTGCTTAGCCAGGTAATCTGGATTTTCTCTGACAGTAACAAGGATGTGCATCTTGGCAGAGACTGCCCGAAGTGGCCAGAATTACTCCAGGGGGTGAGACAATGGCGAAGTGTAAACTGCACAAGAAATATTGAACTTTGGGGGCCAGCGAACAATAATATGCCACTTTATTCCACTCCTGCCGGAGGTTTATATATGTTACTGTCACTTCTATACTGTTCTCTACCACTGGCAATTTTCTCTCAATGTAATTTTTATTTCCCAAGGGTCTACCAAGGTTAAAAGTGCTGGAAAACCAATGACTATTCTTTTGCCAAGGGACACTAAATTAAATTAACTGTTGGTGGTGGCCAGCTCTGGTCAGAACTATATGTAAATAGGTGAAATCCCTCAAGGCATTTCTGCAAGTATTAGTTGTTCATTCCAGATGTTGACCATAATATGAGAGGTCATGAAGAAAATTCTGGGAACAGGGGGACGAATTTCTGCCTGGTCTTCCATTGTACTAGCTAGCTTTCTGCAGCTCAAACAGCACTAGCCCATGAAAACTTTTCTGCCAGCTTGATGAGTTGAGAGTCTGAGGGTGAAGCTATTCTTTGTCCCATACAGACACTGAAAACAGGAATGGAAGGGTTAAACCCTATTGCATGGGCGTTGGTTGGCATCTTCTTAGGCTCTTTCCAATCAGAAAACAGTGAAATTTGCATACTGCTCCCTGGTTGGCCGGCATCAATTATATCAATAACAGGCTCCTCCCCTCATGATTGGGGTGTTCCTAATGACTTTTACAGAGAGAGGATCTCTTTTGAGGAACATTTATAGGACAATGGAGCCCTCCCACTGAGTGGCACCATGTTTATGGAAAATACAATAGCCCAATATACTAACTTGGTGCCTTTGGTTGGCTTTTCAATATCGGAGGATTACAGAGGATTGTTTCAAAGTAGCAAGTCCCAGAGCTTCAGTCCATTCCCTGTTCCCTTCTTTTTCTTCTCCAGTGCCAAAGAGACTCAACACTGGCATTCCTCTTTAAGCTACTACCACCCACGTTATCCTTTACTCCGTGCTACCAAATGATTTCTGGGCTGTCTTCATAATTTATAGCCTGTTTCTATGCTTGTGAGCCCACGTGAATGGCTCATTAAATCAAGCCCTTCAAGAGAGGGACTTTAAAGAAGGAAAAGGGGGCTTGTTTATTGAAATACAGGAGAGAAGGTAGAACTTGTCCCAATATCTCAGCCTTGCCTCCATTCTGCCATTCCTGCCCCAGGGCGGAAGACCCTCACAGGCCCTGGCAGGTCTATCTCTGGTCTGGAAGTTGCTCTATTAATGGCTCCATTACTTAGCCGAATGTTTTACAACTTCTCCAGTCTATCCTGAGGTATCCTGAGCTTGTTGAGAGAGGTAGGACTCGGGAGGACTGGCTGAAGCACATTCGGTCCATCGACCCCAAGATAGTCTTGGAAAAGACCCCTGGGGATTTTAGGACCACATTATCTTGGCTCCTGTAGAATTGTTTTCCTTTAAATTTCCCTTAGACACATGTTGTTGGCTTTCACCAAAGGCTGAAACATTGCTTCAGGGAACCCAATATTATTCCCATTGTTGAGAGTTTTGCCCGTTCTACTTCTCCGTGGTCCCTGCATGAAAAAGTTTTAGAATTAAATCCAGGTCCTCATGCACAGTGCTGCCAAAGGAATACGTGGAAGCTTATATCAAGGCAGCATTTGCTTGCCATGCTGTTTTCCTCGGCTGTGTCCTCTTGGAGGAAGAGAGCCTTCTTCCTTGCATTAAGGCGCAGTCAGCTTGCCTGCCTCCAGTCACAGGGCAGCTTATTTTATTGCTAAATTGCATGCAGACACTCTGTACTCAACAAGAGGAGCCTGCGCATGGAAGGGGTGTGTGTGGAGGAGAGGGTGTTGAGGGGTGGTGAGTGGTGGTGTTCCTAGCTCTCCCGAGGCACTTTATAGCTTAGTGGTGGTCCTTGCCCAGGAAAATGTCTGCTCTCCCTATGGAACCATATAAGGGATGAGGTTCCCTTGATGTCTTGACTGCCGGGGGCTCAGAATCAATTGACTTCACTGGCATAAACATGCAGGGTTGAGATGTAAGTCCCTGCATTATATTTTACCCAGTCTTATCCTAACATCTGAGTTCTAATTTTGCATTTCAGTTTTACCGGATTGGTGTCCTATATACTGTTTGGCAATAAATTTTAAAAAAATGATGCTGTGGTGAAAGTCAATAACCTGCAGAATGAACGCACCAGGTTCTTTTCAGAAAAGGCTGTTTCAAGCACACAGGAAATGCCTTCACTCTTCCGCTAGTTCCCTGCAGCTTTAGTGATCTGTGCCTCCAAGGTGGTTGGACACCAGGAAAGTCACAAAGCAGTTCTCATTCTGCCCTACGGTGTGGCCATTCTACGATAAGCAGGACAGAAGAGTGTAAATCTCACAGCAAATTAACAGGATGGGGATGTTGTTAAACTCACATTAAAATTGAATTCATTGGGGGAAAATATTTTCCCACAGACACCATGAAATTATTTCAAAAAGAGAATGATGACAGGAGAGGAAGCCCATTCCGTCTCTGTTCCACCTGAGAGAGCGCCCTCCCTGGACTAACTACCTCTTTCCTTCACCCGAACAGCAGGGAAGAAACTTAAGAGAATATTCCCCAAAGGAAAATTCCTGCCCAAATTGCTTTAAACACTGAGTCAGTATCATTTAATTGTACATTTCTCTGCACAGATCAAACAAACCAGCCAGATACATACATGAATGACTGTATTCATATAGGCAGCGGAAGAGTTTTTATCTCTTTACTGGAGAAATTGGTATAAATGAACTGGGGGCAAATCCTCCTTTAAATGGTGCACGTGTGTTAGGCTGCAAGGTTCATAAATTAGCCTTTTGGAGAGTCCAATCACAATCGAATATGCTTAATATTCAGACAGCGTAATTTCAACATTAAAGATCTTGAACAAAGATTACGATCTTGGAACAAAGATCACAATCTTGGAAGGTACTAAATTAAAAAAAAATACTCCCCCAGAATTGCATTTATTAGCTCCTGATTTCTGATGTATGTTTCGTTAGCCTGTGGTGGTAAGTATGGAACCGTGTAAAGGAAAAGCATGAATCACCGTTTTGGAACATTAAATCCAGATTTTTGACGATAACCTATTTTTGTGCTGCTATTAGGGGAGTGCCAGCTTGTACCCACATCCAGTTATTAATCTGTGAAATGTTTTCTCTCTAGTGTGTTATGTTCTTTCTAAGTCTGCTGCACTTAACCGTCACTGACTAAGTAGGTTATTAAATGGGAGCGAGAAATGAATCAACAAAGTATATTCAAATGCTTGGTCTCCAGCATTGTTCTTTGACTTCATTATTTAGGCATTAAATTCCATGCAGCACCGGATGTAATTGTCAATACAGAGAGGCTTGATTTGTGGGGGATGAGTTCTCTTTGGCAATTACAGTTTTAGGTTTACAAGCACACCAGAAATCCTTGCTACATGATAATAGCATGGATTCCATAATCACATCTTTCAGTGGGATCATGGCTGGCTGTGTTGGGGAGCTGACATTTTCATTAGAGAATGGAGCTGGTCTTTGCAGTAGTACATGGAAGTTTTTGCACATGCAGCCACTGGTGACACTGTGCTTTGGTGTGGAAGCACATTTTGGCACCATAAGGCAACTGATCTTACTCTGTTTACCCAGCTTAGTCAGAAAGAAAAGCATAATCATGCATCATGTTAAGAGCCAGACTGCCTGGGTTTGAATTCTGACTCTACTGCTTCCCAGCTGTGTGACTTTGGGCAAGTTACTTAACCTCTCTGTGCCTCAGTGTTCTCATCTGAAAAATAGGATAATAATAATAATAGTATTGTCTCCGTTTTAGCTTCCTTAGAAGCAGACTCTGAGACAAAGATTTGGGTGCAAGTAATTTATCTGGAAGGTTCAGAGAGAACATGGGCACGTGAGTGGGGAAGTGAGACAGGGAAGAGAGGGCAGCCCAAAAGGTGGTATTGCTAAGGCAGCTGCCAGTGAGTCACACAGAGGAAATTACTCTGGGTGACTGTGATGGACATTGCATAACATGCAGCTCAGAGTTATCCCTCCGGAGGGATGAGTGAGCTGGGGTATTAGTCAGCTGTTGAAGGATGTTCCCAGGGGAGGGGCAGCAGTGCATGACACACGGGAGGATAAAGCAGACTTCATCAGCCCAAGAAGCCCTGGTAAAGAAACCAGGGGCTAGAGGCTGGGGGTTGGGCTTACATGCCTTGCCGTGATGAGTGTCAGCACCCATGGCATCTGCTCCAAGCACCTACCTCTTCAGGTCATTTTGCAGGCTCAATGAGCCTAGCTTTAATAAGCCAGTGTGTTTACTATCACCTGCTTCATGGGGCTGGAGTGAGCACTGAACAAGGCTGGGTAAGTAAAGCCTGAAACAGCACAGTGCCTGGCACAAAGTGCTCAGCAAATGTTTGTTAAACAAAATACCTACCCTGTGTGCCATTATTTTATTAGCTTCTTCAATCCTCTCAAATAGCCCTTGAGGGTGAGTGTATCACTCTTTTTCTTTTTCTTAACATCTTTATTGGAGTATAATTGCTTTACAATGGTGTGTTAGTTTCTGCTTTATAACAAAGTGAATCAGCTATACATATACATATATCCCCATATCTCCTCCCTCTTGCGTCTCCCTCCCACCCTCCCTATCCCACCCCTCTAGGTGGTCACAAAGCACCGAGCTGATCTCCCTGTGCTATGCGGCTGCTTCCCATGAGCTATCTATTTTACATTTGGTAGTATATATAAGTCCATGCCACTCTCTCGCTTCGTCCAGCTTCCCCTTCCCCTTCCCCGTGTCCTCAAGACCGTTCTCTGCGTCTGCATCTTTATTCCTGTCCTGCCCCGAGGTTCTTCAGAACCTTTTTTTTTTTTTAATTCCATATATATGTGTTAGCAAATGGTATTTGTTTTTCTGTTTCTGACTTACTTCACTCTGTATGACAGACTCTAGGTCCATCCGCCTCACTACAAATAACTCAATTTCATTTCGTTTTATGGCTGAGTAATACTGCATTGTATATATATGCCACATCTTCCTTATCCATTCATCTCTTGATGGACGCTTAGGTTGCTTCCGTGTCCTGGCTATTGTAAATAGAGGTGCAACGAACATTGTGGTACATGACTGTTTCTGAATTATGGTGTTCTCAGGGCATATGCCCAGTAGTGGGATTGCTGGGTCATATGGTAGTTCTGTTTTTAGTTTTTTAAGGAACTTCCATACTGTTCTCCATAGTGGCTGTAACAATTTACATTCCCACCAACAGTGCAAGAGGGTTCCCTTTTCTTCACACCCTCTCCAGCATTTATTGTTTGTAGATTTCTTGATGGTGGCCATTCTGACTGGTGTGAGGTGATACCTCATTGTAGTTTTGATTTGCATTTCTCTAATGATCAGTGATGTTGAGCATCCCTTCATGTGTTTGTTGGCAATCTGTATATCTTCTTTGGAGAAATGTCTATTTAGGTCTTCTGCCCATTTTTGGATTGGATTGTTTGTTTTTTTGATATTGAGCTGCTTGTATATTTTGGAGATTAATCCTTTTTCAGTTGCTTCGTTTGCAAATATTTTCTCCCATTCTGAGTGTTGTCATTTTGTCTTGTTTATGGTTTCCTTTGCTGTGCCAAAGGTTTTAAGTTTCATTAGGTTCCATTTATTTATTTTTGTTTTTATTTCCGTTTCTCTAGGAGGTGGGTCAAAAAGGATCTTGCTGTGATTTATGTCGTAGAGTGTTCTGCCTGTGTTTTCCTCTGAGAGTTTGATAGTGTCTGGCCTTACATTTAGGTCTTTAATCCATTTTGAGTTTATTTTTGTGTATGGTGTTAGGGAGTGTTCTAATTTCATTCTTTTACATGTACCTGTCCAGTTTTCCCAGCAGCACTTATTGAAGAGGGTGTCTTTTCTCCATTGTATATGCTTGCCTCCTTCATCAAAAATAAGGTGACCATATGTGCATGGGTTTATCTCTGGGCTTTCTATCCTGTTCCGTTGACCTATATTTTGTTTTTTGTGACAGTAGCATACTGTCTTGATTACTGTAGCTTTGTAGTATAGTCAGAAGTCAGGGAGTCTGATTCCTCCAGCTCCGTTTTTCTTTCTCAAGATTGATTTGGCTGTTTGGGGTCTTTTGTGTTTCCATACAGATTGTGAAATTTTTTGTTCTAGTTCTGTTAGAAATGCCATTGATAGTTTGATAGGGATTACCTTGAATCTGTAGATTGCTTTGGGTAGTATAGTTATTTTCACAATGTTGATTCTTCCAATCCAAGAACATGGTCTATCACTCCATCTGTTGGTATCATCTTTAATTTCTTTCATCAGTGGCTTATAGTTTTCTGCATACAGATCTTTTGTTTCCTTAGGTAGTTTTATTCCTAGGTATTTTATTCTTTTTGTTGCAGTGGTAAATGGGAGTGTTTCCTTAATTTCTCCTTCAGATTTTTCATCATTAGTGTATAGGAATGAAAGAGATTTCTGTGCATTAATTTTGTATCCTGCTACTTTACCAAATTCATTGATTAGCTCTAGTAGTTTTCTGGTGGCATCTTTAGGATTCTCTATGTATAGTATCATGTCATCTGCAAACAGTGACAGCTTTACTTCTTCTTTTCCGATTTGGATTCCTTTTATTTCCTTTTCTTCTCTGGTTGCTGTGGCTAAAACTTCCAAAACTGTGTTGAATACTAGTGGTGAGAGTGGGCAACCTTGTCTTATTCCTGATCTTAGTGGAAATGGTTTCCGTTTTTCACCATTGGGAATGATGTTGGCTGTGGGTTTGTCATATATGGGCTTTATTATGTTGAGGTAAGTTCCCTCTATGCCTACTTTCTGGATGGTTTTTATCATAAATGGGTGTTGAATTTTGTTGAAAGCTTTTTCTGCATCTATTGAGATTATCATATGATTTTTCTCCTTCAATTTGTTAATATGGTGTGTCACATTGATTGATTTGCATATATTGAAATCCTTGCATTCCTGGGATAAACCCCACTTGATCATGGTGTATGATCCTTTTAATGTGCTGTTGGATTCTGTTTGCTAGTATTTTGTTGAGGATTTTTGCATCTGTGTTTATCAGTGATATTGGCCTGTAGTTTTCTTTCTTCGTGACATCTTGGTTTTGGTATCGGGGTGATGGTGGTCTCGTAGAATGAGTTTGTTCTTCCCTCTGCTATATTTTGGAAGAGTTTGAGAAGGATAGGTGTTAGCTCTTCTCTAAATGTTTGATAGAATTCACCTGTGAAGCCATCTGATCCTGGGCTTTTGTTTGTTGGAAGATTTTTAATCACAGTCTCAATTTCAGTGCTTGTGATTGGTCTGTTTATATTTTGTATTTCTTCCTGGTTCAGTCTCGGAAGGCTGTGCTTTTCTAAGAATTTGTCCAATTTTTTCTAGGTTTTCCATTTTACTGGTATATAGTTGCTTGCAGTAATCTCTCATGATCCTTTGTATTTCAGTTGTTACTTCTCCTTTTTCATTTCATATTGTATTTTTTTGAGTCTTCTCCCATTTTTTCTTGATGAGTCTGGCTAATGGTTTATCAATTTTGTTTATCTTCTCAAAGAACCAGCTTTTAGTTTTATTGATCTTTGGTATCGTTTCCTTCATTTCTTCTTCATTTATTTCTGATGTGATCTTTATGATTTCTTTCCTTCTGCTAACTTTGGGGTTTTTTCATTCTTCTTTCTTTAATTGCTTTAGGTGTAAGGGTAGGTTGTTTATTTGACATGTTTCTTGTTTCTTGAGGTAGGATTGTATTGCTATAAACTTCCCTCTTAGAACTGCTTTTGCTGCATCCCATAGGTTTTGGGTCATTGTGTTTTCATTGTCATTTGTTTCTAGGTATTTTTTGGTTTCCTCTTTGATTTCTTCAGTGATCTCTTGGTTATTAAGTAGTGTATTGTTTAGCTTCCATGTGTTTGTATTTGTGACAGATGTTTTTCCTGTAATTGATATCTAGTCTCACGGCGTTGTGGTTGGAAAAGATACTTGCTGTGATTTCAATTTTCTTAAATTTACCAAGGCTTGATTTGTGACCCAAGATATGCTCTATCCTGGAGAATGTTCCATGATCACTTGAGAAGAAAGTGTATTCTGTTATTTTTGGATGGAATGTCCTAAAAATGTCAATGAAGTCTATCTTGTTTAATGTATCATTTATAGCTTGTGTTTCCTTATTTATTTTCATTTTGAATGATCTGTCCATTGGTGAAAGTGGGGTGTTACAGTTCCCTGCTATGATTGTGTTACTGTCGATTTCTCGTTTTATGGCTGTTAGCATTTGCCTTATGTATTGAGGTGCTCCTACGTTGGGTGCATAAAGGTTTACAATTGCTATATCTTCTTCTTGGATTGATCCCTTGATTATTATATAGTGTCCTTTTCTGTCTCTTGTAATAGTATTTATTTGTCTGATATGAGAATTGCTACTCCAGCTTTCTTTTGATTTCCATTTGCATGGAATAACTTTTTCCATCCCCTCACTTTCAGTGTATGTGTCCCTAGGTCTGAAGTGGGTCTCTTGTAGACAGCATATATACGGGTCTTGTTTTTGTATCCATTCTGCCAGTCTGTGTCTCTTGGTTGGAGCATTTAATCCATTCACATTTAAGGTAATTATTGATACCTATGTTCCTATTACCATTTTCTTAATTGTTTTGGGTTTGTTATTGTAGGTCTTTTCCTTCTCTTGTGTTTTCTGCCTAGAGAAGTTCCTTTAACATTTGTTGTAAAGCTGGTTTGGTGGTGCTGAATTCTCTTAGTTTTTGCTTGTGTGTAAAGGTTTTAATTTCCCATCAAATCTGAATGAGATCCTTGCTGGGTAGAGTAATATTCGTTGTAGGTTCTTCCTTTTCATCACTTTAAGTATGTCCTGCCACTCTCTTCTGGCTTGCAGAGTTTCTGCTGAAAGATCAGCTGTTAACCTTATGGGGATTCCCTTGTGTGTTATTTGTTGTTTTTCCCTTGCTGCTTTTAATATTTTTTCTTTAATTTTTGATAGTTTGATTAATATGTGTCTTGACTTGTTTCTCCTTGGATTTATCCTGTATGGGACTCTCTGCACTTCATGGGCTTGATTGACTATTTCCTTTCCCATATTAGGGAAGTTTTCATCTATAATCTCTTCAAATATTTTGTCAGACACTTTCTTTTTCTCTTCTTCTTCTGGGACCCCCATAATTTGAATGTTGGTGTGTTTAATGTTGTCCCAGAGGTCTCTGAGACTGTCCTCAATTCTTTTCATTCTTTTTTCTTTATTCTGGTCTCGTTAGTTATTTCCACTTTTTTGTCTTCCAGGTCACTTATCCGTTCTTCTGCCTCAGTTTTTCTGCTATTGATTCCTTCTAGAGAATTTTTAATTTCATTTATTGTGTTGTTCATTATCATTTGTTTGCTCTTTAGTTCTTCTGGGTCCTTGTTAAACGTTTCTAGTATTTTCTCCATTCTATTTCCAAGATTTTGGATCATCTTTACTATCATTACTCTGAATTCTTTCTCAGGTACACTGTCTATTTCCTCTTCATTTGTTTGGTCTGATGGGTTTTCATCTTGCTCCTTCATCTGCTGTGTGTTTCTGTGTCTTCTCGTTTTGCTTAACTTACTGTGTTTGGGGTCTCCTTTTCGCAGTCTGCAGGTTCATAGTTCCCGTTGTTTTTGGTGTCTGCCCCCAGTGGCTAAGTTTGGTTCATTGGGTTGTGTAGGCTTCCTGGTGGTGGGGACTAGTGCCTGTTTTCTGGTGGATGAGGGTAGGTCCTGTCTTCCTGGTGGGCAAGACCGTGTCCGGTGGTGTGTTTTGGGGTGTCTGTGACTTTATTATGATTTTAGGCAGCGTCTCTGCTAATGGGTGAGGTTGTGTTCCCCTCTTGCTCGTTGTTTGGCATAGGGTGTCCAGCACTGTAGCTTGCTCGGTCTTAGCATTGAGATGGAGATCTCTGGGAGAGCTTTCGCCATTTGATATTACGTGGAGCCAGGAAGTCTCTGGTGGACCAATGTCTTGAACTCGGCTCTCCCACCTCAGAGGCACAGGCCTGACACCCAGTCGGAGCACCAAGACCCTGTCAGCCACACGGCTCAGAAGTAAAGGGAGAAAAAAAGAAAGAATAAAATAAAATAAAGTTATTAAAATAAAAAATAATTATTAAAAATTTAAAAATTTGAAAAGTAATACATAAAAGAAAAAAAAGAAAGAAAGAAAGAAGAGAGCACCCAAACCAAAAAACAAATCCACCAATGATAACAAGCACTGGAAACTATACAAAAAATGAAACAAAAGAAAACAAAAAAACCAGACAGAACTCTAGGAGAAATTGTAAAAGCGAAGCTGTACAGACAAAATCACACAAAGAAGCGTACACATACACACTCACAAAAAGGGAAAAAGTAAATAAATATATATATCATTGCTCCCAAATTCCACTGCCTCAATTTGGGGATGATTAGTTGTCTATTCAGGTATTCCGGAGACGCAGGGTACATCAAGTTGATTGTGGAGATTTAATCTGCTGCTCCTGAGGCTGCTGGGAGAGATTTCCCTTTCTCTTCTTTGTTCGCACAGCTCCCGGGGTTCAGCTTTGCATTTGGACCTGCCTCTGCGCATAGGTCTCCTGCGGGTTGGAATTGAGGCTGTGGAATTTGGGAGCAAGAATATATATATATTTTTCCTTTTTCCCTTTTTATGAGTGTGTATGTGTATGCTTCTTTGCTCGGACAGAACAGGGTTAACGTAGCAGCTGATTCGGCGGCTCTGGGTCACTCAGGCCCGGGGGAGGGACGGGTACGGAATGTGGGGCCAGCCTGCGGGGCAGAGGCCGGCGTGACGTTGCACAGCCTGAGGCGCACCATGTGTTCTCCTGGGGAAGTTATCCCTGGATCACGGGACCCTGGCAGTGGCGGGCTGCACAGGTTCCCAGGAGGGGAGATGTGGATAGTGACCTGTGCTTGCACACAGGCTTCTTGGTGGCTACAGCAGCACCCTTAGCGTCTCATGCCCGTCTCTCGTGTCCACGCTGATAGCTGCGGCTCACGCCTGTCTCTGGAGCCCGTTTAGGCGATGCTCTGAATCCCCTCTCCTCGCGCACCGCGAAACAATGGTCTCTTGCCTCTTAGGCAGGTCCAGACTTTTTCCCGGACTCCCTCCCGTCTAGCTGTGGCACACCAGCCCCTTCAGGCTGTGTTCCCGCAGCCAGCCCCAGTCCTCTCCCTGGGATGTGATCTCTAAGGCCCAAGCCTCAGCTCCCAGCCCCCACCCGTCCCCGCCGGTGAGCAGACAAGCCTCTCGGGCTGGTGAGTGCCAGTCAGCACCGATCCTCTGTGCGGGAATCTCTCAGCTTTGCCCTCTGCACCCCTGTGGCTGCGCACTCCTCCGTGGCTCTGGAGCTTCCCCCTGCCCACCCACCGTCTCTGCCAGTGAAGGGGCTCCTAGTGTGTGGAAACTTTTCCTCCTTCACAGCTCCCTCCCAGTGGTGCAGGTCCCGTCCCTATTCTTTTGTCTCTCTTTTTTTCTCTTTTCTTTTGCCCTACCCAGGTACATGGGGGAGTTTCTTGCCTTTTGGGAAGTCTGAGGTCTTCTGCCAGAATTCAGTACGTGTTCTGTAGGAGGTGTTCCACATGTAGATGTATTTCTGATCTATTCGTGGGGAGGAAGGTGATCTCCACATCTTACTCCTCCGCCATCTTGAAGGTCTCAGTATCACTCTTTCACAGAAGAGTTCATAGGAGTTAAGCTAGCAGTCAGAGCATAGCCTTGGGATCATGGCGCAGGAAGCACTGTGGTTGCTTCTTGTGCTCACTAGCTCTGAGATCTCGGGCAAGTGGCCAAACTCCCCTTAGCCTCAGTTTCCTCATCTGTAACATGGGTGCAGTAAAAGTATTTTCTTTTACTCTTGTGACCATCAAATAAGATTGCTGCTTGTGAAGATCTGCAAAGTGCCTAATAATTAGTAGCAGGAGTGATGGTTGTTATTATTATTAGGAATAGTAGTAGTAGTAAGAAGAAGACCCAAGACAACCTAAGTCTGTCTGACCGTATCATTTCCCATTGCTTCTGACTAGATTACCTGATGGGGATGCTTTAGAAGGATTGGTGGGCAGCTTCTACAATGGTTCCCAATGATCCCTACCTCCTGGTATTCATACTCTTCTGGAGATCCTCTCCCCTGTGTGTGATCTGGTCCTAGTGTCTGGCTTCTGATGAGCAGAACACAGTGAAAGGGATGGAATGGCACTTCCAAGGTTAGGTTACATAAAGGTTAGGTTGTTTCCATCTGGTCTGCACTCTCTTCCTCACTTGCTGGCTCTGATGGAAACCAGTTGCAATGCTGTGAACTGTCAGATGGGAGATGGAGAGGGCCCCTAGCAACAGCTCTGGCCAACAGCTAGAGAGGAGCTGAGGCCCTCAATCCGACACCTCTGAGAAACTGAATCTTGCCAACAGCCATATGGGTGATCTAGGGAGTGGAGCCTTCCCGGGTTGAGCTGGAGTTGACTGCAGTCCTGGCCAGTATCTTGCCAGCAGCCTTGTCAGAACCTGAGTCAAACAACCCAGCTAAGTTGTGCCTGGATTCCTGGCCCACGAAAACTGAGAGATGATAAACGTTGTTTTTAGGCACTAAGCGTTGGGGTAATTTCTACTGTGACCTACCGCAGTAGATCACTAACTAATACAGAAAGTATTAATTTCTTCTGAGGTTTCTTCTATTTCCAGGAATTGATAATAGTTGATGTCCAGGCATAGGGAGTGTTTTGGTCAATCACCACAGTATAAATGGAAACTATAGTCCTTAGGTCTGGCTTAATATTCTAAAAGGCAATTCCTTTTTGTTCTAGTGGTACCACGAGAGAGGAAAGTCAAAATAATGATGTTATGGTACAGTTCAAAAATGATGCTTTACACTAGTAGTTTTTAAACCTTTTAGATCCATGGAACCCTTTGTTTGAATCAAATGTTGCTGGAGGAGGTCCACGAGGAACCCAGGAAAATAAGATGCTGTCCCAGTGGAAGGAAGGTGGAGTCCTGGGGCTGCTTTGTTCCTAAAGGCTCCCAGAGCACAGGTCTAAAGCCACTGCCTAGACCTTATTCCTCAGGGGAGAAACGGGTAGTGAGATAAAATAAGCACACACTTTGATCACCTCTCGTTGCAAGCTCGTACATACGCTGAACAGGCAGGAAGGAAGCTGTGTCAGGGAATCTGCGAGCCAGGAGGCCCTGCTTTCAGATGCAAGAACTTCTAGGGAGTCAAGTCTGGTCACTGCATGGGTGTCAGGCAGAATGCAGACCTCTGGGTTCTGCTGCCTTCGAATGCTCTGGTAAAGAGAGAATGGAAAGTTGTTTCTCGGTATCCGTGGGGGGATCAGTTCCAGGATGCGCAAGTTCCTTGCGTAAAGTATTTGCATATATATAACCTATGCACATCCTCCTGTATCTTTTAAATCATCTCTAGATTACTTATAATACCCAATACGATGTCAGTGCTATATAAATAGTTGCTGGCATGTGGCAAATTAAAGTTTTGCTTTTTAGAACTTTCTGGAATTAAAAAAAAAAATTGATCCGTGGTTGGTTGAATCCTCGGATATGGAACCTATGGATACTCAGGGCCAACTGTATAAGGCTGCATTTGGAAGGGTTGAATGTCGATAGGGAGGGAATACACAGTGGCTAGAAGTGGAAAGGGCCTGCTTCTCATTTAGAATGTGAGAAGCTTCAGCTGCTGAAGATTGCCCTGTGATGGGAAACATAACTCATGGACATTTCAGGTAAGGATGCCTTAGACAGTTGGATTTAACAGATGTTTTTCAAGCTTGCCTGATGATCAGAGCTATGAGATAGACAGAATTTAATACTGTAGGGTGGGGGCCTGAGAAGCTATAGATTGAACAAGTGCCCTGGATGAGTATCAAGTGAGTGGAGACACAGGCATTTGTTACAGGAGTACTCATTCCTGGTTTAAAACATCCATCCATCCGTCAGTTCACTCAGTCACCTGCTCGCCTATTAAATCATTCAATACAACGACTGGTGTGTATCAGGCACTATAATGGCTCCAGGAATGCAAAGAAAGATGACACTTAATCCCTGCCCTTTAGGGGCCCACAGAAGGATTTGGAAAGCAACAGGGAAGAGTCCTTTCGGACTTGGCAGGATGAGATAGATCTACGACAGAGGAAATAAGAAAGCAAAGGCAGCTAATACATACTGATTGCCCCAAACTCACCTAATTTATCTTGTAGTCACCAATTCTTTCTTTGTGGTTATTTAAAGTGAATATAGTGCAATTTAAATATGGCCTTGCATACTCCCTCTTAGGGATATCCTTGTTCATCTGATTGATCCAAGGATTTCAAAAGGCCACACCACCCTGTACTCCTGGATTTGTAACTAGCAAGCCAAGTGGAATGGACTGGATTTTCATACATCCTTTCCCCAAGAAGGACTTCAGCCACAATCTCAGTTTTCCTGCCTGCTGTGTTCCTTCCTCAGAGACAAAATTACCACCAGTCCCAGGAAATGAGCCCCTTGAAGGAAAGTGATTAGCCTTGGCCTCAAACTGCTTTCAAAAGGTTTGCAAACAGTACAACTAGAAAGTATGAAGAACGAGGTGGGTTTCTTTCCCTTTTAAAAAATGATTGAATCCCACTGTCTCCTGAAGATGAATATTTCTGCTGGGCAGATTTGCTTTGTAAATTACAGACTCGAGTGGCTTTTTTTTTCTTCCTGCTGCTTCAGTGAACCAGGAATTAAACATATTTGCAATCAAATAAAATATGAGGGCTCTTGATGGGTTGGAATTCTGACAGCTCCGGGACTCAGATGTATAGGAATAATGTGATGGTGTTGACCCAGTTGTTCCACACATGCTTGTGGAGATCTTACGGGGGGCGTGCAAGGTGCTGTGTTAGTGATGGAATGATGTAACAGTGACTGAGAGAGACAGGCCACTGTGTTCAAGGGCTAAAAGTTGAGGGGGACATAGATTTTATATAAATAATAAGAAATCGCATATATAAGAGCTAAGATGAAGAAAGCATGTAGTCAACAAATTGAGTGTCTGTCTACTCAATAATGCCAGGCCTGTTTCTAGCAGTCACCAAAATAGACGAAAATCGCTGTCTTCATAGAATATTTATTTCTGGATGTGTATGTGTCTGTGTGGGAGGTAAGTGCCATATTTTTCTTATTTATTTGGATTGTCCAATGGTGAGTGGTGTGGAGAACACAAAATCAAGGAGGGGGGTGGATAAAGAGTGTGTGTGTTTTGTGTGCCCACATGCACTCATGCATGTGTGAGTGTTTTGTGCAAATACATTCACATGTGTACATTTGGTGAAGCATATAGCTTTAGATTAGTAGCTGAATTCATTTTCTATTGCTGCTGTAATAAGTTACCATAAATTCAATGGCTTAAAATAACGTAACTGTATTATAATACAATTCTGGAGGTCAAAAATTTGAAATGGGTCAGCAGGCCTGCATCCCTTCTGGAAGCTCTTGGTGAGAGTCCATTTTCTTGCCTTTTCTAACTTCTGAAGGCCACCTGCATTCCTTAGCTCGTGGCCCCATCCTCCACTTCGAAGCCAGCATCTTCCAACCTATCTCTCTCCGACTTGACTTTCTTGCCTTCATCTTATAAGGACCCTTGTGATTACATCGGGCCCACCTGGATAATTCAGAACACTCTCCTCATCTTGAGATTTACCTTAATCACATATGCAAAGTCCCTTTTGCCATATAATGTAACATATTCACAGGGTCCTGGGATAGGACATGGACATCTTTGGGGGACCATTATCAGCCAACCACAGTGGACCAGAAAAATCTCATGAAGGAGCTATTTGATCAAGGTCCTGAAGGAGATGAGGGTGAGAATCAAGCAGATTGCTGGGGGAAAGCATGTTATAAGAAGAGGAAATAGCAGGTGAGTTTGGAGAGTGACTGGAAGGTTTGAGGAACAGCACAGGGGCCAATGTGGCTGGAGGAGCGGGGAGTGATGGGGAGAGTGGTACAAAAAGGCTTAAAGAAATGATGGGACTCAGTTATGCAGAATCTCAGTATAAGAACTGGCTTTTACTCTGAATGAGATGGGGATCCATTGAACCCATTGAGTATTAGTTTGAGAGCTGCATGTGGGTGGAGCCTCTAAGTCAGTCTTAGAGGAAGGAAAATATAAACTGAGATCTGTAGGCTTCCCAGAGAAATCAGTATTAATTATAGATAAAGTGTGTCATCCATTCTGCTAAATACCTTCTAGACCGACCTCATGTAACACTCGCGGTGATTGCTTATCCCTTAAACAATTCCATAATGCCCCAGACTGTTTTGAGGCAGACAGACTTATTGTTATTTTACAGAAGGAGACACTGAGGCTGAGGAGGATTAGTATTAGGGCAAATCGCTAATAAATATGATGAAGCCAGAATTTGAGCTCAGGTCCTCCCAACTCCAGCATCTAGACTCTTTGATCTATTGTTTTATTTGGCTGCCTCTCAGTTTCCAGTTACATGGGTCAGCCTAAGTGCCCACTGGTGCTTAGAAAGGAGTGTTGCAGGCCTGAGTCAAGAAGGACCTTGCTTTTTATGTTGGTTTTGGAAATTTGAGTGCAAGGGGTCAGGTTACAGAAGCAGAAAACATCTCAGGAAGGATCAAGAACCACTGTTTCACGAATTGGGATACCAGGCAGGCAATGCGCCAGAGGCAGACACTTCTACTGTGGGCAGCCCAGGTGAGTAACCTAGGGTTAGCCCTGAGTGTATTCATTCATTGAGTCCTGACTGTGTGCCAGGAGCTGGGGGCTTATCTCGGAACAGGACAGAAGGTCTCTGCAATCACGATCCTGACTGTTTGGGTGGAAGACACACAAATACAGTAGGCACAGAAGGATGATGAAAATTTCTGATTAAGTGATATAAATGAGATAAAACAGGATGGTGTTTTGGAGGAAAATCAGGGGACAATTTAGATGGGTGGTCAAGGAGGACCTCTCTGCAGAGGTGACCTTCCTTTCAGACCTGGAGAATGAGAAGGCAACAACTATGGCAAAAGCCAAGGAAAAGGTGTTCAGAGGGAACAGTATGTGTGAAAGGTCTGTGTCAGGGATGAGTTTAGAGTGACTGAGGAATGGAGATTGGCCCCCGTGTTTGGGGCTGAGTGAGAAAGTCTGGCCATGAGCAAGCAGGTGTCAACCTGAACAGGCCTTGTAAGCGTGACCATAGGCTTGGAATTTGCTCTACGTGGGATGGGAAGACCAGTGGTGGTTCAGAGCAGGGCACTGCCTTAATCTGATTTATATTTTATAAAGCTGACTCTGGCTGTTGGGTGTGAGGTAGTTTGGAGGGAGGGTAAACGGGGGCTAATACAGTCATACAGGGGGCCTGGGGTGGAGTGATGTGTCAGGGAGGTTAGGGAGATGCTCATGGATCAGGAAGTGTGGGGAGGGGGAAGGGAGAAAGCAGAGGTGATTCTAAGTTTTTGGTTTGAACAACTGGGTGGATGGTGGTGGTGACTGGGGAGGACTGGAGGAGAAAGTGGTATAAAACTGGGGTAGGCAGGGAACAGTAAAAGGAAGAATCGGGAGCCCCAGATGGAATTAGAAGGCAAGATGGAGGATCCAAGGTACATAGAGAGAGCAAGGCAGAGACAGTGGAGCTGAGTGGGATGAGTGGGTTGAAGGATGTTAAAGAGGTGGCCCGCCAATAGGGCCATGCTGACCCATGCTCTCAGCATCTGGCATTTTTTGGGAATGGAGCTTATTTTTGCCGAGGTGGGGTACTCCACCGAGCTGCTTAAACCACGTCGTGGTCTCCATCTTCAAGGAGTGGGTGTGATAGGGAAGGACACCTGTCAGTTTAAGGCCTTTGGAGACTAGAAAGCAATAAAATCTTGCCTGGAAGATGCTTATGAGCCCTTCCAGAGATGGGCTGGGGACCATTCCCACACAGATGTGGAGACTCAAGTAAGCAGATATCTATCTAGTGAGTTGAGCACCCAATTGTTTTGATATGGAGAACAGACTTTCTGGGTGAGGGAGGGGAGTTGTTTACAACATGATAAGAACATCAAAACAGTAAACCTGGGTAGCAATTTGGGCTTTCCAAAGCACTTTCTGTTTTTCACTAGGGTTATTTTTCCTCTGTTTAAAAAACTCTTGGGCTTCCCTGGTGGCGCAGTGCTTGAGAGTCCGCCTGCCGATGCAGGAGACGCAGGTTCGTGCCCCGTTTCGGGAAGATACCACATGCCGCGGAGCGGCTGGGCCCGTGAGCCATGGCCACTGAGCCTGCGCGTCCGGAGCCTGTGCTCCGCAAATGGGAGAGGAAGATCCCACATGCCGCGGAGCGGCTGGGCCCGTGAGCCATGGCCACTGAGCCTGCGCGTCCGGAGCCTGTGCTCCGCAAATGGGAGAGGCCACAACAGTGAGAGGCCCGCATAACGCAAGAAAAAAAAAAAAAAAAGAAAGAAAAACTCTTTATTGAAGTATAATATACATTCAGAAAAGCACATTTACATACGTGAGTGGCTCAGTGAATTTTCACAAACTGAATACGCCCATGTGCCAATCACCCAGATCAAGAATTAAAACATTTTCTCTCAAAGCATTTTTAAATTTCAAGACCAGATACTAAAATGAACTATTTCTTCGAGGTCTCTCCTGTCAGTGCCCCAAATCAGGCACCAAACCCCACTTCAGTCAGCCAACCTCAGTGTTGTATGTGCAGAAGGTGGATTCTCTATGCCCTCGGGGTCTGCCCTGTGAATCTCCCTGAATCCCACATCCCTTACTCGGGTTCGGTTGACCTGCAGTTCACCTGACTTGCCCAGATTTCTCAAATGAGACATGAGCATTTCAATTTCTTGGGTTCTTTCATTGACCAAGGACATAGCCCCTTTCACAGAGCCTCCTCCTTAATCAACTTTATCCAAAACGTGTAGATGTATATATTTTACCTTTCCCTTGTTCAAGGTAGCTAGAAGCATTACGAAGAACCTGGAATTTTCAGTACAAGGCTTTGCTTTTAGGTCTGAGAAGATAATCTGTGTGAAGAATGAACTGAATGAAAAATGAGGTCTTTTAATTTGTTGTTTTTGGAGGGAGGGGAATCAGAGTTTCTTTGGTGTGCCATGGAAATGCTTTTGTGGTTTATTCTTTTCCTCTGAGATTTAAATATCCTACAAGGCAGGTGGCATGGAATGCTGGCACACGGTGGTGAAGAGCAGGGGCCCTCTAGTCAGTCAGACCGAGGTTCAAATCTTGTCTCTGACTCTTGCCAGCTGTGTGGACTTAGCTGTTTACGGAACCTCTCCGAGACTCTGTTTTTCCATCTGTAAAATGGAGATAAGTACCATTTCAAAGAGCAGTTATGAAGGTTAAAGAAGAGATTACATGTAAAGTGTTTGCCACAGAATTTATTACCACTAGAATGATTATTATTATCATTAAAGGAATAATAATTGCCATTAGAACAATGTTAAATTACTGCTGTTGTTGTTATTATGGTTATTATTACTCTTGCCATTTGGCAGGTGGTGAAACTGAGACCCAGATTAAGTGACTTGTCCAAGACCACAGGGCAATGCCCGTTCCCTGACTCCCAAGCCAGTGCTCTTTGCACTCAGCACGTTTCCCCCATTAAGCACACCCAGGCCCCTTTCCCAGCCCATCTGGTCACCGATGGCAGCTCTGATGAAGCAGCAGGGGCAGCTGCCAGCCTTAGAAGAGAGACCAGCCAGCTCTGTGTGCTGGGCATCATTTAATTAGATGACCTCCAAAGATGGCTTTTCCAGCCGACTATCTGGCCTCCAGAAGAGCAGCATTAAGGAGTTAATGGGGCTTGGCTGAGGTGATGGGCCATCTGTTCTTAATTACCCAAAGTGCACAAGGCTGAGGGCAGGCTGGCTGGGGGCAGCAGGGCACTGCCAGCCTGGTCCAGTTGGCTGCCCTCTCTCAGCTGTCTGGCCTCGTGCCTCCCAGCAACCCTGGGTCCCCAAGTCCCTCAGTTTGCCTTCTGCTGTTTCTCCTACCTCTGAGGTGGAGAAGCAGAAGCTCGTGTCCAGGAACCTCAAGTGATGGGAACAGGAGATGGGGGTATCTTACGTTTGGTTTTCTAGATGCAGAGCCTGAGGCAGGGATTCTTGTGCAAGTGGTTTTCTGGGGGGAGCTGAAAGGGGAGTGAGGGAAGCAGGATGGGGCAGAGGGACTGAGCAGGATGTAGGCTAGTGTCACACTGGTCCCTGGGGAGCTCTGGAGCTTGAATCCCAGTACAGAGTTGGTCCTACCTCAGTGTGAGGGGTGATGCAATTCTCTGGAGAGGGGGGTGGGCATCTGTGAGTTGCTTTCAAAGGGTTCTTGCAGCAGCTGGGGGAGGGATGCACCCACCAGAAAGGAAACCTGGGTTGGGTACCAAGAGGAGGCTACAAGGTAGACCCTTGAAAAAGAACCCCCTTTGGAAAGAAAACAAGTCTGTTCTCTGCTTCTTTTTTTCCCCCGACAGGAAGCTGAATTTTGTCTCTCACTCCCCAAGCCCTGATCCATATAAAGCCCTTTCTGCTTTTCCTCCGAGGCAGACGTAGTAGCTGTTTAAGATGATGGACTTTGCACGTAGGTGTGGGTTTGAATCTTGGTTCTTCTGCCCACTAGCAGTTGACCTTCGGAAAGATACATGAAAATTCTGAGTCCCAGTGTCCTTGCCTATAAAATGGGAATAATAGTACTTCCTACCTTTTGGGGCTTTCTGTGAATATTTAATGAGATGGTGCATGTAAAGTACTCAGAACACGCCTGGCACTTAGGAAATTCTTAATTAATGCTGGTGGTCCTTCCTTCTCTTCCTCTTCCCTCTTCCTCTCTCTCCTTCTTTCTACTATTATTGCTGTTGTTGTTGGCAGAGGTCGTGGTGTTGCCCTCCCCTGGCAAGGTAATGGGCTTGGTTTGGAGTGAGGCACAGTTCAATTTAGGAGAGGAACCAAGACTCATTCCCAGGTGATGCTGTGATATTTCTGAGATAATCATAAAAATTCACATTTGCCAAGAGGCACATGAAAAGATGCTCAACATCGCTAATTATCAGAGAAATGCAAATCAAAACCACAATGAGATATCACCTCATACCTGTCAGAATGGCTATCATCAAAAACAACACAAATAACAAATGTTGGTGAGGACACGGAGAAAAGGGAACCCTCATGCATTGTTGGTGGGAATGTAAATTGGTGCAGCCACTATGGAAAACAGTATGGAGGTTCTTCAAAAAAAAAACTACCATATGATCCAGCAATTCCACTACTTGGTATATATCCGAAGAAAATGAAAACACTAATTTGAAAAGGTACATGCACCCCAATGCTCATAGCAGCATTATTTATAATAGCCAAGGTATGGAAGCAACCTAAGTGCCCATCAACAGATGAGTGTATAAAGAAGATGTGGTATATATATAGAATGGAATACTACTCAGCCATAAAAAAGAATGAAATTTTGCCATTTGAAGCATGGCAAACATGGTTGGACTTGGAGGGTATTATGCTTAGTGAAATAATTCAGACAGAGAAAGACAAATACTGTATATTATCACTTATATGTAGAGACTGAAAAATAAAACAAACTAGTAAATATAACAAAAAGAAACAGACTCACAGATATAGAGAACAAACTAGTGGTTACCAGTGAGGAGAGGAAAGGGGGAGGGGCAAGATGAGTGTAGAGGATTAAGGAGTACAAGCTGCTATGTGTAAAATAAGCTACAAGGGTGTATGGTACCTCTCAGGAAGTACAGGCAATATATTGTAATAGCTATAAGTGGAGTACAGTCTTTAAAAACTGTGAATCACTATATTGTACACCTGAAACTTACATAATATTGTAAATCAACTATATCTCAGTAGAAAATCCACGTTTGTATGTGTTGGGGGATCCCTGGTCTTCCCCTGTGACCCCTCAACAGGCACCATGGTGGAGAGAAAATACGAAGTCAGGCAGCACAGATCCCTGTGGGTACTCTGAAATTACTTGTCCTCTCTGAGACACAGATTTCTTATCCATAAAATACCCAACTAGCAGTGATGTTGTGAAGATTAAACGAGATGATGCCTGAGCCTAGGTCACATGCACTGTGGAAATGCACAGTCTGGGCTTGTCTGGTGTTCTGGCAGATTGTATATGCTTAACAATCGGTTTCTCTTCTCACATTAATGCGGGTGGATTTGGATTTGGAGTGAGTTCAGCCACTTCTGTCTTGGACTGTGGAACATTTTGCTGATCTTTGGTCTCAGTTAGCCACAGCTTTGGGCCCCTTAGGTTTTGGAGCCCTGGAATCAAGGTCTCTGCTGTGGTGCTTCTGATCAAGGCTCTGGCCACTGCAGGCCGCTGTGTACTCAGGTGTCAGAAAGACTTGGGTCAAAGCCTTGCTCTCCACTTTGAGTTGTTTACTTAATCTTTCGGATCCTCTGTCTTCATCTGTAAAATGGAACCATTATGTTCTTCTCAACATTGTTGTACAGATTAAACTAGATAATGCAGTTCAGTCCAGGATCTGAACAGTAAAAGGAGAACCAATGCCTAATGATGTCATTAATGATCTCAAGGAAGAACGCCATCCTTGAGGCTGGTAGATGAAAATACTCAGGACTTTTTAGTGATTCTAAAAAGTTAATTCAACAGGCAGAGCTGCCCTGGGCACTTCCATTCGATGGCTCCAGGCTGGATCCATTTGTACCCTTGGATCTTGGCTCTTGAGCCCAGCTATCTGGTGCACAGTGCAGGCTGTGAAGATGAGCCTAATAGTGAAAGAGTGAGTATCACATGTCCCTGTGATCAGAGCAGGGTTTGATGCCTGGGATCGCCGTGGTCTGATGGTGGTATTTGGAGATGGATATCGGGTTTGTGAGGAGAGTGCCAGGGACCTTGGCCAGTATTACAGCCCCATTGTAAATTCACTGCAGAGCTCCTAGTTGCTGTTTTGAAAATGACTTCCCTCGCTCCCTCCCCTCTGTCTGGCAGGACATGTTCATAGTTTTCAGTCCTCGGCTAGGATTATATTTCATCAGCTGCTTTAAAGTTAAATGTGGACATGAGACCTGCTGTGGTCCCAGTAAACCTCCATGAACGGATGGCACGAATAAGAAATCAGTGTTTGTTATATCCCACTGACATTTGGCGTTTGCTTGTTACTTCAGCATTACTGATGTACCCCGACTCACACACTTGATGGATGTGTACAAGGCCCACAAGACAGGGGACTCTGCCAGATTTTGTTCACTGTCCTCATCTCAGGGCCTAGCATAGTTCCTGGCACATATAAGCAGTTGATAAAAACTTGTTGAAGAATGAAAGAAAAGCCTTGGAACCACCAGACCTAAGTTTGATCCTGGTTTTCTCACTCATCAGCTCTGTGAACTTTAGCAGTTCACTTAACCTTTGTAATCCTTAAATTTTCTCATCCTTGGAATGGGAGTATCATTCCTTGAAATGTTACTGGAGGATTTATTCTAATAATGTGGAAGTTTCTGGCACATAGTAGGCACCTAATACATGATGGTTAACAAAAGTCTTTTACTTTGAACAGAGAGGGAAGGGATGAAGGAGAGGGGACTGAGCCTGTATAAGTATTTCTTCCTGTAAGAAGGATTAGGTTGGGAAGAAACTTGTGGGCAGCACTGATGGGGTAAGGAGACCCCAGTGACAAGTGTCCCCAGAAACGAGGAGCTGGGGAGGGGAAGGATGCAGAAGATCCAGGCAGATGTCTCTCCAGAGTCCAAGAGAACCAATTCAGATGGCACAAAACATCCCCAAATATTTGAGTAGAAGCCATAGCTAGTACGTTTTTAATTACCCTGCCAATAAAGATTCCTGGGCAGAACGGTCTTCGATGCATAGTGATGTTTTGCAGTGTTTTTAGTAATTGGGTTAAGATAATTTATTAGAGTACTGACTGGATATATTTCAATAATTGCTAAGACTGGAATATTCGCCTTTCCTCCCTGAATGCAAATCACTCCCCAATGGGCCAAAGCACTGGAGAATATAGTCCTGAATATGCAAGTCACTTTGAGACAAATTCTGAAGGCTGACTGTAGCACCTACGTGAATATTTATTTTAAATTGCACTTGGAAGCTCCCTGAACTGCGAGTCCTGTGTTGGGGGACCTGTTTTGCTGGCGGGGTCACAGGCTATGGTGGGGTGACCTACTGCAGTTTCTATTAAAATTAAAGGAAACCTGAATGCAGATGGGAGGTGAGGAGGGTTGGCCCGGGCCCCGGTGAGGTCACTAGCAGCATGAGAGACATAGCTAATGGCTAAAACAGATACTTCCCTCATCTCTATTTTCTCTACTGAGCTTGTTGGGGTGAAAACAAGCTAACCCTCTTTTAAGAAAAATAATCAGCAGAAGTATTAACAGAGGAATTGAGAGGATGAGAGTCTTGCTGGGAGGAGGAGGGCACGTTTGCAATCAAGATTTAAAGGTAATAAGCTTCCTAAGGTTAATTTGTTTGATCTGGCATGAGCACAGCATTGGGAAAAATAACTCACTTAGCAGAAGCTTTGCATTGTTGGGAAATAACAATAGTAGCGGGAGTTGCACGTATGACTGTTGACAGTGCCAGACAGGGTCCTAAGCACGTTGCGTGTATCCAATTCATTTAATCCTCACGAGAATGCAATGAGAGGAGGTATTATTATCCCCATGAAGAAGCTGAGCCTTGGAGAAATGAAGCATGTTGGCTAAGGTCTCTCTTTTTACAAGTGGATGAGCCATAATTTGAACCAAGACCTTAGAACCCTGAGCTCCTGCCTTGGACCACCAGGCTGTATTACAGCCACCACTTACTTAACAGTCACTGTGTTTTGGGTCCATTACATGCACTGGTACATTTAACTGTTGAAATGTTTGTTAAGATGTGTGTCGCTACAATTTGGAAGGCAAGGAACAGAGGAGCAGGATCTGTGGATGTCTGATTAGTGGTGAAGTTGGTGTTGCTGAGAAGGGTGTTGGTGATTTAAATGAGAGTGGGAAGGCATATTGGGTGGGAGAGGCAGAGAAAATTTTTAAAAGCTGTAGACCTAGAAAAATACCCATAGCCCTTAGCTTCCTCATTCATAAAATGGGGTTGATAATTGCACTAGCTTCAAAGGTACTTAGCGCCATGCTTGACACATAAGTGCTTAAATATTGGGTATTAATATTGCTCATAGGAGATAATAATTGGGATTTTCTGAATACTTAGGAAATGTGAAAGCACAATAATTGTTCACTACCGTTTGGAAAGTTGATTAACCTACATCTTCAAAGAGTAAATAAATCTTTATAAATATATTCCCAGCACAGGAAAAAAAAAATTGACATAATAGTCAACCACGGGCTCACAAGAAAGGAATGAGAGTCACCATATCCCAGTGTTAATTACGAAATAACCAGAATCTGACCTTTATTCTTCGACTTTTAGATCTCTTGGGGATGCCTGGGGATAGATTTGTTCATGGAAGACAGTGAAAAAGACAAGTAAGAATGGGGTTGCTGTGCAGAATCACTCTTTCCATCACTCGAAGTGTTGACAGCATCTCCCATCATCCCCACAACTGTGCAAAATAGGTAAAGAGTATGATATCCATTGTATAGGTGAACAATGAGGCTTAAAGAGGACAGAGGACTTTCTTATGACCACAGAGTGACCAAAGGGTAGAGGCTCAAACCTAAAGTCTTCTCACTTTGGATCTCCTGAACTTTTCCCATTCTTCCCAAGAATCCCGGGGGAGGGAAGTGGGTCCTAAATTGGGAGCTGGACTTGGAATTGTCACCGTTCTATCCCCATCCCCATCATCCCCATCACCACAGGACCCATTGCCAAGACTGCCACCACCACCATCACGGTCAAGGTAGTTTTACCAAACGAGCTCTCACGTCAGCTGAGAGGCTGTTCGTTAATCCCATCATCCTCCCCGAATAAAGAAGAGTCTATACAATAAGAGGTGGTTACAGCATCCCCAAAAGTTTCCTAATAGATAATAAATTAGGAAGAGAACATTCTTTGTTCTGTAATGAATGGAAATTTACTATTTTTAAGCTTCCTCTGGGAAATTTTCCATATGTCAAATGAATTTGTTGGTGGGGCCTGAGAGGGAAGATATCCCAAATGTTCCTGTGTGTACTTCTTCATCAGTCGGCTGCCGGAGGTTAAAGTTTTAGTCACATCTTCGGATGGCTTTGATCTCTCATGACAGTGTTAACTCTATTTGCTCCTTGGTATCATTTTAAAATAGTCTTTTGAGATATAGCCTTGCTAATTATTTTGCTGGAAGTTTAATTAAGTCTTGTCACGGAGGAATATGCTATCTTGGGGAATGGCTGCTAAACATAAGTCAGATTGCTAAGAAAAAAACTCATGACAGTTTGATAAAAAAAAAAAAAAAAAAAGAATGATGTAGTTTCAATGTATGATACGCAGTGTTCTCCCAGATACGTTTAACATGAAAAAGCAAAGTAACTAAACAGTATTAAAAAGGGATGGGCAAACTTTTTCTTAAAAGGCCAGATAGTAACTATTTTATGCTCTGTTATGGTCTCTGCCCTCCTCATGTGAAAACCAATAGACAATATATAAAGGGCTAGGCATGTGTTTCAATAAAACTTTATGCATACTAAAATTTGAATTTCAGAAATTTTTCATACATCACAAAATATTGCTCTTTTTTCCCCCAGTCGTTAAAAATTATAAAAATCATTCTGGGCTTGCTGGCCATATGAAAAACAGGAGGCAGGCTGGATTTGACCCCAAACCATAGTTTGCAGACCCCTGGTCGTCACTTGTGTATAAATACACTCACACACCACAAACACATTTATACCTACACACACCAAATATGATAGATGTAATATTTTTGAAATACCTCTTGAACAAACCTCAGCAAATTTAAGAGGATAGAAATTATTTCAAGCATCTTTTCTGACCACAGTGGCATGAAACTAGAAATCAAGCACAGAGAGAGAAACGAGAAAAAATGATTACATGGAGACTAAACAACATACTACTAAAATGCCAATGGGTCAGTGATGAAATCAAAGAGGAAATTAAAAAATACCTTGAGACAAATGACAATGAAAACACAACCATACAAAATCTATGGGATGCAGCAAATCAGTCCTTAGAGGGAATTTCATAGTGACACAGGCCTTCCTCAAAAAACAAGAAAAATCTCAAATACACAACCTAACGTACCACCTAAAAGAATTAAAAAAAGAAGAATAAACAAACCTAAAGTCAGCAGTAGAAAAGAAATAATAAAGACCAGAGAGGAAATAAATAAAATAGAGATTGAAATACCTCTTGGTGATTAATTATTCCCTCAGAAGCCAGTTTCTTTCTTCATGGCACCCCTTGGGTTATGAAAGCTAAGCCACGAGGCTATTGTCCCGGAGAAGGAGAGAGCCACATGGAGTAGAAGAGAGGTTCAGTCTTGAGTCTCATATGACTTATTTCTTTTTTCCCTAATAAAGGGCAAGAAAATAACCTTTGAAGCCAAACTTCATTGAGATGAAATTTTGTGCATTTTTTGTTTGCTCTTTCTTTCTAAATTCCAAAAGCCTTTTTACACACCAAGGTGCAAGCCTGGCCAACTTAGACCATAGAGTTTCGTGACAAGCCATTGTGTCCTGCTTGGTGGAGGTGCTGGAGGAAGCCTCTCTGGCCCTGGAAGGAGCAGTAGACCAGGTGGGAAGGAGAAAGACATGTGTGTCAAATGCCTTCCTCCTGATGGATACACCAGAAGTAGCATAAGAATCAGGAAGATAAATGTGGGGGCCTTTCAGAGCATGATGGGGCACATTCCTGATTTCCTGTAGTGCAGAGTAAATATTTTCACACCCATGGCATTTAGAAGTTCCACTTTTAGTTTGGTAGAGAAAATGCCAGAGAGGAATGTGGGGGAATGGATTCCCTGTACCCTGTGTCCAGAGGTCCCCACAGGTCCCTGCAGGGGGATGTGGAGATGCCGGGAGAACCTAAGGATCACCTGGGATCAGAGCCAGGAGGGCTCAGAGGACACGGAATTTGCAACAAGAGGCAAGTGGCCAGAACCAGAAGTTGGTCCCAGTATGATAGTCCAAACATCAAGAGACCTGCCAGCCCTTCTAGAGGCACCAGAGACAGACCAGCCCCAGCCATACTGTTGCAGGTGCCAGAAAAATCCTGAAGGATGTCTGGTGGACCTGAGGCTTCCTTCTACTGCTGTGAGGACACCTACAGTCTTCTGCACCCATGTAATGTCTTGTGGAAGAGAGCAACAGTCTTGGTATGGAGTTTGAAACTCAGATTTGATTGAATATTTATCCTAAAGAGTCTGAACCAACTCAAGACTGTATTAAACTTCCTGAGATGAGGATGTAAAAAACTGGCACATTTACTGTTTTTCATACTACCTAGTGGAATGGGTCTCTGATAAAGATGAAATCAGGGAATATAAAGTTTGCTAATTTAAAAACAGGCTTTATTTTTAAAGAAACAAAATTGAGTTATTTGTAGTGAGGTGGATGGACCTAGAGTCTGTCATACAGAGTGAAGTAAGTCAGAAAGAGAAAAACAAATACCGTATGCTAACACATATATATGGAATCTAAAAAAAGATTTAAAAAAATGGTTATGAAGAACCTGGGACAGGACAGGAGTAAAGACGCAGATGTAGAGAATGGACTTGAGGACATGGGGAGGGGGAAGGGTAAGCTGGGACGAAGTGAGAGAGTGGCATGGACTTATATATACTACCAAATGTAAAATAGATAGCTAGTGGGAAGCAGCCACATAGCACAGGGAGATCAGCTCGGTGCTTTGTGTCCACCTAGAGGGGTGGGATAGGGAGGGTGGGAGGGAGATGCAAGAGGGAGGGGATATGGGGATATATGTGTATGTATAGCTGATTCACTTTTTTATAAAGCAGGAACTAACACACCATTGTAAAGCAATTATACTCCAATAAAGATGTTAAAAAAAAAAAAAAAGACTTAATTTTATTCTATGAAGCTGTTTAGGTTCACAGCAAAGTTGAGAGGCGGATACAGAGATTTCCTGTACACCTCCTACAACCCCAATACACAGCCTCCCCCACCATCAGCACCACTCACCAGAGTGGTACATTTTTTACTAAGGTTGAACCTATACTGACATCAAAGTTACCCAAAGCTCGTAGTTTACATTAGGGTTCACTCTTGGTGTTGTACGTTCTATGGGTTTTGACAAAAGTATAACTACATGTATCCACCTTTATAGTATCATACAGAGTATTGTCACTGCCCTAAAACTCCTCTGTGCTCTGCCTATTCTTCTCACCCACCAACTCTACCCCTGGCAGCCGCAAATCTTTTTGTCATTTCCATACTTTGCCTTTTCCAGAATGTCATATAGTTGGAAGCACACAGTATGAAGCCTTTTCAGATCGGCATCTTTCATTCTGTAGTATGCATTTAAGATTCCTCTGTGTCTTTTCATGGCTTAATATTCAATAGTTCATTTCTTTTTAGTGCTGGATAATATTTCATTGTGTGGACGTACTACAGGTTATTGATTTATTCACCTATTAAGGCATGCTGGTTGCTTCTAAGTTTTGGCAATTATGAATAAAGGTGCCATAAACATCCGTGTGCAGGTTTATGTGCAAACGTAAGTTTTCAACTCCTTTGGGTAAGTACCGAGGAGTGATATTGCTGGATCATATAGTAAGAGTATATTTATTTTTATAAAAAACTGCGAAACTGTCTTGCAGAGAATTGTACCATTTTGCATTCCCACCAACAGTGAATTAGAGTTCCTGTTGCTCCACATCCTCACCAACATTTGGTGTTGTCAGCGTTCTAGATTTTGGTCATTCTAACAGGTATGTAACAGTATCTCATTGCTGCTTTAGTTTGCAGTTCCCTGATGACATAGGATGTGGATCGTTTCGTATGCTTATTTGCCACCTGTATATCTTCTTTGGTGAGGTGTCTGTTAAGGTCTTTGACCCATTTTTAAAATCAGGTTGTTTGCTTTCTTACTGTTGAGTTTTAGGAGTTCTTTGTATATTTTGGATTACAGTGCTTAATCAGATGTGTCTTTTATAAATATTTTCCCCCAGTCTGTAGCTTGTCTCCTAATTCTCTTGTCTTTTCACAGAGCTGAAGTTTTTAATTTTAATGAAGTTCAGCTTATCAATTACTTCTGTCATGGATTGTGTCTTTGGTGTTGCATCTAAAAAGGCATCATCATACCCAAGGTCATTTAGGTTTTCTCCTATGTTACCTTCCAGGAGTTTTATAGTTTTGCATTTTCCATTTAGATCTATGATCCATTTTGAGTTAATTTTTGTGAAGGGTGTGAAGTCCGTGTCTAGATTCATTTTTTTGTCTGTCCAGTTGTTCCAGAACCAATTATTGAAGGACTGCCTTTTTGCCACTGTTTTGTCTTAGCTCCTGTTTTGTCAAAGATCCATTGACTATATTTGCTGTGTTTTTTTTCACTTGTGAGTTATAGTGGATGAAGTTTGATTTTCCTACATAAAATGCTTACATACACATCCCACACTTCTGGAAGTATAAGTAAGAAATACGCTTGTCTCCAGGAAGTGGATCCTGCGGGTCAGGAGGTGAGAGAGTACTTACTGTTTACTTCTTTTTTATTCCACTTAGAAATGATCACTGTAGTCCAAACAAGAGGTGGTGGTAGTCTTTTATACCATGGTTTGAAGCTTGGAATTGATTCTATATGTGAAGGTTGTGAGCCGAGCAGTGTCCTGGTAAGGCTTGTATAATTAAACAGGTTGCCTAGTCATTAATCGAGAAATGAGGTTGGCCTGCGGAAACTGGAGTCTGGAAGGTCTTTTAGGAGGCTGTTGGCATAATCCAGGAGAGAGAAGCTGAGGGTGGGAACTGGGGTAGTGACAGTGGCGTTAACAAAGAGGGGAGAGATTTGGGGGATAGTAGGAATAAGCTCAGATCCATGTAAGACAAAGAAGGGGTCGAAGAGACAGTAGGCATCACAGAAATTGTAAATGGAAAAGTGAATAGAATGAGAAGAGACAGAGTAATCTGGATGCAGTGCCCATCTCTTTTATGATCTTGTGTACTGTCCTTCTCTTACGTTGAAAGTAGTTTAACTCTCTCTTTACTGCATCTCTGGAAAACGCTAAAAAGGAATTAGGTATATATTATAGAACAAAACCATCAGTCAGTCTCTCTTCTTCTCCCCCTCCTTCCTTTCCCCCTTTTGCTTTTAATTCCCCTCTCCCTTCCTCACTCCTATCAGCTTGCATGGCAGTGACCCCAATTCCTCATCATTCCTTGCAATCCTCCCCAGTCTTTCTCTTCCAAAACCTAGTCTTTCTCAGCTCTTTTCCTCCTCCATGTCCCCTAGCCCCCAACATTCTGGATTTGTGCCCTTTCCCATATGAGTCATTCTAGCCTCCTTTCTCCCCTTCAGTTTTGCTGAGTGATTAGGAGAATAGGCTGAGAGTCAGAACCCCTGGGTCTGCATCCTGGCTCTACAGCTAACTAGTTACGTGACTCGGGCAGGAACTGTAACTCTCTAAACGTCTGTGTCCTCAAGTGTGGAGAGGGGGCAATTGATCCTAGTACCTCTTTCACTGTGTTGTAAGGATTAAGTGAGATAATACTTATAAAGTTCACCACAGTGCTTGACATATTACAAACTCAGATTAAATAGCAGCAGTTATAATAATGATCAGTACTGTCCTGATTAACACAAGAAATGCCCAGATTCAATCAGCAGCTGCTTGAGCAAAAAAGAAACAAACAGCAAAACCTCCAAAACAAAATCAAACAAAAAAAACAGAAGAGAAATCCTCAAACAGAACAACAACAACCAAAAACCCTTATAACGTGGAGCAGAGAAAGGCTTTGAATTCTAAACACTGTGTGTGTATGTGTGTTTTCACTTTAAAACTATCATAGTGATTCTCTCCCTGTATTGCTGCTTAACAAATGACCCCCAGATTAGCAGTTATAAACAACACAGTTTCTGTGGGCAAGCAGTCCAAGAATGGCTTAGCTGAATCCTATGCTTCAGGGTCTCTCACAGGCTGCAGTCAAAGTGCTGGCTGGAGCCTTAACATCTCAAGTTTAACTGGAGCAGAATCTGCTCCCAAGGCCACTTGGTGTTTTTTGGTAGGATTTGGCTCCTCATGGGCTGTCAGGCGGAGAGTGTAAGTTCTTTGCTGGCTGTTTGCCAGAGGCCATCTTCCCTTCTTGGCAGTGTGGCTCCCTCCACCAGAGCAAGTATGTGAGAAGAGCTGGTGAGAATACGAGCAAAGGGGAAATCGCAGTCTTTTGTAACCTAACAACAGAAGTGCATCCCATCACTTTTGCCACTTTTAACCACTTCTGTTGGTTAGAAGTGAATCTCCTGGTCTGGCTCACACATAAGGGGAGGACATCATTAGGGGGCTGTTTTGAAGCTTCCCACTACAGTCCCCTAATTTTTTCTCCTGTGTCCCATCCCTTAATCCCAGCTGTCTTCTAAGAATACATCTTACTGCACCTAGATACCACTGCATCTGATCACTCATTGAATATTATTGTCAGATTTCAGGAGCTTCTCCATCATGATCCTCCCTGGAGCCTAAAGAGAAGCTGTCTCCTTCTGTCAGTTTAAATCAAACCTGCTAGAGATCAGAATAGTGTATGTCCCGCTGCAGAGAGGGGCAGGGTAGTGTGGTGCTATTGGTGATCACTCGGTGTTCTGACTTCCTATTCTGAAAAAACTGAGGGAATTGACATCAAGGTGGCCAGTCGAAGGGCCGTTGCATGTTTCTGGAACACGCTACAGTGAAATTTCCCTCTTCCACAAAGATTGGAGATGGGGAAAATGAAGGATGCTCGTGTGAGAGGCATCGATTATGGAGAATGTATATTAACTACCTATTGTCATTACTGATGATTACCGTTGTATTATGAGACTGCTAGTGAGAAGAGAAGATGGGCTTGTCTTTTCTGAAATTAGAGTCATTTATTTCCATTGGGCTGCTGCTTTGGGACATTTCCAGTAAATCCAGCATCAGGAAAGAGGAATTCCAAATGCATATTTAAAACTAGAGCTAAAGTAGGGACAGCCAGATGTGCCTCTCAGTCTTCTAGTCAGACAACAAAGAACTTAGGTATGGTTTGGAAGAGATAGATGGAAAGAGAGAGAAACCTAAGCAGGCATTCTGTTAAGTAAAAAACTACTACTATAGTTCTGCTTCTAATAATACTAATTAGAAATGCTCTTAGGTATAAGTAATAGAAAAATTCAAACAAGACTTAAATGAGGTTTCTATTCACATGTCAGAAAGTCTAGTGGCATGTGGCCACTAGCGTTGTTTCAGTGGTTCAACAATGAGAGGCCAGAATTTTGTGATTCCCTCCACCCCATGGCCACAAAATAGCTGCTGTGCTCATAACGTCTCATCTATGTTCAAGTCAGGAAGGAGGAGGCAGGGATGGCACCAGCTCAACTGTTGCTTTTATCAGGAGAACAAAATCATTTCTCAGAACCTGTTTCTTCCCTCATTACTAGGGTCTCACCAAGGTGCAAGGGGATCCAGGAAAGTTGAGTATTTAACTTTTCTCTCCTGTGATAGTAGAAAGTGGCAAGACAGCATATACAAGTAAGTCAGGCTTTGACTGACTGTCTTTCTATTGCCCAGAGCCTGACCTTTTGATCATGACACAATATTGCTCTATTTTGCAAGCATTTACTGAGAGGCTTCTGCATGTCAGGCCCTGTGTTGGGGATGAGGAACATGAGAATTCCTGTGCTTGAAGTGACGTAGTACCACCAGGGGTGAGGGAGGGAGGCCTTGTTGCAAGGATTAAATGAGGTCACCTTGGTCAGTGCTTAGCACATGCTTATGTCATCATTTGCCAGATCAATCAATGGCCACTTCTTTTTTCTAATTTTTTTAGATTTTTAAGCTTTTTACATTTTTAAAAAAGCTTTTTTAAGGTATAATTTACACATCATAAAATTATCCTATTTTAAGTGCACAATTTAATAAATTGTAAATTTATAGAGTTGTGCAACCATCACTATAACCCAACTTTAGAACATTTTTATCTCCCTAAAGAGATCCCTTCTGCTCTTTTGTGGTCACTACCATTCCTATCCCCAGCTCCAAGTAACCATAATCTTTGTTCTGTCTCGTGGATTTAGCTTTTCTGATATTTCATAGGAAATTATACAACATGTGCTCTTCTGCATCTAGCATCTTTCACTTAGCATAATGTTTTTGAGGTTCATTCATGTTGTGGCATATTTTAGTGTCTCATTCCTTTTTTTTTTTTTTTTGCGGTATGCGGGCCTCTCACTGTTGTGGCCTCTCCGGTTGCAGAGCACAGGCTCCGGACGCACAGGCTCAGCGGCCATGGCTCACGGGCCTAGCCGCTCCGCGGCATGTGGGATCTTCCTGGACTGGGGCACGAACCCATGTCCCCTGAATCGGCAGGCGGTCTCTCAACCACTGCGTCACCAGGGAAGCCCCTCTCATTCCTTTTTATTGCTGCATTGTATTCCATCATTTGGGCACACCACATATTGTTTATTTCTTCACCGTTTGATGGACATTTGGGGTGGTTTCCAGTTTTGGGCTATTTTGAATAATGCTGCTATGAGCTTTCATCTAAAAGTCTTTTGTGGGCATATGTTTTCATTTTTCTTGGGTAGATACTTAGGAGTGATATCGCCGGGTCCCTTCTACATATGGTAAACTTCTGTTTAACATTTTAAGAAACTGCTACTGTTTTCTAAAGCAACTGCATCATTATACATTTCACATACAGCAGTGTATTGGGGGTTTCCATTTCTGATTGCATCTTATTACCAAAGGTAGAACAGTAGTGAAAAAACCCAACTCTGGTTTCATGGTACCCTGATCCAGGCTCTGCTCTACTATTTATGACTTGCATGGCTTTGAATAAGCTATTTCAGCCTCAGTTTTCTGCTTTTAAAATGGAAATCATAATCCCTGCTTTGTATGGTGGTTGAGAGGACTAAATTAGACTACTGGCCCAGTGTCTATCATATAGCAATTTTTGTATTAGCTCTTATCACTAGGAGTAAATCTTCCATGTGTTGGTTGGTTGGTTGGTTTTGAAAAATTATTTTACCTGTGGTAAAGTAGAAAAAAAAAACGTTAATATTTGGATTCAATAAATTAGTACAACTTGCCCCATTAAGGGGAGTGATTGGGTACAAGCTTCCAGTCTTGAGAACGTAAAACGTGCTGGGCTGGTTGAAATCTCTCTGGAAACAAAGTGGATGAGTTCATGTCCCCCCCGCCCCGCGCCGCCCCCACACCCGACAACCCTGTCCCAATTCCTCCAATTCTCCAGCCACATTCTTGGGCTTTTTTATGCTTTTCTGACTCTAGGGTCGGGGGTCCCCGGGTGCCGTGTTCCATTTTTCTGTAGCTGTTTTTCCCACTGCAGTTTTCTGCCCTTTCCCAGGAGGTACACAGGGAACCATCTGCCTTTCATGATCTCTGCTCATCTTTGACCCAGGGACGACCCCCCCCATCACTCAGGAAGTGCCACTGTACCTGAGTGCCAAAGCCATTTCTGTGCAATATGATAGTTAGGAAGTGATTGTACTGTAGTTTCTGAAACATAAATTGTTCTGCAACTGATGAGAAATAGAGCATCATGTAGCTCCAGTCATTTGGAATAACTGATCATGGCCTGTCACGTGAGCACATTGACACACACGGCTTTCAATTAAAGCAAACAAACGAAAAAAGCCAAGAGAAAAGTCCCAGAAAAATGCAATTTGCAAGTTGTTCAATATTTGTTTTGAATTTCTACCTTATTCCAAATGCCATCTTGTAATGAGAGCACGATTTCCTCTTTTTGTGTCGCTCCGTCCTTCCTTCCCTCCCGCCCTCTTCTTTTCACTGGAGGTGAGAGGGGCTGTCTCGATATCCTCGGGGATGTTGTCCAACTGACAGTGACTCAACAATCCTTTGGCTCAGCTATTAGGGGTTGCAGCTCTTCTCCAGCACGCAGACTGTGTCCCTCCCAAGTCAAATAGGTTTGCTGGCTCTTTCTTTCTCCCTTTAAAGAGGGTTTCTGCAACTTGCTGTTTTCAAGAGACTCCAATAAAGATATTTAAAAAAAAAAAAAAGAAAAAAGAAAGAAAGAAAGACAACTGGGAACTCCTGAGACCAGATCTGCATTTTAACTACAGCTCTGGGTTACTCGAAGGCACATTACGCTTGAGAAGCACTCTCTTGAAGTAGTGGTCCTCAGAGCCAGAGTTGCATCTTTGGTTTCACCCAGGGAGTTGTTAGAAATGCAAATTCTCAGGCCTATTGAATCAGAAACTCTGGAGTAGGGCCAGCAATCCGGATTTTAACAAGCCCTCCAGGGGATTCTGGCGCACACTCAAATCTGAGAACCACTGAATTAGAGTTTTTTGTTTTTTTTTTTTTAAGCTGATTTCTCTTCAGGTGTGCTAGGCTGTGTCAGACATTTTTACCTGTGAATCCACTGGCCTGACCTTTGAATTACTGTATCAAAAAGCTCATACCCGTCTGCCCCTGAAAGTGTTGGGACTCCATGAATAGGAGATGAGAATTGAGTAGCATTGACGGGCTCTAGCCCAGCAAACTCAATTAGTTTGTCTTTCCCATCAAGGATATTATCCAAACAGCAGTTTTCTCAGAGAAATCTCCTTGCTCCAGGTTGAAAATAGATGATGCCTGCTGTCCGGGAAGTAGACATTTCTTCTGCCCTTCCAGGTTCTTCTGGCTGGTCTAAGGATTAAGTTGACATGAGACAGATTAACAGGAGAAAACCAAACAAAAGTTTAATAACATGTATACATGGGAGAGACCCAGGAGAACTGGGTAACTTGCCAAAGGGTCCGAAATCATCACCTTAAATACCATCTTTAGCTAAAGACAAAAGAGGGTGTTGGTCTGTGTCTTTGAGAATGGACTTGAGGATATGGGGAGGGGGAAGGGTAAGCTGTGACAAAGTGAGAGTGGCATGGGCATATATACACTACCAAACGTAAAATAGCTAGCTAGTGGGAAGCAGCCGCATAGCACAGGGAGATCAGCTCGGTGCTTTGTGACCACCTAGAGGGGTGGGATAGGGAGGGTGGGAGGGAGGGAGACACAAGAGGGAAGAGATGTGGGAACATATGTATATGTATAACTGATTCACATCATTATAAAGCAGAAACTAACACACCATTGTAAAGCAATTATACTCCAATAAAGATGTTAAAAAAAAAAAAAAGAGGATGTTGGGGTAATGGTTTTCGACTTCGGAGGGGAGGAAGGCAATTTATACGGGGATGGAAAGGCAAATGTTTGGTAAACAAATGTTTGCTGGGCTGTGCAGAGACAGTGGGACACGGAGAGGAATTTTAACAAACAGACTTTGCTAGGTTCTTCCCTGCCCACACACTTGGTTCATATGGTGATAGATCCCTTCCTGGAACAGATCCTCCATCTAAATTCTTTTAGACAGTTAGGGGAAGGTCAAAGGTTCTTCCTGAGTCTTTTGGGCTTTAAAAATAATCAGCCTAAATTAATCCTCAGTCCAAACAGATACAATTTGGTGTGGCAAATTTTGCTCCCCTGCACTGTTATCACAAGGTGTTCTCATAGCAAGCCCCTATTCTGGTGGGCTGCAGTGCCCCGAGCTGCACACAGTCATCAGCGCTGGCGGCCCCTGCTCCTGGGGCTGTAAAATCCACAACAGGTGATGCCGTCCTGGAGACAAAGCGCTGCTGGTGGCAGGCCTGGAGGACAGTCCGACTGTACCCTGGTGCGATTTGACTTGCTTCTCTGGGCTTATGTCTTCAAGGTGCTGATCTCGTTTACCAAAAGAGAAGAGTGCTGTCGCCTCTCTCCTCCCTGGTAGATCTCTTGTAATTTCCAAAAGGATGTCTAAATGCATAAATGCTTTGAAAAGTTAAAGCTGCTCTACAGGTACGCAGAATCATGCGTGTTATGAGCAGAACGTGGAATAGGATGGGAGAAAGTGTTGGAGCTGCGCGTTTTGAGGGAAGGGAGTTTAAAGAAAAAATTATTTCCGCTATGCTTCTAACATTGACATTGTTATGTTCCTTCACAAAGTTCATGCCTGAAATGAACTCTATTTAATTATTTAATACAATTGTATATATTTAAGGTGTACAGTATGATGTTTTGTATATGTACACATACACATAAGTGACATGATTACTGTAGTGAAGCTAATTCATGTTTCTGTCTCTTCACCTAGTTCCCAGTCTTTGCCACGCACACTTCGGTGTACACCAAAATCAGCTAGGTTCACAGGCTTCCCCATAGACTCACTACGTCACAATTTCTGGTGGCGAGTCTGGGAACCTGTACTTAAATCAGCACTCTGGATTATCCTGTTGGAAACTACTGCTTTAGCCTCCGGGCGTCAGGGATGACAAGCCTGTGATGTGTCTATCATCGCTCTCCCACATGGCATCCAGGGCAGACATCATTAATCAATCACAGTTCTCTTCATCTCAGCCCAAACACAGCCTCTGGATCCTTCTCAATGCCAGGCAGCCACTTCCAGTTAATCAGGGCAGAATGCCAGGGAGCCTTCGGTAGGGAAACTGAGAGAAATCCATTCTCTTGGAGTGGTTTAGTTTCATCTCAGTTTTGGAGAAAGGAGACAGAAATGGGTTTTGGTTGTGGGTCAAGGAAAAATAAAACAGACTGAAGTTAGGATAAGGGTCCGAGGACATCCTCATGGCTTGGAGATGACCAAAGTAGGCCAGCACAGCCTTGCTGGGGGTGGGTAGGTAGCTGTGAAAGTACCTGCTGAACTGGAGGGAGGAGAGGTAGAGATACACAAATGACCTTCTGCTTTCATATAGCTTCTGGTCCTCTCGCAAGAACTTTCATACCAGTTATGGACTGAATGTTGTGTCCTCCCCAAATTCATATGTTGAAGCCCTCACTCAAAATGGGATGGTATTAGGAGGTGGAGCCTTTGGGAGATAATGAGGCTTACATGAGGTCCTGAGGGTGGAGCCCCCATGATAAGATTAGTGCCCTTAGAAGAAAAAGAAGAGTCACCAGAGCTTCCTCTCTCTCTCTCTCTCTCTCTCTCTCTCTCTCTCTCTCTCTCTCTCTCTCTCTCTCTCTCTCTCTCTCTCGACCATGTGAGGACACAGAGAGAAAGGTGGGGATGTCTGCAAGCCAGGGATTGGACCCTCACCAAGGATTGAATCTGCTGACACTTTGATCTTGGACTTCCCAACCTCCAGAACTGTGAGAATTAAATCTCTTTTGTTAAAGCCACCCAGGCTATAGCATTTTGTTATGAGCTAACACAGTACCATTAGTGATAGAGCAGAGGGGTGAAGACTGTGGTCTCAAGTCTGCTGCTTTGTGGCCTCCGAGTCTTGTTCCCAGAGAGCAGGGGTGAAGATGGGATTGTTCTAGATGAAAAGATTCTTGAGAACACAGTCCATCTCCTCCCATTTTAATAGAAGAAGAAATTCCTTTCTGGGGAGATGATGTGACCTGTGCAAGGTCACAAAGCATGTTTGTGGGAGAGCCCAGAAGTATACGGGTTCTCAGCATCCAGCTCAAAGCCCTTTCCCCTACTTTCTCTGGTGCTCAGAGTGTTTCCAGAACCTTCAGCCACATTTCAGATCTCCAACACCACTTGCACAATACTTCCCCAAATAGCATTGAGGTCGAAGTCTGCTAATCACAGTCTCCTGGAAACATTCACAGTGAGATTAGAAAAGGAATTGAACTAGGCTCAATGGTCTCCATTGGGACGGAAACCATAACATGCCGAGTGGGAAATTAAAACAGGGTCTTTGGGGAGAGAAAAGAGGGAGAGACGAACGCAGCCTCTCTTATCTTCCTGCCACATGTGAACTCTGTCATCGGAGCTTCAGGTTTTGATAAGCTCAGCACGTCTTATCGCTGCCTCTGACACAGGCATCGATCATTCCTTAAACTGTGTTCTGGGAGGCATCTCCCCCTCTCCTTGGACGGCCCTACAATCGCCTTTTCATCCCTCCCCCTTTATTTGTTGACGTTGACATTACATGCAGAGAAGGCTGCTTTCAAAAATACATCTTTTTAATCACTTGTCTTCCAGGAGAAGAGCAAAGGGGTGCACATCTGTGCTAGGGTGGGTTGCTGAGATGCCTAACATCTCCCAGCACAGGCAGCCTCTGACAAAGAAAAACGGGCTTGCATTTGGGACTTACATCCGGCCCAGCCTCCCACTGAGGCTGGACTGCAGATTACAGCGGTGGGAAGGCATGGTTAAAGCAGCCCAGTTGCCATTGGGGCTGGATTCTGCGGAAGACTTTAACCTTGATGGGCCATGCAAAAGCCTGTATCAGACTTTTATTTTCTGTTATTTTCTCAAGAAATTAAAAATCCTAGTCAAACATCTTCTCATTTTCAGGGTAGTGATTTTAAAAACTTTGATTACCTCCCAGCTTGTGTGACCATTTCTGAAAGCAGCACATTACCATTCCATAATAGTAAGGCATACATACAATTCAATTTTATGCATTTTAGGGATGGGAGTGTTTAGTGCTTAGTCTAATTGATCAGGTGGGATGGAAAGGCTTTGAGAGCTAATTACCTTCCACATTGGAAACACTTTATTGCTTGGATGACCTTTCTGGAAAACCAGGGTCAGCTAATGGCCCTTTCAGATTTTGCTGGAAGAATACTATAGCCAGAAACAGCAGGAACAGGAAAAATGGCTTTGGAT
>NW_006793997.1:2499930-2501431 GCF_000442215.2 Lipotes vexillifer | reverse complement strand
CAGGAATGATTTCATTTGTTGTTTCTGTCTTTTTATGCAGTTGCTACGTAATATCCATAGATCATTTTATGTTTACTGAGCCATTCTACATTTTCTAATGTCTTTGAGATCTTGGTAGTGCTGTTATTTTTTTATTCTTTATTTTTTTGTGGTACACGGACCTCTCACTGTTGTGGCCTCTCCCGTTGCGGAGCACAGGCTCCGGACACAGAGGCTCAGTGGCCATGGCTCACGGGCCTAGCCGCTCCACGTCATGTGGGATCTTCCCGGACCGGGGCATGAACCCGTGTCCCCTGCATCGGCAGGCGGACTCTCAACCACTGCGCCACCAGGGAAGCCCGGTAGTGCTGTTATTAATGCCTCCATTTTAAAGAGGAAAACCTCAGGGAGGCCAAGGGACTTGTTTAAGGTCACATAGCTGGCAATTGGCTGAGTTTTGAACTCAACTCAGATCTTCTGAATTATTTTATTGAAAATCCCACCATTTTTTTTTCTAGGGGTGGCTATCAGTTTAACTTTTTGCAGATGACCTCTGTTTATGAAAAAGTCATTCATAAATGATTTTTTGTGAATGGGCTCAGTAGTGAAACAGATATAAAGGAAAATGGCCAAGTATTCCTCAAGAAAACCCAAGTAGAGTCATGGATATCTGTGCAGGTTGCTTACTGCACAATGGTAACATTGAAGTCCAGCCCATGATCTCCTTATCCAGCCTTGAGCGCTAAGGTGAGGTATGTCCACCCAGAGGAGGAGGGCACAGCTCGGCTCTAACCCACTTAGACACGGTGCACCTGTCAAGTGGTACGCCACTTTATCTGCAGGGGGGAGGCTGCCATTTTCTAATTTGCACAAAGATGCCATATGAGCTCTTAGTGACCTTGGTCATTATTAAATGCTGAGGCTACAGCCCAAAATGCTCAGACTTCTATTTAGTGATGGAAATTAAGATTATGTTCATCAGGGCTCTGTCTTTGTAGGGTTAGAGGAGACTTGCTCCTCTCTAAAAATGGATTTAGGTTGAATGATACTAAAAACTTTTTTTAAAAATAAATTTATTTGTTTTTATTTATTTTTGGCTGTGTTGGGTCTTGGTTGCCGTGCGTGGGCTTTCTCTAGTTGCAGTGAGCGGGTGCTACTCTTTGTTGCAGTGTGCAGGCTTCTCATTGTGGTGGCTTCTCTTGTTGCAGAGCACAGGCTCTAGGCGCGCGGGCTTCAGTAGTTGTGGCACGTGGGCTCAGTAGTTGTGGCACGTGGGCTCAGTAGTTGTGGCTCACGGGCTCTTGAGCACAGGCTCAGTAGTTGTGGAGCACGGGCTTAGTTGCTCCGCGGCACATGGCATCTTCCTGGGCCAGGGCTCAAACCCGTGACCCCTGCATTGGCAGGCGGATTCATAACCACTGTGCCACCAGGGAAGCCCCCTAAAAACTTTTTATTTGTTCCTGGGAAATATGTGTTTCTTTTCCTAGACATTTGTTTACAGGTGATCAGGGCTGCAGAATCC
>NW_006793997.1:2496638-2499920 GCF_000442215.2 Lipotes vexillifer | reverse complement strand
CACTTTCCCTCAAGCTGGAGAAAGGACTTTGAACATGAGCTAGACTGGCCTTGGTATACCCCTTCCAGCATAGTGAACACCCCAGACTTTTAGAAGTACACTGTAAAGATTTTTAATGCCTTGTTGGGACCTTTCAGGGTGGAGCCCGCTGTGTGGTTGGAGTAGGGATTTCTCCTGAAGGAAGGGTCTGTTCCACAGTCAACATCCTGGCATGGAAATTGAGGTGGCCTTGGGTTGGAAAGGGGGCTCTTTTGCGTCTGGGGCTGGGAAGAGTAGGGACCTACATCTGTAGGGTTCTCACTGGAGACGCAGTGATTCTAGTGGCAGCAATGAGTTCCTCTTTGTGAAAACTTTTGACGTCCCCAGCAATTTAGTAAAGATTTATTAAAATTTTGTGACCTAGTCTTGGTTCTGCTTGGATGGGGGGCATTAACAGAGGGGCTTCTCTCCAAGGTTGGAAAATAAAGTTGGCACAGAGATGATTGAATAAATCCGATCAAATGCATTCCTCTAAAATGTGTTCCCAAAGCTCTTTGACCCTTTACAAAGGGAATGACTGAGGAAGCCTCTTGCCAAAATGTTCGCTTTAATGTTAATATACTACAGAGACCTCATGCTATGATGTTGGAGACAAGTTGGTGTGGTTTCAAACGCCAGTTCTGTAACTTATAGGCGAATGATTAACTTTCTGAGCCTCAAATTTCCTCCCCTGAAACATGACCATGTTAATCCCCACCTCAAAGGTTTGGGGTGAGTCTAATCTTTAAGAAAGGAGCCTAGTGTCAGGCGCACAGAGGTGCTCAAAAAAATATTAGCTCCCTTCTTGTAAGAAAAAAGAGGTCTTTTAAGAAAAAAAGGAAGAGTTCCCAGTATTTCTTCAGTCACACTGAAAAGGCATAATGCTGACTCCACCTAGACCAGGGATTGGACAGCTTTTTCTGTAAAGAATCAAAGAGTAAATATTGATATTTTCTTCTTTGCTGGTCACACAGTCTCTGTTGAACCCACTCAGCTCTGCCATGGTAACAGGAAGACAACCAAAGACAGTGCATACACAAATGGGTGTGGCTGTGTCCCAGTCAAACTTTATTTACAAAACAAGTGACGGGCTGGATTTGGCCCTTGGGCTATAGTTTGCAGACCCTTGACCTGGGCAGAGTTCATCTCAAAGCCTCTGTTTTGATTCATAAGCTTTGTCCACTCTCCTGTTCCCCTTTTGGTGAGTCATTTTTGTTCTCTGTCCCTTATCTCTCTATGGACAGTGCACACAGTCACTTAATAAATGAGGATGCTGAGGAGACCCCCTAATTTTCAAATAAACAGAGAGGGTAAATTGCTAAGCCTCCACAGCAATGTGGATGCAGAGCTGGCCTAGCACACCCTCCCCCAGCCCTTCCTCCCAGAATCCATCTCTTTATTTAACTCACTGACCCATTCTGCCCTCTTGTAAATCAACTGGATTTGAAATGGGACCTTTAGCATATTTTTAAATCTTTTGCCCTACTTTTCCACATTCATCTGTGGATGGTAGAAAGTTTTCAAATTAGGTGTCACTGCTCAAAGTCAAAAATTAATTAATTAGTCAGTGGCCAGACGTGTGCAGTGCCCAGAATGCTTATCAGTCAGCCTCAAAAGCTTTGCTAATTAGAGAGAAGTCGGGGCGGAACCAGGCAGATCAAAGAGCCCAGGCCCTCTCTCTTAGAACTTCTATCACATTGGTCCTGGAATTCTAATCAATTCTGCCATTTTAATAAATTCTGTGGGCTGGGTCTTATTTTGTTGAGTGTACAGTTTGCAGGTAGGGATTCATCACAAGTGTTTCCAGTTTGCAAGTACTTCTATATGGGGCACATTCTTCGATAAAAAAGACTTCAGTGCATCCTTCCAAACACAACCCAAAAGGTAGGTACCTTATGCAAATTGCTCAACTTTTCCAAGTGGGATGACAAACTTTACACCTGAAACTTTACCCTTCTTTACTGTAAAAACTTTTGCTCAGCACCTTCGTTTGAGCAAGCATAGGGCTGTGCATATAGCTTGACAGGCATTTTTTTTAGCTTAATAAAATTTTATTTCATTAATCAGTGACAGCACTTTTATAAACAACTTTATTGAAGCATAATTTACATACCATAAATATTAATATATATGGTGCACTTAATATATTAAGTGCACAATTTAATGATTTTTTAGCAAATTTACTGAGTTGTGCAACCATCACTACAATTCAATTTTAGAACATTTTCATCACTTCAGGAAAAACCCTCATACCCATTTACAGTTAACCCCTAATCCTAACCCCAAATCCTGGCAACTAGTAAATCTACTCTCTGTCCCTATATATTTATATATGTCATTTCTTATAAGTGGAATTATACAGTGTGTGGTCTTTTGTGTCTGGTTCCTTTCACTGAGCAAAATGTGTTCATCCATGTTGTAGCATGTATCAGTATTTCATTTTTTAAAATTGCTGGATAATAATTCATTGTATAGCTATACAACATTTTATTTATCCATTCATTTGTTGATGAATTTTTGGGTTGTTTCCAGGTTTTGGCTATTATGAATAATGCTGCTATGAACATTCACGTGTGGCTGTATGTTTTCTAAAGGTGAAATTGTTGGGTTTACGGTAAATTTGACCTTTTAAACAAACTGCTAAACCTTTTCCCAGAGTAACTGCACCATTTTACATTCCCATCAGAAAAGTATGAGGGTTCCCACTGCTCCAGGTTCTCACCAACACTTGTTATTGTCTTTCTTTTGGTCATAGTCATCCAAGTGGGTATGAAGTGGTATGGTACTGTGGTTTGAATTTGCATTTCCCTAATGACTTAATAACAACTTAATTGAATAGAATGATTTATACCAGTATCTTCCATTGCATATTTGGAAGAACACCAGGGCTATGAGATGCCTCACAAGTAAAGGGGTTCTCTGGGCCATAAGTTTGGGAAATACCACAAATTATTTCTACCTCTATTCATAGTTTACTGTACTGAGAGCTCTGGCAAGTTCTGTAATGGAGAAACCTGTCTGAATTTATTGAACTCAGCACTTCCTAGGTTTGTTTGAAAATAGAAATTTTGAAACCATGGTGGAAATAGGTTTTGGGAAGTGCTAATGTCTGCCCATTCCTCAGACTCTGTCTCATTGGAGAGAGTGGACAGTGGGCTGACCAGTGTCATCCGTACAGTGATCCTTGTCCTGCAGGGAGCTGACCAACCCAGGGAGGAGACCAGGACCCCCTTTATCTTCCTGGAGTTCTGTCTCATTTCCCTA